>NC_026003.2:33170549-33451976 GCF_000442705.2 Elaeis guineensis | reverse complement strand
AAATTTTTGGATAGCATTTTGATATTCTGTAGGTAACGGGCCATCGTGGATTCCTTAGCTTCAAATTGACCTCGATTTGGCTGACCACAAGTTGTAAATCTATGAAAATCTTTAATTTTCTAACCTCGAGCTTTTTTGTTATCTTGAGACCTACTGTTAGAGCTTCATACTCAGTACTATTATTAGAGGTGTTAAAATTGAACTTCAGAGCTTCTTAGTTACGAACCCTTCAGGACTAGCCAGATCAATCGGTGCCACTTCTCTAGAAATTTGAAGCTCCACCTATGTGAAGAATTCAAAATGCATCATCACTTTTAGGGCTTGCTGGGATTGACCCATCATCAGGGATACTACATTTTGCAACAAAATCAGCTAATACTTGGCCCTTGACTATAGTTCAGGGTCGATAGTAGATATTAAATTTACTGAGTTCAATAGCTCATTTAGTGATCCGATCTGAAGTATCAATTTTTTGTAATATCGATCTGAGCGACTGATCTGTCAATACTGCCATATTATGAGCTTAAAAATAAGGCCCGACTCTTCGGACTGCCACGATCAAAGTATATATCATTTTTTTCAGCCTTTTTATATCGGATTTCTGCATTCCATAATAGTTGGCTGGTGTAGTAGATAGGTCTCTAAATTTTTCTTTCTTCCCAGATAAGAACCAAGCTGACTGTAAAAGCTGAGACAAAAATATATATGCATAGTTCTTCACCTTCGATCGGCTTAAAAAGAAAGATGAGAGCCAAGATACTTCTTCAGATCTCAAAAGCAGTCTGATATTCTTCTGTCTAACTGAAATTTTTGATATTTCTCAATACTTTAAAGAATAGAAGGCATCTTTCTGCTGATATGAAAATAATCGACTAAGGGCTGCTACTCATCCAATGAGCTGTTGGATTTCTTAAATAGAAGCCGGACATTTCATTTTCAATAAAGTTCTAATCTTTTCAGGATTAGCTTCTATTCTTCTTTGATTAATGAGAAAGTCAAGAAACTTATCTGAGCCAACTCCAAAAGTACATTTATTGGGATTGAGATTCATCTTGTGCCCTCTAAGCTTTCAAATACTTTCTTCAGATTGGTAATATGCCGATCCTCCTTGGTATCTTTACTATTATGTCATCAACATAGATCTTTCATTTGCGACCAATCTGTTATTTGAAAATCTTGTTGACGAGATGCTGGAATATAGCACCTACATTTTTAAGATCAAAAGACATCATTTTGTAACAATACAAACCTCTTTCAATGATAAAGGTAGCATTTTCTTCATCTTTTGGAGCCATGTGGATTTGATTATAGTCAGAGAAAGCATCCATAAAGCTGAGAAATTGTGATCAAGGGTAGCATCTACAAGCTGATCAATTTCGACAGAGAAAAACTACCCTTAGGATAAGTTTTATTGAGATCTTTATAGTCAATGTTTGTTGGAATAGTGTCCCAAAGCCAATCATCAGCCTGTTGACGGTTGTGCTCCTTTTGTATTAGTACATGAATTATAAATAAATAAAAGTTATTTTGGTATTTTTTCATCATAAATGTTTCATCTTCTAATGAACTCCTGTGTTGTGGTGAAGTCCTTAGGACTATTTAGACTCGACAAAAGAGGATTTGTCGTTTAGTCCTTAAACATGTTCGCGACCAAATGATACGTTGTTACCAAGGACGACAACATTTATCGAGCATAGGTCGTTGTGTGCCATATGGGTTGGTTGTCCTCATAACCAAAGAGTGTGGAGACACTGGTATGGCATACAGGTGAGATGTAATGGTACATCTGCACTGAACGTGACCAACTCCGGAGCTATTTCTGCTGTCAAGATTTGCTCCGATGGGATATGGGTATAAATGTCCCTCCGACCTGAGACCGCCACGGTGACTTGCAAGCAACTCACTGCACTTAGGCACTGGACTACCTGAATTTCTAATTCAGTGACGGAAGGTTACTGGGTGTAGTCAAGTACTTGACTTGTCGGTGCGTGTGTCAAGATGGGATTGACCACTCCAGTTTAGGAGCTGTGTACAGTCGTGTTTCAATTTAGCAAAAACCTTGGCCAGGGTAGTCCTAGTGAGGAGTCACAGGACTAATTGAGTTGAGCACGATTCGGATGATATCATCAGGGTTGATAGTTTAACCCTGAGTCATCCTAAACACAGGGGTCAAAAGGGATGAATTATACGGTAACCATATTCACGTAGGTTCTGAATGTTGCGATTGCGATTATTCGACCTATCCGGTCATCGGGTACCATTGCTAGATGGTCACTTCGATTAGTACAGAAATTGGTTCCTGTGCTACCGGCTTAGGTTCGAACCTGCGGGGTCACACACATTAGAGGTTCCTTTCTGATCTGATGGCTGATTATGAGTCTTATCTATCTGGAACTCTATGATTGAGAATTAGGATTCTCTAATCATGAGTTCCACACATTTTGGGTACCGGGGTCAAAATTTTGAATTTCGAATTTTGAATTTGAAATTTGAACTCTTTGATCAGGGTTTCATATCGATGGTCTCTGATGCCTGATTACCCATCGGATTTGGACTCAATATTTATGAGAGGTTTAATTAGTGATTTAATCACTAATTAACTCAATTTGATTGAGTAATTATTTTTGGATCAAGTCCAATTGAATTGGATTCAGTTTGGATTGACCCGATTAGATTAAATGTTGACCTAATCGCTAAGGTGGCTTAGTCCCTGATTTGATTAGGGGTTAGGTTTAGTTAATTTCTGATTTGATTAGGATTTTATTAAGCCTAATTAAGCTTAATTATGTTGGGTTTAATTTGGTCTAATTGTGCTCAACCTATTTTAAACTAGGTTGGCTCAATTTGAATCAAACCACCTTGTTTTAAATTCCCTGCGTCACCCAACTTCCTTACACCCATTTGAATTCACGAGAAGAAACTTCTCATGAAATTTTTCTCACATAAAACCCTTCCCCACGTCCTCATTTGTGCCCATATGGATGGATAAATTAATTAGTTAGCCATTCAAATTCAAAGCATGTTTGAATTTGAATGGATAACTTATCACTTGCCCTTTCATCCTTATCCATTTTGTGCGCCACATTACTTACACGAGAAAAGGTTTCTTGTGAAACTTTTTTCACGCACAAAGAGCCACGCCCCTTCTCTTCTCATGCCCAAAAGGATAGGGATAAGTTGGTTTTCGTTTGAATTCAAATTTGATTTGAATTCAAATGTGTAACCTCTTGTCTTTATCCTCTCACGCGGATATGACACGTTCGATGTTATTTTAAAAAGAGGAAAAAGGTGGGACGTGCATAGAAAAATTAGGAGAGAAACTTTGGGGCGTGAGGAAGGTTTCTGCGCAAGGTGAAGGTCCAAAACCTTCCGAGAGAAAAAGAAAGAAAAGAGAGAAAATTGGGCGCAGGGTTTTTGGTGTGTACCCTAGGGTTTCTACCTAGGGTTCGGGAAGTGAGATTGGTGTGCCACGAGTGTCGTGAGTCCACCAAATTTAGAGAGAGATCCATCATCCTCTCAAGTAACTGTGCAGATGATCCAGAGCATCCGAGAAGTCGGCACACATCGATCGAAGGAGTTCGATCAACATCTGCCATCAAAAGGGTGAAATCACGAACTAGCATTCGTGAGGAGCTGATCAGACGGGAGCTTCGTGTGGACGATTTGCAGAGGCCAGACAGTTGGGTGGCTGTGACGTGACAATCAGAGCCCTCCGACGGTGATCAGATTGTGGTGATCGACTACCCGCAAAAGGTGATGTGTTCTGAACATAGTACTGTAAAACGTTTACTGATTTAAATTTGAATTTCAAATTTAAATGCATGCTGTTGTATCATATTTAGATCCTAGTGTAGGGTTAATTAGTATTAATTAATGAGATTAATTAATAATTCTGCTGTAAAATAGTAATTTTGAAAAAGTTTTAAAATTACCATTTTGCCCCTGCACTAAATTTTCGCTTCAATTGGTATCAGAGCAGGTTCTAGAATATGATATACATATGCATGCGTAGATTAAGGTGTAATCTATAAGTTTAAATTTGAAATTCGAAATTCAAAAAGATTTGAAATTTGAAATTTGAAATTTGTTAGAAGTTTCAAATTTGAAATTTGAAATTTGGTTGAAATCTCAAATTTAAAATTTGAAATTTGAAATTCGAAATTTGAAATTTGAAATTCAAAATTCAAAATTTGAAATTTGAAATTTGAAATTTGGTTGAAATCTCAAATTTGAAATTTGAAATTTGAAATTCAAAATTTGAAATTTGAAATTCAAAATTCAAAATTTAAAATTCAAAGATTGAAAATTCGAAATTTGAAATTTGGTTGAAATCTCAAATTTGAAATTTAAAATTTAAATTTGAAATTTGAAATTTGAAATTCAAAATTTAAATTTTGAAATTTGTATATTTAGATATACATGATCCAAGTAGCAAGTAATCTAATTGGGTTGGTTGCCATGGCCGTCCGGTCATAGGAGAAAAGTAGGGTTTAAAGGCCCTCTCTTCCCATTTGATGGGGTCTCCTATGGCGGTAGGGGTGCCGATGCAATTATATCCCATGCCGATGAAGCAGCGAAAGGACTTAATTAAAAAATTTATCATGAATGTGTTAGATTAGATCTAAAAGAAAATTTATGATTTATTTTGAGTTATTTTCTGTTATGAAATGAGCAATAGAATTGCTGTTTATGAAATGTGCTGACCCGTTTGTGAAATGAGTTAACACATTTGGTGAACAGAAAATAAAATCTTTCAAATTTGAAAATTGTTTTCGAAATGCCAAACCCTGACCCATCAGCCCAAGTACTTAATTAAAAGAATTAAGTGTTGTCTAGTAGGTCTAGAATTGTGAATTAAGACCTAAGATAATTGCATAAACTTTTGGGTCAATGGGTTAGATGAATTAGGTCCATAATTGGGTTAGACCTAAGGTTAGTTTAAAAAAATGGACTAAAAGGAGTAATTGGTCAAATCTAATCAAAAGTTGAATTAGATTAGGTCAAGGATACTCTAGACTCAACTTCAATAGTTGTAGTTGAATGGGTCCATGTCTTTAACTAGACCAAGATGGACTTAATTCATGGCTACGCGGTGGAGCTCTATTTACTAAGTTGATCAAAATTAAAACTAATGAACCGGTTGGTGTCTAAGGTAAGTTCGGCAGTTTTGACCAGTGGTTCTTAAGCGGGAGCTACTCGCATTGATTCGATCATTGATGAGTTAATGGCAAATCCCCACCACTGATCTCACTTACCTGGCCAATCTGGTAAGTTAGATTTTGATTAGATCACTTGGTGATTAGAGCTCACCCATGTTATTAGGTAAATCAGTAAGACTGATTTAGGTGCTCCTAATGCCAGCTTTAATTAAATCCTTTTTAATCTGACTTGGTGAAGTCAGTGGGAGGATTGAAATTGGCTGGATGATTTCTTCTCTACTATTCTTTAATAAAATCCTCAAAATTATTAGGTCCCTAAAAATGATTAAGTTATAATGATAACTAAGTCATAGCCTCCCATTAAGTGAATGATAATGAGTCCATTAGTTCAATGATCATTGGAGGCCCAAAGGCCTGGTGCTCATTGGCCAATGGAATTATTATTCATAATATGATAATTTGATTGAGTCTTTCTGATGGTGGTTAGGTTGGCCGGCCAAAGTCGGGCCTGATCATTTATTGGTTCGATTCACTAAATTAAGTCATGTTAATGGTTGGACCTAACCAGATCTTTTCAGTGGAGGCCAAAGCCTACTGATTAGGTTCTGGGGCAAAATCAATTACTAGAAGTTGTTTAGAGAAACAACTGGTTAAGAACCTACCCATAGATGCACATGGGTTGACCAACCAAAGTTGGGCTCGTGTGTAGTCTGTGTGGATTCTAGTACCCATTAAGGAATTAAAGTAATTCCTCGAATTGGAGGATGAGGCTATCAGTTCGTAAAAATATTGGGAAAAACTTTAGACTAAAGTCCAAGTCTTTAGTATTAATTTATGTACTAATAGAGGTCTCGTTTTCCTTTAAGCAGCTATGGCCACTACCCTGTCGCTCCGGTCATTATTAGATAATGACAAGCTCATGGGACCCAATTTCGATAGTTGGTATCGAAAATTGAAAATCGTCCTTGAGCATGAATGGATCCTTTATGTAGTAACGGATCCAGCACCTGAGGAGCCAGCTCCGAACGCTAGTAAAGCGATCCGAGACACTTACTTGAAGTGGCTCAATGACCGCACCACCGTTCGATGTATTATGCTGGCAGCAATGAATGACGAGTTCAGCCGAAGGTTTGAGAACGCCCAGCCACAGGAGATGCTTCAAATGTTGAACGACTCCTTTGGCACGCCTGACGACGTTGAAAGGCACAAAACTAGTTGTGCTATTTTCAATGCTCGGATGAGGGATGGGGCCTCAGTCACTGATCATGTACTGTATATGATCGAGATGATTGAGCGCCTAAGCAAATTGGGCTTTCCTCTGCACGAGCAGCTCGGTAAGGATGCGATCCTTAATTCCTTGCCCAAGTCCTTCCTCCCATTCCTTACTCATTTTCGAATGACAAAGCCTGCAGTAAACTACCACGGATTGTTGGGGTTGCTGCAGAACTTTGAGAAGGATCACCAATTCCATAAGGAGTCGATGAATGTAGTGGGAGGGTCTTCTTCTCGTCGTCAACCCTTTGGGAAGGGGAAGAAGAACAAGAAGAAGAAAAATAAGAAGGTGCAATCTCATGCTGGGACAGTAGCACGGGCTCAGACCAAGAAGCGCAAGCATGACCAGAGCCAGGCGGAGTGCTTCTTTTGCAAGAAGCACGGCATTGGAAGAGGAACTGTCCTCAATACATTGCCTCCCTGGACCCGAACAGGCCAAAGAAGAAGCAAGGTAATTATATGATAACTCCTTGCAACTTTTCGATTTGTGATACTACTGTCTGGGTATTGGATACCGGAAGCCCTTATCATATTTGTAATTCGATGCAGGGTCTGCAGGTCAGTAGGAGATTTGATGAAGGCGAGAGGTTCCTGAATGTTGGAGATGGAAGCAAAGTTCCAGTTCTAGCTTTAGGAATCATGAGTCTTGTAATCAATTCTCGTAATGTAATTCTGAGTGAATGTCACTATTGTCCAAGTTTTTTATTAAATATTATTTCTGTAGGCCTTTTGGCCGTGTACGGTTATGATTTTTTAATAAAAAGAAATATTTGCAATATCATTTTGAATGGTGTTACAATATTTGTTGGACAATTAAATAATGGAATTTACTTACTATCACAGCCTGTTAATGTGGTTCAAAAATTCGGTAAACGCTCTAGAATAGATAATGTGTCAGAAGTCTACCTTTGGCACTGTAGGCTAGGTCATATCAATAAGAACAGGATAAACAGGTTGGCTCAAGAAGGAATTCTTGAAGTTAGTGATTGTGAATCACTTCCAACCTGTGAGTCCTGTCTTCTTGGAAAGATGACCAAGTCACCTTTTACTGGAAAAGGTGAGCGAGCCAGTGAACTCTTAGGTCTGGTACATTCTGATGTATGTGGACCCATAAGCTCAAGTGCAAGAGGTGGATTTTTCTACTTCATAACCTTCACAGATGACCTATCTAGGTATGGGTATGTCTATTTAATGAAGCATAAGTCGGAATCATTTGAAATGTTCAAACTATTCCGAAATGAGGTAGAAAAACAAACTGGGAAGTGTATTAAAACTCTTCGATCTGATCGAGGAGGTGAATACCTTTCCAATGAGTTTCTGACGTATCTAGGGGAGAATGGATTCTCTCTCAGTGGACTCCTCCTGGAACACCACAGCATAATGGTGTGTCTGAAAGGAGGAATCGGACCCTGTTAGACATGGTTCGATCCATGATGGGGTTTGCTGGTCTGCCGATCTCCCTCTGGGGATATGCGCTCGAATCGGCTTGTTACCTTCTAAATAGAGTTCCGAGTAAGTCTGTAGCCAAAATGCCATATGAGATATGGATAGGACGTAAGCCAGTACTCTCGCACCTTAGGGTTTGGGGGTGTCCGGCTTATGTTAAATGTTTAATTACAGACAAGCTTGGACCTAGGTCTGACAAGTGTAATTTTATAGGGTACCCAAAAGAGACCAAAGGGTATTATTTCTACCTTGCTGATGAGCAAAAGGTGTTTGTCAGCCTTAAGGCAATCTTTTTAGAAAAGGAGTTCCTTAGTGAAGGAACTGTTACCTCTAAAGTCGAACTTGACGAAGTTCGACAGGTGGAAAAATCGACACATGTTACTGAACCTGAACCGGATTTGATTAGATCAGATCCGGAGCCCATTGATTATGCACCCTTAAGGCGGTCTGGTAGAGTACCACATCAACCGGACAGATATTATGGTTTCTTGGTCCGGGATGGTGATCCTATCGAACTTGATGAAAACGATGAGGATCCGATCACCTACATGGATGCAATGCAGAGACCTGACTCTGAGAAATGGCTAGAGGCCATGAAATCCGAAATGGAGTCCATGAAGGTCAACGATGTGTGGACATTGGTTGACCCACCCGAAGGAGTAAAACCCATAGGGTGTAAGTGGGTCTTCAAAATGAAGAGGGGCGCAGACGGAAAGGTGGAGACCTATAAAGCCCATCTGGTTGCCAAGGGATATCGTCAACGTTATGGTATAGACTATGACGAGACGTTTTCTCCTGTGGCAATGCTCAAATCCATTCGGATTATGCTTGCGATAGCTGCCCATCTGGACTATGAAATCTGACAGATGGATGTGAAGACAGCTTTCCTAAATGGAGAGCTGGACGAAGAGGTGTATATGATACAACCTGAAGGGTTCACATCCACAGATGAGTCTAAGGTGTGCAAGCTACAGAGGTCCATTTATGGACTTAAGCAGGCATCTCAGAGTTGGAACATACATTTTGATAGAACGATCAAAACGTATGGCTTCGTTAAGAACGGAGAAGAACCTTGCATTTATAAGTGGGCTAATGATCCAGCAGTAGTATTTCTTGTATTGTATGTGGATGACATTCTCTTAATCGAGAATGATGTCCCTGCATTACAGGGAATAAAGATTTGGCTATCGTCACAGTTCTCCATAAAGGATCTGGGAGAAGCTTCCTACATCCTAGGGATGAGGATCTATAGGGATAGATCCAAAAAGTTGCTTGGCTTATCACAGTCCACGTACATTGATACTATGCTGAAAAGGTTCAGCATGAAAATTCCAAGAAAGGCTATCTACCGATAGGCCATGGAATTTCTCTCTCGAAGAGGGATTGTCCGACAACACCTCAAGAGAGAGAGCGTATGGGTAGGATTCCATATGCTTCGGCAGTGGGATCTATCATGTACGCCATGATATGTACACGACCAGATGTGGCATACTCACTAGGGGTAGTGAGTAGATACCAATCTGATCCAGGAGAGAATCACTGGAAGGTTGTTAAAACCATCCTGAAGTATTTGAGAAATACTAAGGACCAGTGGCTTATATATGGTGAATCGGACTTGAGACTTATAGGGTTTACAGACTCTAGTTTCCAGTCTGATCGCGATGATAGCAAGAGTGTGTCAGAATTTATTTTTACCCTTAATGGTGGGGCTGTCTGCTGGAAGAGTTCCAAGCAACACACTGTGGCTGATTCAGTATGCGAGGCGGAGTATATTGCTGCATCAGATGCTGCCAAAGAAGCGGTGTGGCTGAGGAAATTCATCACCGAGCTCGGAGTAGCACCCTCCCTTGTTGGTCCAGTTCTGCTCTACTGCGACAGCTCTGGAGCCATTGCTCAGGCGAAGGAACCAAACGCACACCAGCGGACGAAGCATATTCTGTGCCGCTACCATCTCATCCGGGAGATCGTGGATCGAGGTGACGTAGACCTTCAAAAGATCGACGGGAAGGAGAACCTGGCCGACCCATTCACTAAAGCCATTGCGGTGAAGGAGTTCAACGACTACAAGTCGAAGATGGGTATTAGATACTGCACCGATAGGCTTTAGGCCAAGTGGGAGATTGTTGGGAATAGTGTCCCAAAGCCAATCGTCAGCCTGTTGACGGTTGTGCTCCTTTTGTATTAGTACATGAATTATAAATAAATAAAAGTTATTTTGGTATTTTTTCATCACAAATGTTTCATCTTCTAATGAACTCCTGTGTTGTGGTGAAGTCCTTAGGACTATTTAGACTCGACAAAGGAGGATTTGTCGTTTAGTCCTTAAACATGTTCGCGACCAAATGATACGTTGTTACCAAGGACGACAACATTTATCGAGCATAGGTCGTTGTGTGCCATATGGGTTGGTTGTCCTCATAACCAAAGAGTGTGGAGACACTGGTATGGCATACAGATGAGATGTAATGGTACATCTGCACTGAACGTGACCAACTCCGGAGCTATTTCTGCTGTCAAGATTTGCTCCGATGGGATATGGGTATAAATGTCCCTCCGACCTGAGACCGCCACGGTGACTTGCAAGCAACTCACTGCACTTAGGCACTGGACTACCTGAATTTCTAATTCAGTGACGGAAGGTTGCTGGGTGTAGTCAAGTACTTGACTTGTCGGTGCGTGTGTCAAGATGGGATTGACCACTCCAGTTTAGGAGCTGTGTACAGTCGTGTTTCAATTTAGCAAAACCTTGGCCAGGGTAGTCCTAGTGAGGAGTCACAGGACTAATTGAGTTGAGCATGATTCGGATGATATCATCAGGGTTGACAGTTTAACCCTGAGTCATCCTAAACACAGGGGTCAAAAGGGATGAATTATACGGTAACCATATTCACGTAGGTTCTAAATGTTGCGATTGCGATTATTCGACCTATCCGGTCATCGGATACCATTGCTAGATGGTCACTTCGATTAGTACAGAAATTGGTTCCTGTGCTACCGGCTTAGGTTCGAACCTGTGGGGTCACACACATTAGAGGTTCCTTTCTAATCTGATGGCTGATTATGAGTCTTATCTATCTGGAACTCTATGATTGAGAATTAGGATTCTCTAATCATGAGTTCCACACATTTTGGGTACCGGGGTCAAAATTTTGAATTTCGAATTTTGAATTTGAAATTTGAACTCTTTGATCAGGGTTTCATATCGATGGTCTCTGATGCCTGATTACCCATCAGATTTGGACTCAACATTTATGAGAGGTTTAATTAGTGATTTAATCACTAATTAACTCAATTTGATTGAGTAATTATTTTTGGATCAAGTCCAATTGAATTGGATTCAGTTTGGATTGACCCGATTAGGTTAAATGTTGACCTAATCGCTAAGGTGGCTTAGTCCCTGATTTGATCAGGGGTTAGGTTTAGTTAATTTCTGATTCGATTAGGATTTTATTAAGCCTAATTAAGCCTAATTATGTTGGGTTTAATTTTGTCTAATTCTGCTCAACCTATTTTAAACTAGGTTGGCTCAATTTGAATCAAACCACCTTGTTTTAAATTCCCTGCGTCACCCAACTTCCTTGCACCCATTTGAATTCACGAGAAGAAACTTCTCGTGAAATTTTTCTCACGTAAAACCCTTCCCCACATCCTCATTTGTGAGCCATATGGATGGATAAATTAATTAGTTAGCCATTCAAATTCAAAGCATGTTTGAATTTGAATGGATAACTTATCACTTGCCCTTTCATCCTTATCCATTTTGTGCGCCACATTACTTACACGAGAAAAGGTTTCTCATGAAACTTTTTCCACGCACAAAGAGCCACGCCCCTTCTCTTCTCACGCCCAAAAGGATAGGGATAAGTTGGTTTTTGTTTGAATTCAAATTTGATTTGAATTCAAATGTGTAACCTCTTGTCTTTATCCTCTCACGCGGATAAGACACGTTCGACGTTGTTTTAAAAAGAGGAAAAAGGTGGGACGCACATAGAAAAATTAGGAGAGAAACTTTGGGGCGTGAGGAAGGCTTCTGCACAAGGTGAAGGTCCAAAACCTTCCGAGAGAAAAAGAAAGAAAAGAGAGAAAATTGGGCGCAGGGTTTTTGGTGTGTACCCTAGGGTTTCTACCTAGGGTTCGGGAAGTGAGATTGGTGTGCCACGAGTGTCGTGAGTCCACCAAATTTCAGAGAGAGATCCATCAGCCTCTCAAGTAACTGTGCAGATGATCCAGAGCATCCGAGAAGTCAGCACACATCGATCGAAGGAGTTCGATCAACATCTGCCATCAAAAGGGTGAAATCACGAACTAGCATTCGTGAGGAGCTGATCAGACGGGAGCTTCGTGTGGATGATCCGCAGAGGCTAGACAGTTGGGTGGCTACGATGTGACAATCAGAGCCCTCTGATGGTGATCAGATTGCGGTGATCGACTATCCGCAAAAGGTGATGTGTTCTGAACACAGTACTGTAAAACGTTTACTGATTTAAATTTGAATTTCAAATTTAAATGCATGCTGTTGTATCATATTTAGATTCTAGTGTAGGGTTAATTAGTATTAATTAATGAGATTAATTAATAATTCCGCTGTAAAATAGTAATTTTGAAAAAGTTTTAAAATTACCATTTTGCCCCTGCACTAAATTTTCGCTTCATTAGAGCCAACCTCGACTTGCTGGAAGAAAGACGGGAGATAGCTCAGGTTCGGATGGCAGCCTACGACAGAAGGTTGCTCGATATTACAACGCCCGGGTTAAGAACAAAGCCTTTAGAATGGGAGATCTAGTGCTTCGACGAGCCACTGTCTCGCAACCTCAGGACCGAGGGAAACTCGCCCCAAACTGGGAGGGACCGTATGAAGTCAAAGAAGTAGTCTGGCCCGAACTTATTATCTTAAGGAACTCGGGGGAACCGACCTCCCACGACCGTGGAGCTCGGAAAACTTGCAGATGTACTACCAGTAACTTCATTTTAATTGAAAATCACATACCTATATGCCTTTGGACAATGCGAACAAACTGTATCAAAAACGAAAGGGAAATCTCATCCCGACAAGGTCGAAGGCCCGGTTCCATTTAGACCGGATGGGGGGAGAGGCCCTACAATGCCCATATGCGCCCCCACAGCCCTGTTAGGGACAGGAGGAGAACCTCACCCTAACTTGAGCAAGGTCGAAGGCCCGATTCTATTTAGATCGGATGGGGGGAGAGGCCTTACAACGCCCATATGCGCCCCCACAGCCCTGTTAGGGACAGGAGGAGAACCTCGCCCTAACTTAAGCAAGGACGAAAGCCCGGTTCTATTTAGACCGGATGGGGGGAGAGGCCCTACAACGCCCATATGCGCCCCCACAGTCCTGTTAGGGACAGGAGGAGAACCTCGCCCTAACTTGAGCAAGGTCGAAGGCCCGGTTCCATTTAGATCGGATGGGGGGAGAGGCCTCACAGTGCCCTAATGTGCCCCCGTAGCTATGTCAGGAATAGGAGGAGAACCTCATCCTGACATGAGCAAAGTCGAAGGTCCGGTTCCATTTAGATGGATGGGGGGAGAGGCCTTACAGTGCCCTAACGTGCCCCCACAGCTAGGCCGGGAATGGGAGGAAAACCTCGCCTTGGCTCGAGCGAAGTAGAAGGCCCGGACTCCTACGGGAGCTGGGCTCCGTCCACAACGCCAAGGAAGACTCCACCCGGACTCCTACGGGAGCCGGCTCCGTCCATGACGTCAAGGAAGACTCCACCCGGACTCCTACGGGAGCCGGGCTCCACCCGCGATTCCAATCGTAGGAGGGTTCCGTCCGAACTCCCATGGGAGCCAAACTTCGCCTTGACTTCAGCGGAGAAAAATTCCAAGCAAAAAAGGAAAAGGGAAGCAATGGACCACAACAGCAACGATTGGAAAACAAGCAGTGGCCAAGGCACAGGGAACCCTGCCACAGCAAGGATTGGGGCTCCCATCAGGAGTCCCATCTTTCAAGGAAGCTTTCGACGCGAAATAAGACAACTTCTTCAGGGTAACAGAAGCTCGGACCTCCGAGCCCGAGCCCTGAGGGGGACTCCAAGCCCGAACGGCCCCAGGTGAGCCTGCAACCACTGACGAGAAAGATGGGTTGATGCAATGGCAACCGGGTGCCTTCGAACGGCGTAAAGCTCGAAAAGGAGCTCGACGAACAACAATCCAACACGAATAAAAGGGCCACCGGTGGCCTTAGGACGATGCTGAAAAAAAAAAAAAAAAAAAAGAGAAGAGAGAAGAATAAAGAAGTTCGACAGACAACTACTCGACGCAAGATGCGGATGAGGTAACAAAATCTCCTTTTCATTTTCCAACTAACAAGATGTACGTTACAAGACCCGGAGGGCCAGAAAAAAAATACATGTACATCGTTGCAAGGCTTGAGAACAGGTTTGGAAGGGATTCGCCGGAGGCCGCTTCAAGCTGCGAACTTCTCTTCCCATTTCTGTCCCTCCCAGCCGCGTTGTCCAATGCGTGTGGCGGGCCTATCGGCCTTCGCCCCGCCTTGTTTCGCTCCACCTCCGAAGTCCCGACCTCAGGGGGAAAAGGATGGGATAGATTTTCGGGGACGGTACGGGCAACGGCAGCGACGATGAAGACCTGTTTCAAGAAGAACCGGAGTCACCCTGGGGGCAGCGGTAGCGCCAGAGATATGCATCATTACCAAATGCTTCGTGACGGCCACAGTCCAAAATGCTCCGGCAAGGTCGGCATGCGCTACTTCCACCGTCCCCGCAACAAATTTTACTGCCCCACCGTCGACGTCGACCGCTTCTGTCCCTCAGCCCCGTCGACATCAAGGATCCCGCCACAACTTGTGACGACAGCTCTACCCTCTTGACCGGTATCACCCCGCCTTGCTATTCCGAAATTCTCGGGCAGAATACCTTTACCGGCGGCCCCGTTATTAAATCCCTGTTGTTGAAGGAATTCTTCCTTGGGCCCCCTTTGAAACGACGGGGATCCTCAGCAGCCATTTGATGGCGGAGAACTCACCGGCCGCTGTTCTCCTCCTTGCCTTCCTCCAAGCCCTCGGCATCCCCTTGAGGATGGCCTCTGGGGTGGAGGACATGGCGGGGAAACCCCTTAGAGAAGAATCGAGGGGCTGAAAATGGCAAGGACTGGTGCGGAGGAAGTGGTTGAGTAGTTAGGCTCTCAGGCGAAAGAAAAGTGCCGTCCTCTTGGCAGGATGAAGTCCCGAAGGAAGAGTAGGGGATTTAAATAGGCAACGGATCTTAGCGCAGTTATGGCGGCGGGTGTCCCTAGGCCAACCGGTGCATGCCGCGTGTCCCGCGTGTCCCACTCGCCACTATCGAGGATTGACTGTTCGCAAATTTCCGTAGCACGACGCTTGGGATCACGTTTCGGCAAGAGTTCCGAAAAGACTCTTCAAGTCGCCTTAACCGGGAAAAGGGCTCTGACGTGCGCACATTAAATGCCAACAAATCCCAGGGCAGTTGTGCGCAGGATTCGAGGGGATAACTTCGGCAATGCCCATCTCTCTGTACTTCCTTCATTCGAAATTCAAACTCGGAAGTAGGGGGACTGGTGTTGGGTATGAGATACCCGCGGCCGAAGTTCTCAGCAGGATCAGCCCTTGCAGGAGCCGAGCTCCGCCGCCGACTTCAACTGCCGGTAAGATTCTGCCTGGACTCCTACGGGAGCCGGGCTCCGTCACCAACTTCAATTGCAGAAGGATTCCGCCCGGACTTCTACGGAAGCCGGGCTCTGTCCACGGCTCCAACCTCAAGAGGGATTCTGCCCGGACTCCTAGGGAGCCGGGCTCCATCACCAACTTCAACTGCAGAAGGATTCCGCCCGGACTTCTACGGAAGCTGGGCTCTGTCCATGGCTCCAACCTCAAGAGGGATTCTGTCCGGACTCCTACGGGAGCCGGGCTCCATCACCAACTTCAACTGCAGAAGGATTCCGCCCGGACTTCTACGGAAGCCGGGCTCTGTCCACGGCTCCAACCTCAAGAGGGATTCTGCCCGGACTCCTACGGGAGCCGGGCTCCATCACCAACTTCAACTGCAGAAGGATTCCGCCCGGACTTCTACGGAAGCCGGGCTCTGTCCACGGCTCCAACCTCAAGAGGGACTCCGCCCGGACTCCTACGGGAGCCGGGCTCCGTCACCAACTTCAACTGCAGAAGGATTCCGCCCAGACTTCTACGAAGCCGGGCTCTGTCCACGGCTCCAACCTCAAGAGGGATTCTGCCCGGACTCCTACGGGAGCTGGGCTCCGTCACCAACTTCAATGCAGAAGGATTCCGCCCGGACTTCTACGGAAGCCGGGCTCTGTCCACGGCTCCAACCTCAAGAGGGACTCCACCCGGACTCCTACGGGAGCCGGGCTCCGTCACCAACTTCAACTGCAGAAGGATTCCGCCCGGACTTCTACGGAAGCCAGGCTCTGTCCACGCTCCAACCTCAAGAGGGATTCTGCCCGGACTCCTACGGGAGCCGGGCTCCGTCACCAACTTCAACTGCAGAAGGATTCCGCCCGGACTTCTACGGAAGCCGGGCTCTGTCCACGGCTCCAACCTCAAGAGGGACTCCGCCCGGACTCCTACGGGAGCCGGGTTCCATCACCAACTTCAACTGCAGAAGGATTCCGCCTGGACTTCTACAGAAGCCGGGCTCTGTCCACGGCTCCAACCTCAAGAGGGACTCCGCCCGGACTCCTACGGGAGCCGGGCTCCGTCACCAACTTCAACTGCAGAAGGATTCCACCCGGACTTCTATGGAAGCCGGGCTCTGTCCACGGCTCCAACCTCAAGAGGGACTCCGCCCGGACTCCTACGGGAGCCGGGCTCCGTCACCAACTTCAACTGCAGAAGGATTCCGCCCGGACTTCTACGGAAGTCGGGCTCTGTCCACGGCTCCAACCTCAAGAGGGATTCTGCCCGGACTCCTACGGGAGCCGGGCTCCGTCACCAACTTCAACTGCAGAAGGATTCCGCCCGGACTTCTACGGAAGCCGGGCTCTGTCCACGGCTCCAACCTCAAGAGGGACTCCGCCCGGACTCCTACGGGAGCCGGGCTCCATCACCAACTTCAACTGTAGAAGGATTCCGCCCGGACTTCTACGAAAGTCGGGCTCTGTCCATGGCTCCAACCTCAAGAGGGACTCCGCCCGGACTCCTACGGGAGTCGGGCTCCGTCACCAACTTCAACTGCAGAAGGATTCCGCCCGGACTTCTACGGAAGCCGGGCTCTGTCCACGGCTCCAACCTCAAGAGGGACTCCGCCCGGACTCCTACGGGAGCCAGGCTCCGTCACCAACTTCAACTGCAGAAGGATTTCGCTCGGACTTCTACAGAAGCCAAGCTCTGTCCACGGCTCCAACACTCAGGAGGGACTCCGTCCGAACTCCCACGGGAGCCGGGCTCCGCCGCCGACTTCAACTGCCGGTAAGATTCCGGACTTCTACGGGAGCCGGACTTCGTTTTTGACTTTAATTGCAGGAAGGCTCCGTCCGGACTCCTGCGGGAGCCGGACTCTGCCCACGACCCCAACTGCGAGTAGACTTCGTCCGGACTTCTACGGGTGCCGAACCTCGCTACTGACCCCAACCAAGCTCCGACCGACAATTCTGGACCCACTGGCGGGCCACAATAACGGCCATGACTCTGCTCCACTTCCTGCGACGGACCCTACGCGACCTCATCACTCCCTGACAGGCTATATTAACGGTCATGATTCTGCTCCACTCCCTGCGACGGATCCTATGTAATTCCACCACCCCCAGATGAGTCACGACAGCGGATGCCGCTCCACTCCTTGCAACTGATTCCACGTGGTGAGCTACGGCGATAGCCACGATTCCGCTCCACTACCCTTCGCAATAAATTTCTCCTGACTATGGACGGCCCACTACCAGATGGTTACGAACGTCGCTATCAGTCTGTGGCACCCTCCGCCTATAAAAAGGGGGACCCCAGATACGTTATTCTCTAAGCTCTCGTCTTTTTTATCTAAAAACTCTGCTAAATTCTCCATTCGAGCACTCCATTCTTGTTGAGGCAGAGAACTGACTTGAGCGTCGGAGGGTCAACCCCACCTTCGGTTTAGACTTCCTTTGCAGGTCCCGACGGCGACCGCGACTTTCTCGACTCCAGCTTCTCCGACGCAAGCGGATTTTTGCACCAACAGGAAGCAAGATAATTCTTCTTCCTATGACCTGCTTCTAGTAGAAGCAACATATCTAATTTGGATCAATTTTAGACTAACTATTTTGACTGGACTAAGAAGCCTCAATACGAACCCATTCGTACTGCTGAACCAAATTCAACTTTCGATACTAATTAACAAAGTTGGGTCTCATAAGTCATCACTGTCTAACAGCGATTGGAGCAATTAAGGTTTAGCCTTATTTTGAGAAAAGAGAACAATGATATAATGTATATGAATTATTTTAAGCCTAGAGACTTGGACTTTAGTCTCAAGGTTCTCCCACTATTTTATTCAAATTGGTAGCCCCTACCTTCAATTCGAAAATTACTTTAATTTTCTAGTAGGTACTAGAATCCACATAGACTTCACACAAGTCCGACTTTGGTCGGCCAACCCATCTGCATCTACAGATAGATTCATTAACCAATTATTTCTCCAAACAACTTCTAGTAATTCAATTTTGTCCCAGAAACCTAATCAGTAGGCTTTGGCCTCTACTGTAAGGATCCGATTAGATCCAACCATTAACATGACCATACTTGGTGCATCTAACCAACGAATGATTAAGCCCAACTTTGGTTGGCTCACCTAACCATCATTAGAGAGATACTTCCAAGTCATCATATGATGAGTGATAATTCCATTAGTCAACAAGCACCAGGCCTTTGGATTTGCAATGATTATTGAGTTAATGGACTCATTATCAAAACACCTTAATGGGAGGCTATGACTCAGTTATCTCCATAACTTTATCATTTTAAGGACCTAATAATTTTAAAAGATTTAAAATTATTAGTGATTTAAGGATAGAAAGGACACGGACCAATTTGCTCTCACTGACTTCACCAAGTCAAGTCCTCCCACTGACTTCTCAAGTCATTAACAAGGAGTAGGATCAAATTTGGTCCATGGGCACCTAGATCAGTCTCACTGAATGAAATTAGATTCACTGATTTCTTATGTGACATGGGTTAGCACGAATAAATGAGCAACTTAATCAAGACCTGATTAACCACATTGGTCAGATAAGTATGATTGGTGGGAGGGTCTGCCAAAGCTTGCCTTAGACACCATAAGAAATGGCCAGGTAAGCGGGCTCCCAATTAAAAACCACCGATCAGATTTACCTTAGACACCAACTGGTTTATCAGTTTTGATTTGGTCTACCTAAAGACTCGGACTCAGCCGCTGAGCCACGATCAGTATCTATTTGTTAGATATATGGACTTTGATCAACTATAACTATTGAAGTGATCTATAGAAATGACCTAATCCTAATTAACTTTTAATTAGGTTTGATCAATTTTTTAACTTAGTTCATATTTAATCTAACCCTAGGTCTAACCCAGTTAATGACCTGATCAAAGCTAGCCCATTACCCTTTAACCCATGTTTTATGAAATTGTCTTAGGATCTTTAAATCACAAACCTAGATCCTAAACAATTACTTAATTCTTTTAATTAAGTTCATGGCTGAGGGTTGGGGTTCAGCATTTTGAAATCTATTTTCAACTTTTGAAAGTTTTAATACAATCTAGTGTTGTTTCACTAAATAGGTCGACTCATTTTAAAAATAGATCGGCTTATTTCACTAACAAACACTAATTGTATGTTAAAATCAGTCAGAAAAATAATTCAGCCAACTTTTCAGTTGAGCTGGCATGCTGGTCGAGCTGGTATGCTGGTCGAGCTGGCCCGATCAGCAAACAGAACCTTCGCAAGATCCTATTCTTGACTGATTTTAATCTATGTACATTACATAAAAATTTATGAAATAAAATAGACCTAATCTAAAATATTAATGATAAAATTCATTTAAACTCTTTTAAATTTTCTAGATCGTAACGTACCAGGACAACCTTTGCACTGTAAGGGGTAAACCTTACAGCAGGATAACCTACAGTCCGTGCGATCATTATTTTATTTTTTTAGATTTATTTTAATGCAATCATGAATATGTTATAAAAGAATCTAGATGCTCTGATACTACTGTTGGAAAGGGTGTAGGGTTTCATGCATGAATTTCAAAATATTTTTGAAATATAACGCAATGGAACATGTAAATTAAATAATTTACTCTATAAATACATGTAATCAAATTACTAAATCTTATAATTAAGACCTATAACATGTCATATTAATTTATAAATCAAAAAAATAAAAATTTTGGTATTGATCAAATCAATACCCTAGATCTGAAACAGTTTCAGATCTAAAACCTAGATCACATCTAGATAAGAGAAGAGATCAGATCTCTTACCTTCATGCAGGTTGAGAACTCTGTGGTTAATTTTTTTTATTATTTTTGAAGTCACACATGCATCTGGCCTCTACAGGTGATCCACACGAGGCTGCAACAAAATTGGAGGTTCATCGAACGAAGATCCGCTCGAAGTGCTAGCTTCTTGCAGATCCCTCCGGATGGTTAATCTGAAAAATATTCTTCGGATCTCTTGGATATTCCAAGAAATGAAGAATATGAGAAAGAATAAGGAAGAAGTCAAACTCTTTGACCTCCCTAAAATCAAAAATAATCTGTAAAAGAAAAAGGGTCCTAAGAGAAGATAGTACTTCTCTTTCAGTACATCAACGATTGATGTCCCAAAAACATCTCTATGCTAGGATATGCGAAGACCTTTTTCTCTAGATATTTTCTTAACTTTCAGATCTTATGATATCTGATTTTTCTCATAAAAAAATCTAATGATTTATGGAGAAGAAAGATTCTTAAATAAACCTTAAGAGAAGACCTTCTTTTCTTCTTCTTCTCTTATCAGAACATGATCAAATCATGTCCAAAATTAGATCACCATGCTCCAACTCATTGGAGCATGAATTCACCATGCTATGCCTCTTTCCCTCTCATATTTTTATCACATAAAAATATAAAATAAAGAGAGAATAATCTGAAAAGAAAAATAATAAGAGAAAATAATCTTCTCTCTTACCTTGTGTTTCTACAAGACATCAACTTTTGATCTCTTGATAGAAGACTCTTCTCCAAGAATTTGATGCCTTAAACCATTTATTCCATCCTCTTTCTCTCTCAAATTTTATTATATAAAAAATATAAAAAATAAAGAGAGAATAATATGAAAGAAAAATAATGAGAGAAGACAATCTTTTCTCTTACTTTTTTTTCTACAAGACATCAACTTTTGATCTCTTGATAGAGGACTCTCCTCCATGGATATTGGTGCCTCAAACCACCCATGCCATTCTCTTTTTCCTCTGATTATTCTATCTATTTTTCATCAATTTTTGATTGCCTATTTCATCTCATATGGGGCGGCAACTTTATATATGGCAGATTAGGTCAAAAGACCTAATCAACAAGGAGTCCATGGGGCGTCCAACTCTTGGACGCCCCTTGCCTTATCTATTTCATGAAGAGTATGAAAATAACCTCAAAAGAGGTGACAAAAAGAAGGGATAAGGATGGAGGAAGTTGGTGCATGAGAAGAGGGAAGAATTCTTGTGAAGAGGGACTCTTTCAAACAAAGGAGATAAACCGAAACCACTTTTCATAATTAACTAAATCTCTTTCCATATTGAACCAAATCAAATCTGATTCAAATCTCTAGAATAAGTGGTGTGAGATAATATTTCTTAGATATGGATATTTCATAAAAATTATATAAAATTAAATTAGTGGTGTGGGCTTGAAGTTTCTTAGGTGGCACAAGGGAGGATTTGGAATCCTAGTCTAACTAGGATTCTTATGTAGATTAGGTCAAACTCTTTGAACCCAATCTAAATTAATTACAACCTAATTAATAATGATCCTAATCCAACTAAAAATTTAATTAAATCAGATTAAACCATATTTAATTTTGATTTAAATCCTAACTTAATTAGGAATTAGGTGCATACAAGTCCTAGTCGAACAGGGACTTGTTCTCCCTTGCAATTGACTTATCCAATAAATCAATTAGACTTAATTCAATTAAATTCAAACTAATTCTAATTAAATTAAATTTAACTAGACTTGATGTTAGCCCAATTGCTCAATCAGATTGAGCCAATTAGCAATCCAATTGCTAATTGATCCTTTTGCAACACTTGCATTAGGTCAAATATCAATCACATTGATCGTTTAACCTTAGAACGATTCTCAATCGTCGATTAACCATCTGATTAGGTTATAACCTCTTATGTGTGTGATCCTATAGGTTCGAACCTAAGTCGGTAGTACAGAAATCAATTTCTGTACCAGTCGAAGTAACCATCTAGCAATGATTTTTGATGTCCAGATAGGTCGAATGTATGCAAAGCAACATTCTAAGAATCCTAACCCATAGTTACCGTATAATTCATCCTTTTGACCAATAATGCCCAAGACGACTTCGAGTATGCTGTCAACACTCATACAAGTCATCTCTATTATGTCTCAAAATTTTGCAAATCCCGTGACTCCTCACGAGGATTACCCAGGCCTAGGTTTTGCTAAATTGAAACACAGCGAGACATTCTCTTCCTAAAGTTAATTAGGAGTGGTCAATCTCATCTTAACTCACACACCGACTTCACAAGTACTTGACTGTACCCAAAATTTTTTGAATCTATATTAAAAATACAGGCAGTCCGGCATCAAAGCATAGTAAGTTGCTTGCAAGTCACCGTGGTGATCTCAGGTCGGAGGGATACTTATATCTATTAGCCTTAGTTAGCTACTCTTGACAGTAGAGTGTTACATTGATCACGTTTAATGTAGATGTACTCCTACATCTCATCTGAATGTCATACCAGTGTCTCCACACCACTTGATTATAAGGACAATCAACGCATATGGCATACAGCGACCTATACTTGATAAGTTATCATCTTTGTTAATAACTTATCATTTGATCGTGAACAATTTAAGAACTATCCAATAAATCTTCTTTTATCGATTGATTGTGGTTCTAGGGACTTCATCATAATTTAGGAGTTCATTTAAGGAAGATAGTTCTTTTATGATGAACCTGCCAAATAACTATTATTATAGATAATTCATATACTAATTTCAATCATCTACCACTTAGATGATAGGATTTAGGACACATTTCCTAACAGTAATTACAGGACGTGAAGAGCTAGGCTCTGCCAATGGAGGTTGGGGAGGAAGATCTTTCCAGCGAAAAGATTGCCTCGTGGATCTTGTAGAATGTTGAGCTTTGATCTTTGCCATGATTGCTTATATTCTTTTTTCTTCTTGACACGCCAATCTATTACGATCAATCCCTTGTTGCACCTATTATCGGTGAAGAGCATGTGCAAAATAAAATCCATACTGACTGGAATTGTGTCCGGCGGGGATCTCCGATGCTTAAATCAGTGGGAAGTGGTGAATAGTAGGTAATATTCAAAGAGACAGAGTTTCAGCTTTCAAGAGACCTTACCAAATGCTGTTCATTTACCTCCTTTTATAGATGAGTAGTTGGTAACCGTCTGTAACGGTTAGACACATGGGTCTCGCTTGTTCTGGCATTATGTGATCGTGAGATGGGTAGTTATAGTCGCCACTGATCATGTTTTGATCATTATGCATTTTCTACACTGACAGTTTTTGATAAGCCGACTATATGTCGGTAATCAAAATATGTCATATGTCGATTGTATGTCGACGATTGTGGAAGTCGGAATGAGTATCGATCGATAACTCTGATATACCGACGGTCATCAATCTGAAATCAGTCGAGTCGTCATAGTTGAAGTTTGTCAAATTTAAGAATAGCCAACTGTCAGTCGGCCAACCGATTGATAGTCGGTAGATCGTGTTTATCAGACCGATCAAAAATCAGAATCGGAGAGTCGGCTGAATTGCTCCAACAGATATCATATATATGAAGGTATGAACTAAACTTTTGATACTCATATATATATATATATATATATATATATATATATATATAATTTTTTTTTTTTTTGAAAATTACAATATCCCAACCTTTGCATGGTCATATCAATTATCTATGTATATAGTTATATATATATATACACCATCTTTCACAGGTAAACATTTTATATCCATTTCTATTTTTTTTTAAAAATCTACTAATAAGTAGGATGAGGATGACGTAGGAAGATGCTCTGGAACCTGACCCCCTTCAATTGCCGTCCTGATGCCCGCACCAAGCCCGGACTGGTGGAAATTTGGAATGCGAGAGGCTTCGTACTTAAGACAACACCAACGTCCCCCACCCGGGCCAAAAAGATCGAAACGAAGTCTCGAGAGAAGGAAATGGCGGAGGAGGTGAAGCTGGGATCGTCGAAGCCGATGGTCGCCAAACAGGAGGAGATGGTAGAGGCGCGGGTGCCCATCCCCTACCGCGACCAGTGCGCCCACCTCCTCATCCCCCTCAACAAATGCCGCGTCGCCGAGTTCTACCTCCCCTGGAAGTGCGAGACCGAACGCCACACCTACGAGAAGTGCGAGTACGAGCTCGTCATGGAGCGCATGCTCCAGATGCAAAAGATCCGCGAGCTCAAAGAGAAGAAGAAGGCCGCCAAGATCCAGGGCAAATCCCCCATCCCCCTCATCCCCTCCACCGCCAACGCCTGATATCCTTTTCCCTCTTTCTTCCCCTTTCTTCTGGTCAGTATTCGTTACAACCAGATTCTCTCTTTCTTGTTTTGATTGATGATGTCTCCCGAATCTGCGATGATTGGGTTTTGATGGAATATTGGCTGATTGCTGATCAAGCACTCATTTTGCGTACCAGGGATGCCAGATCTTTGATAAGAATTGGATTTTTCTGGAGTTTTAGGGTTAATGCGTTTAGAGGAGATTTGTTTGCCTCATGTTATAGGTAAGGGCAAGAAGTTAAGAGGATGGTAGACCGTGCTGATCACAAATTACCAGTTTTTCATGGAGTCTATAGAAGAAACATGTTCATTATGCCAAAAATTTGTATACTGGTGCCGCTGAAATCTGGATTGCCGTCAGATGGAGCTGGAGTGGTGGTGTGTCCTCCTGACAGAAAATCTGCATACAAGTCCAGACCGGAATTGGCTCTGACGGGACCTTTCGACGCTCAAGGTAGATCTCAGAAAATAATAGAGAAGGAGTGTAGAAGATTATGAATGCGTACCTTGGGAGGTCCCTGTAGATCTTTTTGTAGGGAGTAATCGCGTAACCATTGAGAGAGATCATGGGGGTGATTTAGGTGCAACGTGGCGAGACTCCTGGTCGAGATCATTGGAGTGGTTATCACACCTCTCTTATGTGTTCCAAAAATCAATTGAGAGTCGTAGATGATTTTGGATTTCGAATTAAGGTGCACATGAGATTGGCTTTACCTCTTTAGTTGAAGGTTTGTATAATTTGATGGAGTTGGGTGCTGAAAGAAAGAAATGGCCGAGTTGAATCTCATCTAGCAAGATGAAAGTCTGTGCTTAAATATGGCCGAAGTCAGAATTTAACATGCTTGAGCGCCCCATCATCTGCAGTCATTTGTGTTAGAAGCCAATAGCTTGAATTCCGCTGACTGTGGTCAAGGTCCAGGGGTCACTATAGGTCGAAGCTAGGATTGAGCCATCTCGCCGTGCCCATCGGCCCAAACATAACCCTTTGTCTCCATCTTCGGCCTAAGAAGGAAATATCCCCCTAACATGTACCTCCTACTCCTGAGTTCAATTTGAGTGAAGGGAGTACTAGAATTTTGATTGGCCGAAGATGCATTGTCCCTTTTGCGAGAGCAGTGCACATGCTTCTGGAATGAAGGGGAAGTCATTTCAAATTGCAATCATGGCTACTAGACGATCGACAGAATCAAAAGAATAGCACGTCTTGTTTTTCATACATACCATTAATGGGCCGATTGACATCTCTTTGCTATCATTGAGTTGCGCCATATGTCAACCATCAGATGGCCGGATAGGATGTGGTATTTGGATAGTTTCAATTTTCCTTGTTTAAAAAGGAAGAGGTCTCTCACTTTTTCTGTACATTCTCGGATCTTCTTCTTTCGATTTTCTTTTCATTTGGAAGGTGTTTCGGTTCATCGACGGTTCCTTTTTAAGCGGCGTCTCCACCTCTCGAAAAATCACCATCTTCTTCTTTTTTATCATGCCACAACAGGTTGGTTTTCTCTCCTTTTTTGTGTCTCCTTTTTGCCTTCCTGATTTGGTTGCTTCCTACATCTCTAATGGCAGATTCTAAGAACCCTAGCGAAAATTACTCTTCTGAATCAATCCCTTCCTCTTCTGGGAATATTCCTGTTAATGGGGGTGAAAAGCGTGACGCCACATCTTTTGCTCCAGGCTAGATTGAATCTAAGTTGGGAGTTAAGGATTTGAATCGCATTCGCATTTGGTACAGAGTCCCATCCATCTTTGAATTAGAACCTCCTGGTCCCAATGATAGAGTAAGCCACCCTCCCCCTGATAGGATAAGTTTGTACGAGAAAGCCTTTAAAGTTGGATTCAGGCTTCCTATTCATCCTTTCATCGTCGAGATTTTTTGCTTCTTCAATCTTCCTCTGTGCTCTGTTATTCCAAACTCTTTTCGCTTTATCATCAGTTTTTTGATTCTTTGCTCTAGAGTTGGGGTTCAGCCTTCTCTATCTTTTTTTCGATCCTTTTATACCATGAAAAAATGCATCGGGGATTGGTGGTATGTCTTCCCAACAAGGAGAGCTCTCGCATTGATAACGGGGGCTCCATCCTTAGTGCATAATTAGAAGGTCTGGTATTTTTTCGTTTTTGATCCTTCCGTAGAGGAGTGGAGATGTCCACATTGGGATCGATCGAGGGATTCTGACTTCAAGGTCCCGAAGCTTGGAGATGAAGAATGAGAGCGCTCTGAGATCTTGAGGGGATATAAAGTTCTCCCACTGAAGGAGTTGCTATCAGAGTAGTCTCTTTATAATGCCGATGTTAGTGGCCGATCCTAGAGGTGAGGAGATCCCCATTCCTCCCCCCGATGTCTCTTTTGAGGCCTTCCACTGATGTTGAACTTTTTCGCAACAATGATGAAGCCTGAAGAAGTAAATGAGCTGTTGAGGAGATCATCGAAATGGGTTGTACCTTCTTCATCTGCTGGAGTTCCGATGAAATCCAAAGCTTCGGATAAAGGCGAAAAGGAGAGGGCTCCCTCGACTTCAAATAAGGAGGAAGCTATTTCGGTTCGTCCCTTACGAAGTTAGCTTCCAAAACCTGTTATGCTCCCCGCCCCCCCAGGTTGGCCCAGTATTGGCGGAGTTGGACTCTGTTAGAGAACAATGAGTCAAGAGCAGGGTCAAGGTTCATCCACCGCTAAGAAGATTTTAGATAGTTGGAAAAACTCTAGCTGTGCCTTCAAAAGCATTCTCCTGAATGACGGTTTGGAGGAGATTGAGAAAGAAAATACTATGAATTAGTAAAGACAAATGATCTCCACTTTCGGGAAGATGAATCTACTCCTGTTTCTTTTTTTCCATCTCTTATTATTTTTTTATTTTATTTTATTTTTACTCATTCCCTACTTATAAATATAGGCGGGACATTATGTGGCAACTCTTATCACCAAAATGAACGATGCTGAGAAAGAGTTGGCCGAAGCAAATAAGAAATGTCAGTCGATCGAAGCTGCAGAGGCTAAGGTCAAATCGAGGGCAAAAGCTACTGAGGCCGAGGTGGCCCAGTTGAAAAATAAGTTGAAAGAAATTGAAGCCACATTAGCTTCGGAAAGAAGAAAAAGATTGGAAGTGCAAATCAGGTCATTGAAGTTGAGAGGAAGGTCCAGGAGCGGGCTGCTGAAGCAGGATGCGTAGCTATGGAAGCCTTTCGTGCATCCGTCGAATATTCGGATGGGAAGCTTACTTTCAGTCTAGATGCCTTCAACACTGGTCTCGATATTTATCTCAAAAAGGTGAAGGAGCGCTTCCCAGACATGGATTGGGATTTTTTATACCAGTTGGAAGAGGAGGGAGAAGAAAATGTCGCCGGTGGGACTTCGATCGTCGAGGTAAGCAGGGGACCGTCCGAAGTTTTCGTACCTTCGAAGGTTGTCCTTGCACTCGTCTCTGTTGATGTTGCACCAACTCTACAAGTATTGGAGCAACCGGTCGTGGTTTCATCCGATCTACCATCGATCGATCCTTATGTTGAGGTCGGGCATAACTAAACTTATATTTCTTTTTATTTTTTATTTCGTTAATCAATGTAAAAATTGACTTTTGAAATTAATGAAAGAAAAAGTTTTACCCATATTTTAGACTTATTTGTGTGCGATGTCCTCAATTGATCCGTTGTGATTGTTGCGATCGCATGTTCACCCAATACCTGGTTAAGCATCTTTCAAGGGCTTTGCTTATAATAATTTGAATTGAAACTCTTGAAAGGAGCTTGTATCAGGCTCAGTAGGATGTTGCTGAAGCTAAGGCGAAACTTCGGAGGCTTGAGATAAGTGACGAGGAGGCAGCGATGCAGACAAGGAGTCTGCAGAAGCGTCTGGAGGAGGCGAATAAGCGTATGGAGGAGTTGAACAGAAAATACTTCTCCGAAAAATGTAGGTTGACTACAAAGCGCAATGAAATTGCTAAATCTACCGGGGCCGCTAGTTGGAGGATGGGTGCGGAAAAATCCTTTCTCAATGAGCAGCTGCAAGAGGTCCAAAACGAGATTGCAAGACTGAAGTATGACTTGGCTTCATGTAGGATCGGTGATAAAGCCAAGCAAAAAATTGATAAGCTTAAAGAAGAGCTTTATTTAGTTAGGGGCGAGATAAGAAATCTTTGTCGCTCATTGGATGCGAAGAGGTCAACAATTGATGACGTTTGGAGCAAATTGGTCAAGACCAAGAGGACGGTTGTTGACCTCTTGGAGCCCTCCAAAAGGATAGATCTTCATTGTCCGAACTTAGAATTCAGCTTGCGGAACATACGGTTGCGGCTGAGCATGCTAAAGCAACTATCAATTTATTGGAGGATCGGCTTGCTTCGACGTTACGGGATACCACCATCGCAATTAGTGGTATATCAGCTCAAGTGATGGATCTCAGCTTTGAAGAATGTCGAGGCTTAGTTAGAAGACTTTTCCCAAAAGTTGATTCTCATCTTCCTGCTTCAAACCTAGGGGGAACATCGAATGCCGAAGCTCCACTGGCCAAGGATTGATCTTTGAACCTGTGCATCTTTTCCTTTTGTCTTTTTGTGATTGCCTATTTTGTAATAGCTGTAAGAAATTTTTTGATAAGGAATAGGATTTGAAACTTCAGCGTTGCACAAGTTCAATGTCTCACTTGTAGGATCTATAATTTGGATGAATTATTTCCACACTGAGACGACTTGTCATGGCATCTGCAGAGTGGCCATGTTTTTAGATTCGGCTTATTTTTTGGCCAAAGCCGAGGGCTCGAGGGTCCTTTTGTGTTAGCCCTCGCTCGTAGATTTTGATTTTTGGCCCGGATGAACATCAACGGGCTTCGGGGGTTCTTGTTAGTTACCTCTGCTTGTAGATTCCGATCTTTGGACCGGATGAACATCAACGGGCTTCAGGGGTTCTCGGTTACCCCCCGCTCGTAGGTTCCAATCTTTGGCCCGGATGAACATCAACGGGCTTCAGGGGTTCTCGTTGGTTACCCCCCGCTTCTCCTGATTACTAAGGTCTTCTTGGGCGTTGGCCCGCTGAAGAACAGGTTCGGCCTTTAGGGGTTCTCAAGGGTTAGCCCCTGCTTCTTAGTAATGGAGGTTACTGTTGCTCGTTGGGAGAAGAATCATCGCGATTGGTCAAATGTCTTCCTAAAATTGGAGCGTCCATCGCGGCATGCCTTGGGACTCCTGCCATAATGGCAGGCGAAATTTTCCAAGGAAATCAATCGAAGGTCTTCTTCTAGGCCATCTTCCGGTTGCCATGTGGCAAACTTGGGTAGCTTTCGAAGCGCTTCGCTGACTTCGTTCGGATAAGAGAGAGGCGTAGGGAATGGCGGTGACGGTTGAAATTTCAAAATGCGACACGTGGAGGATTCGGATTGGCTCTCGCGTGGGCGCATTTCTGCTTGGATCTTCTATAAATTGTCCCTTCCTACCGCTGGTGCACCCACGAATGTCTTCCCTGTTCTCGTTCCTTTTTAGTTCTCGCTGGATTGGCTCTTGCGTGGGCGCAATTCTGCTTGGATCTTCTATAAATTGTGCCTTCCTACCGTTGGTGCACCCACGAATGTCTTCCCTGTTCTCGTTCCTTTTTAGTTCTCGCTCTCGAGATCATGGAGCCTGCTCCCCGCCAAGTCAAAGAAGCTACCAAAAAGAAGGCAGAGTTTCTTCAGAAGGACTCTAGCAAAAAGGTGAGGATGGCGCTCAATGAGCCTCCTCCTAGGACTCCTGGCGCGGGCTCCTCCATTGGGGTGACGCTCTGCCTTGGCACTGCTGAGGAGGCCTTTAATGAGGCCCCTCTGCTGCATCACCGAATTCAAGGCCTCAGAGGCCTTCAAGGGAGAACTTCTGGATGCCTCCACGACTGGGTTTGTGCAGGATTTTGAAAACTGTAAGACCCGCATCAAGTATCTGATGTCATAGCTGGACCTGCATCGTCTTCATCTCGAGACAGCGTTGATGAGGTTGGGATGTTCTCTTCGGATGAAGATTGAGTTTTCTTTATCTTGAATCTTGATCTTTGCTGTGGCCAAGGAGTTATGGTTTCGGAGGAGTCCCTATTTTCCCCTTTTCTCTTTCTTTTTTATGTTTCTGTTATTGTCTTTGTTTTTCCATCTTTCGTTTGTAAGTATTTTGAAGTAATGAAAAAAAGGGCATTTGCATTTATGCATACCTTCTCTGTGCTTTTTGTTTCTCCTTGGTATTCTCTTCCTTTTTATTAATTGCCTTCATAACATATTTAGTTGGTTAATCCCCAAAGAGAATTTACTTCAAGGGGGTGATATCAAAAGATAAAGAAAATAACAATGTCTTTAAAGAAGAATATAACATTCAGTGGATGAATAATAACATCACCAATAACACATCCGCAAGTTATTCAAGTTCCAGGACCGAGATAGAAGTGTGCTGTCCAATTGCTTGAGGCGATAGGTTCCTGATTGGAAAATTTCATCCACCTGATAGGGGCTTTCTCAGTTGAGACTCAGTTTTCCATGCTCGATGGGCTGAGAGACTTCGGCTCGTTGTAGGATCAGGTCTCTGACTTTGAACTCTTTGTCTCGGACATGAGAATTATAGCACCGTGCCACCTTCTATCGATAGACTGCCATTCTTACTCTTGCTTTCTCGTGGGTCTCTTCAAGCAGATACAGTTGCCCGAAGCCATTCTTCATTGCTTTGATCATCATAATTTTTGACTCGATGTGAAGGGAGTCCGAGTTCTATAGGGATGACAGCTTCAGTTTCAAAAGAGAGGTTGAAAGGAGTCTCCCCTGTAGGAGTTCTTTAGGTGGTTCGATGGGCCCATAGGATATTGTACAGCTCATCGACCCAAGCTCTCTTGGCTCGGCCAATCCTTGCTTTCAGCCCCTGCAAAATGGTTCGGTTATTAACTTCGGTCTCTCCGTTGGCCTAAGGATGGCCCACCACAGTGAAGTGTTGGGAGATGCTGCAATCTTGGCAGAATTCAGCGAACCTCGTGCCTGTGAGTTGGTGACCGTTGTCTGTAACAATCACTCTGGAAAAATCGAACCTGCAAATAATAGCCTTCCAGACAAAGTTAGTCACTTTGGCTTCAGTAATTTTGGCAAGGGGCTCAGCTTTTACCCATTTGGTGAAGTAATCGATGGCTACCAGCAAGAATTTTTTTTGGTTTGATGCTGGTGGAAAAGAATCTAAGATGTCCATTTTTCATTGAGCAAATGGTCAAGGAGCGGCAATTGGAGTAAGTGGCACAGATGGCAGATGCTGAACATTGGCATTCTGCTAGGATCGGTCGTATTGTTTAATAAAGTCAGCTGCTTCATCTTACATCTTGGGTCAGTAATATTCTTGTCGAAGTAGTTTGTATGCTAGGGATTTGCCGATCAGGTGATTGGCGTACATTCCTTTGTGCACCTCTCGAAAAGCATACTCGGCTTCGGATGGGCGAAGACACCTTAAGAGCGACAAAGAGAAGGATTGCTTGTAGAATCTCTCATTGTGGAAGATGTAGTGGGTGGCCTGAAACCTGATCTTCCTGGCTTCTTTTGAATCTGCAGGCAACACTCCATCCCTTAAGAAGCGAACAAAGGGATCCATCTAGCAGGGTTCGTTATCGACTTGCAGAACTTGAGCCAAATCTTCTATGCTTGACCTTTCCAGTACTTCAAAAAATGATTGTTGTGAAAGATCTCCTGGTGCGAGGGTTGCCAGTTTTGACAGCAGATCAGCTTTCGAATTTTCGGCCCGAGGTACTTGCTGGATGTCGAAGTTAGAGACTTCCGATATCAGATCTTTCATCTTCTACAGGTATTTTTTCTTATGTTCTTTCCGAGCTTCGAAGTCTCCTCTTACTTGTCCTGCCACCAATTGAGAATCAGTATAGACCCTCAATTTTGATACTCCAAGCTCTTTGGCGATCCTTAGCCTTATCAGAAGTGTTTCATACTCCACTTCATTGTTGGTAGATGGGAAGCCGAACCTCAGGACGTATTCAACAGTAAATCCTTCAGGCCCGAGTAGCAGTAACCCGACCCCCGATCCAGTGGTGTTGGATGAGCCTTCTACATATATTATCCAAGAGTTTTCTAGTTCAGATGACTCTGATTCTTCTATCACATCTTCATGAATAGGTTCGGACATCTCTAAGTCATTCAGAATGGTACATTTTACAATAAAGTCTGTCAGGATCTGCGTTTTGATAGAGGGTCAAGGTCGATATTGGATTTCAAATTCTGCAAGTTCAATAGCCCACTTCGCCAGTTGGCCAGAGGTGTCAGGATGATGTAAAATAGCTTTGAGGGGCTGGTCCGTCAACACCGCGATTGGATGTGCAAGAAAATATTGTCGAAGTCTTTTGACTGTGATAATGAGCACAAAGATCAGCTTCTCCGACTTCGTGTACCGGGTCTCCGCATCATGTAAGACTCAACTGGTGTAGTATATTGGCTTCTGAACATTATCCTGCTTATAGACCAACACAGTGCTTATTGCCACTGGAGATATCGTCAGGTGCAAATAAAGCTGCTCGCCTATGCTTGGCTTGTTGAGGAGTGTCGCCGAACTTAAATATTGCTTCAGCTCTTTAAAGGTTTGTTGGCACTCATTAGTCCATTGAAAATTTTTCGATTGTCTCAAGGTTCGAAAAAATGGGAGGCAGCGTTCGGCTGATGTTGAGATATTTATTTAAAGCCACCACTCGATTGGTGAGGTGTTGCACTTCCTTGATATTTCAGACTTATTTTTTTTTAATTATAGTCTGAATCTTCTCTGAATTGGCTTCTATCCTTCGACAGGACACCATGAAGCCTAGGAATTTGCCCGAAGTCACATCGAAGGCACATTTGGTAGGATTTAGCTTCATTTTGTACTTTCTCAATATAGCAAAAGTCTCTTCAAGATCTTCAATATGGGTCTGGGAAGCCTTGCTTTTGACCACCATGTTGTCCACGTAAATCTTCATATTTCGGCCAATTTGATTTTTGAAAAGCTTGTTGACTAGGCGCTGATAAGTTGTACCTGTATTTTTTAAACCAAAAGGCATCATCCTGTAACAAAAGAGGCCTCTGTCAGTAATAAAGGCTGTTTTCTCCTCATCTTCATGAGCCATTCGGATTTGGTTGTATCCGGAAAAAGCATCTATGAAAGTAAGGAGCTTATGGCCCGAAGTTGTATCTACCAACTGGTTAATGGAAGACAAGGGATAGCTATCTTTCGGGCATCCTTCCTTAAGGTTTTTGAAGTCAATGTAGACCCTCCACTTGCCATTTGCCTTTTTCACAAGGACTACGTTCGCGGTCCAGCTAGGGTAGTTGACTTTCCGAACGAAGCCTGCGTTCGGTAGTTTGTCTACTTCTTCAGCTATCATCTTTTGCTGCTCAGGTACGAAGCTTCTTCTTTTTTGCTTAATAGACTTGTTCTTTGGGTTGACGCTCAGCCTATGCATCATCACCTTTAGATCAATGCCGGGCATGTCGATCGGTGCCCAAGCGAACACATCAGTGTGGGCCTGCAAAAAGGAGATAAGTCTTTTCCTGATTACCTGGTCGAGATTCGATCCAATTCGGATGGTATGCTTCTTATTGCCATCTTCAAGTGGGATCGTCTCCAAATCCTCTACAGGTCTTCCTCTTTCTTCGGACAAATCATCCCAAGTGTCCAACCCATCAATTGGATAGATTTTGGATGGTCTTGATCCATGAAGTGCAATGTTGTAGCACTGCTAGGTCAAGGCCTGATCCCCACGCACTTCACCAACTCCAGAGTTTGTCGAGAACTTCATCTTCAGATGATAAGTGGATACAACGGCTTCGAGTGTATTGAGTTCTAGATGTTCAAGGATTGCATTATAAGTCGAAGGTGTTTGGACTAGCAGGAAATCCACTTGGACTTTAGATCATCGAGGAGACCGTCCGACTACTACAGGAAGAGTTATTACCCCCTTAACCGGCACAGCATCTTCAGTAAACCCCATAAGAAGGGTATCCATCCGTCCTTTCGTTCCGGTGGTATACTCGTTTGAGAGAAAGCATCATAAAATAAAACATCGATCGAGCTTTCATTATCAATTAAAACGCAACGTACATCATAGTTTGCGATATTAAGAGTTACAACCATCACGTCGTTATGTGGGAATTGAATCCCTTGGGCATCCTCAGTAAAAGTAAGAGATTCTTTGACCTTCGGCTTCTTGGATGGTTCGGCCACTTCCTCCATCCTTTCGCAGGATCCTTCAATTATTGCATTGATCATCTCTACGGGAGGTCGATCTTCAGAGGGCTCTCTCTGTTGTGGTTCTGACGGGGCTGGTAGTCTTCGCTGCTCCTGCTGATCCTGTCGACATCGAATAAATCGATCTAAGCGACCACGCTGAATAAGTTCTTCAATTTCATCCTGAAGTTGGATGTAGTCTTTGGTGTCGTGGCCATGGTCGCGGTGATAGAGACAATATTTATTTGGATTCTGCCGATCGGGACCAGACTTCAGTCTCGGTGCTCTTGGAATCCGATCCCTGATCTCCATAAGCATTTGGGATCGATTAGTATTCAAAGGGGTGTAGTTGGTGAACCTTCCAGGTGGGGGCATACGTCGATCCCGTTGAGGAGTGTCTCTCTATCGAGAGTTGCATAGGGGAGTTCAGGATCTTCGACATCTGGGAGGAGAACGAGGGGGCTGCTGGTTTCTTAGGGGAGACTCCAGTCTTTCTTCCCTCTAGTCTTCGGTAGGAATCACCAGGGGCTTGCCTTCAAATGTCTCATCTGTCCTAGCATATTTCTTCACTCGAGCCAGCATGTCGGCGAAGTCTCGAGGATAGATCTTCTCCAGAGAATAATGAAGATCATTTTTCAGTAATCCGTCTTTCAGGGCCGTATTAAAACGGCCGAGGTAAGATCTGATGGACTCCCCTTCTCTCTGCTTCACGTTCATCAGGGAGTCCGATCTTTTCTGGTGCTTCTGGCTACTCACAAAATGGCCAACAAATAGCCGGCTCATCTGATCAAAGGAATGGATTGTCCGAGACTTCAAACTAGTATATCAATGTCTAGCTATACCCTTCAAAGTAAATGAAAAGGTACGGCAGAGGGTGGCATCAGTTGCCCCATGGATGAGCATCAGGGACTTGAAACTCTCCAAATGGTTCACAGGCTTAGTGATCCCACGGTAACTCTCAAGTTATGGCATCTTGAAGTTCAGGGGGAGCGGCTCTTGCATTAGTTGGTCACTGAACGGCGGGTTAGTGTTGTACCCATTGTCAAGAGTCGTTGCCGGATGATGGAACGTCTTAATGTGCTCATACATCTTCCGAAATTTACGGTCGATGTCGGCAGCAGTATGATTCTCAGAACACAGTAGAGGAGATCGTCGACTAGGCATTGAGTCCTGCCTAGAATGGGGACACGGCGATCATCGTCTTCTAGGTTCGGGACTATGGGGTTGGCTGTGATGGGTCTGCCTTCCCCGCTTAGGGCTTCGAGGGGATAGTGGAGGTCGTGCCTGCGGTGTTGTTGCAGGCTGCTGTGGAGGAATTGCTGAAGATGGATTCACCATTGGTATCGCGTTGGTTGGTGGAGATGCGACTGTAGTCGCCACTACTAGTGCCACTGCCGGCGATGCCACGTACAGCTGCTGCATTGTTTGGACAGCGGTGGTTAATATTTGGACCTGTTGGAACAGTAATTGAAATTGTTCCACGCTGACAGTTGCCATCTGTGGGGGAGGTGATTGCTGGACTTCCGACTGCGGTTGTGCCAGAACTTGCTGGACTGCCGCATTCTTCACGGGCTGGGAGGTGGCAGCGGTGTCGGATCTCCGGGTGGACGCTTGTCGTGGTGCCATAATCGTTGTTTGGTGCTCCTCAAAGTGGGTTAGGATCTTTCCTCTAGCGTCAATCTGTTGCCGCTGCATTTTGGATCGCGATCGGATAGAGTGGAGTGGTGGCGCATCCTCCCGGCAGAAAACCCGCACTCAAGTTTTGACCGGAGTTGGCTTCGGCGGGGACCCTTCGACACTCAAGTCAGATCTCAAGGAAACAATAGAGGAGTGTAGAAGATTATGGACGCGTATCTTGGGAGGTCCCTTGTAAATTTTTTTGTAGGGAGGAATCACGAAATCGTTGAGAGAGATTATGAGGGCGATTTAGGCGCAACGTGGTGAGACTCTTGGTCGAGATCATCGAGGTGGTTATCACACCTCCCTTAGCCACTTCGAAATCAACTAAGAGTCGTAGACGATTCCAGATTTTGAATTAAGGCGCAGGTGAGATCGGCTCTACCTCTTTAGTTGAAGATTCCGTATTATTTGATGGAGTTGGGTGCTGAAAGAAGAAAATGGCCGAGTCGAATCTCATCTAGCAAGATGAAAGCCGGTGCTTAAATATGGCCGACGTCAGAATTTAACATGCCTGAGTGCCCCGCCATCTGCGGTCATTTGTGTTAGAAGCCAGTAACTATAAAGACTGCAGTAGATAAGGTGACGAAGCCCAGAAAGGCCGATCCTTGAATTTCATTGACTGCGGTCATGGTCCAGGGATCACCATAGGCTAAAGCTAGGATTGAGCCATCTCGCCATGCCCATCGGCCCAAACATAACCATCGGTCTCTGTCTTCGGCCTAAGAAGGAAATATCCCCTTAACACATACCATTCTTCAATATGTTCATCCTCATAATAGAGAATGAGTATGATTCAGCGTAAGCCAATGCAGATTTGGGCAGAGAATTACCATACCCTAAGTATAACATATTTTAAGAAGATTCCCACCAAGGACATGTACTCTGGAGTTGATATCAGAAAGAATTTATGCCTCTGGAGTGTGAGAAGAAATTGGATTGCATACATATTAAATTCAAAAATATTATCTCCTGTCATCTAATACCAAATCTTTGCAATAGATTGAATATGTAGCTTGCTTTCTTTCGGCATCTTTGATAACCACTTTATAGAAGGGAATCACTTAAAAGACCAAATATGTTGTAGAACATAGCAAGAAGAGAGTGATCTCCAACATGGAAGAGTGAGACTAGGATAAACAAAAACAGAGTCCTTGATGATAGAGGAACAAATTTATGGATTGATATAAGAGATTAATTTAGTTGTTTCATGGTTGTCATGGTTGTGTTTAAGATTCATTCAGTTATAGATATATTCAAAGAACTTGTATGAGAATCTATGCTTAGATGGAAGTCACTATGTTTTAAGGGTGCAAGTTACAAAACAATGTGGTGAATGTACAGAACATGAATCATGTTTGGAGCAAGAAGGTGGATATCCTCCAATTCCTTCATGCTTTGAGTCATCTTGATGCTGCATGTCATCCATTTATCCACTAGGAAAAGTGGACTATATTGTGATTTAGAGGAACAAGTGGCATAATATTTGTAGGGGAGAAGAAAATGCTTGATTGATGATTGGCAACTGAAAAATAAAAATATGTCCAAACAGAAAAGAAGAAAAGATAAAGAGGGAATTGAGTCTGAAGAAAGAATTGATTTTGGAGGAGTCAAGGGGCTTTTTTCTTCTTGCTGTTATACTTGTTAGAGTGATTTATTGATTTGTCATCATTATTTTCTTGCTTAGGATCTGTAACATCATGTGGAAGGAAACTGATGGTTAGAGAAAGGAGGTAATTTATCTATTTTGTATCTGTATATGTATTTCTCTTATATATATATATATATATATATATATATATAGTTGGTAGTTGGAACTATACACTACATGTTAAATTTTAACGAAATATTTAATGATTTAAAATCAATGATGGCCCATCTAAATTGAAGATCCAAACCATTGAATATGATGTACACTAAAAAAAAATATCTATAACCCAAAAATTATATATTTTGGTGGTATTTAATCTGTTTCAAATTGATGCAAGAAAGAATGATTTTAATAGCATGTACTATGTTTTTTTTTTTTTTTTTTGTAATTTAATCATCAAAATCTATTGAATTCAAATATAAACATGTTTTAAGATGTGTAGATTATGGAGTAGATCTCCAATCTATCTGCCCTATCATATATTTTAGCACGATAGCGCAATTGTTGTTGTTCATTTAAGTGCCTATTTGATGTATAACATAGAGATCTTCGAAACACAATTTTTTGGTTTAAACCAATATTTGAAGGTATAGATCAAAATAATAGTGGGGATTTTCAATTTGAATGGTCCATCATTGTTTTGGGAATTGTTAGATCTATTGTCAAAGATTTACATGCTCATTGTTTACTCAAACCCATACACAGAAAAAGAATACCTCCATGTAACAGTTAAAATAGACAAAGATGCCTTTTATTGCTCTCGAAACATTAAAACCAGCTTCGGAATATCATTACCTTATTATTGAAGAGTGAGTTCTCAGGTGCTTGCTTTGAGACAAATGTGCCCCTAGGCAGCAAGATGCTTGCCTAGGTGTCAAACTAGGTGCTTTAGTAGCTGTCTATTCTAAAGCTCAAGAAAGTATCAAGCGCTTAAGAGTTGATTTACCTTAGGATGCTGCCTTTAGTAGCATTGGAGATATCCAGAAAAAATCGTACAAATCCTAAGTCAATGGGTGTGTTTGTAGACATTAAACAAATCACCTCCTAAATTAGAGCATGGTCACCACCCTAATTACTGAGGTATTAAGAAAAAAAGCATCGCTTCACCCATGCCTTGTGTGTTCATCATCAATTCTTCACAGTGATTATCTGTTCAATTTGCACCATTTCCCCTTCTTGTCATTCCTCTTCTTGTTATTGACTATTCAACTTCAACATAGATCTACAACTCTTCCTTGCTTGTTCTTAACCATTCCAATAAAACTACATATTTCTATGAATCTTGCTTGTGTGTTTTGACCTTAAGGTCTATAAGATAGGTGCCATTGCAGCCAAGGCTTTACAATCACATTTTAAATCTGCTCGTTTAGTTACCAATCACTATTACTTTGTGTTATAATGGTATCAATTATCAAGATGCATACTGTATAGTGCTGATTATCAGTAAACATTAGTCTAGTTGTGCCCTAAATTTTGATTCCTTTTCCATAAAACTTACACTAATCGAAAATTGTGATTTTGATTTGAAGGTTTTAGAGCATTCAATTTGTATTCGTGTGTGGTTTTTGTTGTCATTAAAACAATGGAATATTCATGAGGAGTCATTATACATGATATACTTAACAATCAAATGATGAAGTTCATAGATTTTAGTTTATCACTATCAAGCTATTTAACAAAGACTAGGAAATTATTGTTCAACTAGTGTATCTTCATCAATCTTTGAGTATGTGTTGATATGTTCTTGAGTCATTTGGTTCTAATGTGTCCAAAGTGTTGGCGAGTGCAACATTTGTATGGTATAGAGAGGTGCTAACTATTGAGCAATTTATATGTGTTACTCTAAAAAAATCTAGGAAGGTTTTGCACAAAGAATTAAGCATTCTAGGTTTTCAAAAAAAAATTATAAAAAGATGGAAATGAGTGTTCCTTTTTTGTTATGAAGATTAAATTAAAGAGGAAAATTAAATTATAAATAAATTTTGACAATCTTTAATCTTTTGAAACAAAAAGAACTTATTGAAATTAATTTTTGTTTTTTTCATAAGGGGATGTGAACTGATATTTTTTGGGGGATATAATTTAGATAGTTGGATGTGATGCACCTCTTTGAAACACTAGATCGAGAATATATTGACTATTAAGGTGGTGAATGCACAAAATTGAGTCTTTTTTTTTGGTAAAAAAAATGGGTTGAGGGGGGGCGTTCGGTGTAGCTACCTCCTCTGGATGTTACCATGAGGGCCCCCAATCCACTGGAGGAATGTCCGATGTGGGGTGACAACAAAGGTGGCTCAGTCCCTCCCCGCCATGTCCAAGTGGATCAGGTGAGTATGTCACCCCCAAACCACCCAAGCACCAGAGGGACCAGATATCACCCCACGGACCCGCATCTAGGCATCGGAATTTAATCCTCATTTAATCGTAAGCCTGCAGACTCAAATCTTGGACGTGGGGATGAGGGGTTAACGGCCCGTTCCAACTGGGCTACCACTTCAGTGGTCAAAATTGAGTCTTTGTGGTTCTATTACCGAATCTAAGCCTTCATCACCAAATTCAAGAACCCATCTTGTTCCATATTCATAGTCGAAATGTGCCCTATCCAAAGAAAATAATTAAAACAAGCATCATTATTGGTACAAGAGTCCTTCAAAAGTAAGATATTGTACATGGCTTTTCTACTTATTCATGTTAGGCACCTATTAACATGTATGTTGACTCTAGTTTGGACACTTATGGTCCAACGCCTCAGATTATATGAGATATAATCTACCATCTTGCAGACTATACTTCGAAGAATATGATATGCTTGTCCATTCTTTTGCTATTTTTGAGATACTAAATTACTCGAACACATTCATGGTATATTAGTACAAGCAAATGATAGCCATTATTTTTAAATAAGAAAATATTGTTTAACATTGAAATGGTACAAATTATATTTAAAATATTTTTGAGTCATGATCCTCATGGCTATTATGATAGTAAAACAAATTATCATGGATGGTGGAATTGTCCTGAACCACACTGGTGGTTGACCAGGACAGTTCTGGCATTTAAAACGAGACACCAAGGAGGATGGATGGAGGGAGAAGGAAAGAGAGGAAAAGAAGAGAGGGGGGAGAGGAGCGAGAAAAGCCGGGGAGGCTATTGGAGGCTTACTGAGGCCATCAAATCTTTGTCCTCCTCCGGAGAAAGGAAAAGAGAGAGGGAAGGGGAGGGAGGTAGAGGAGGAAAGGAGAGGGAGAGGGTGCGGACGCCGGGGAGGCCGGCGGTGACCATTGGAGGGCCATAGAGGCCCCCAAATGACTGGAGGGGCAGCTGCGCCCTTCTTCGAGTGGAAATATGGTTAACTTGCCATATTTTAATCTTTCTATTTTAGCCAAAATCGGCAATAGCTCTATGTCCGACCGTCGATGCTGTCCTCTCCCTTTCCTTCCCTCCTTCCTCCTTCCCCCCCACCCTCTCTCTTTTCCTCTTTTTGGTTCTCCCTATTTCCTACTTTGGTTATCTGAAGGGCTGCATCACTGGCCTCTCTGCCCTTTCCCTCTCTCTCTCCTTCCCTTCCTCTCCCTCCCTCGCCCCTCTTTTTCTTTTCCTCTCTTCGGTTCTTCCTCTTTTTTACTCTGGTTATTCGGAGGCCTTTACAGCCCTCTGGTGGTCATTGCCAGCCTCCATCCTTTCCTCTCTTTTCCTATCTCTCCCTCCCCCTCGCTCTCTCTTTCTTGCTCCGGTTCTCCTTTTCCCTGCTCTCTCTGCTGTGTCGGTTTGGGCCTGGCACAGAATGGCACGGGGGCATACTGAATTGTTCCGCTAGCCAATCAGTACGGGCCTTGATACTGGCATAGCCAACCTTGCTCATTATCATGCATGTTTACTTAGATTTAAAGAAAACTTAATAGAGCGGTAAATACTTTCGAAACATAATAAAATGATAGGAAAGCTTAGAAAAGAAAGGACAAGATCTTAGGCCAAATCGTTGATAGGTCTTGCCAATTAATTATCATACTAAGTCTATTTTCTCTCTCACCTTTCTTAAATGGATATGATAAGAATGAGGAAAGCAATTTTATCTAATGGAAGAATTTAAGATGATTTGTTTTGTTGGTTTATATGAGGAAAAAATCTCATGCATAAGTTTTGAATGGTTCCAAAAATTTATGGATGCCAAGACATGGTGGTTTTCTTCTATGGTTAGCTCCCAAATTCAAAAAGTGAGGAGGAATTATTTGGTAAATTCAGCATTTTGTGAGAGCTTTTTTGTAGGGCTAAAGAATCAGTCATGGAGAGGTATCTAGAGATCATGTGAAGTGGATTTTGCTTGTCTATGGTAGCACACAACTTGGCAAATCTCTCTTCCAATGTTTATGAATGGAAATTGGCTACTAGGTCCTTGCTACCTAAGAATGTTGTTAGTCATTCCAACTATTGGGTGGATAAATTTGTTTATTGAGGTGGATTTTCAGATGTGTAGGCTGTCATATCTTATTAATTTTTTTAAGAGCAGAGATGCTTATGTTTGCTAGAATGGATTTTTAGGAATAACGGACATGACTAGAAAAGAAGTTTTCCTTCCATTTTGGAAGGACCATGGCCTTGTCACTCTAACGGGTCCTGTTAGTTCAATCTATATGTATATGCATAGAAAACATAAAGAATCTATTGTTTCCTACAATTATATATATCTTAGTCTATTGATCTACAAGTGTTCTTCACTTGCCAAAGTGTAATTGGTCTTAAATTGTTATCAATTTGTTGTCTATGTAGTAACTAATTAGCTACGAACCTTGAAGTCATATTTGTTTATGCATTCAAGCTATCTTTCTCTCCGTTATATATAGTGCATAACTACATATATTATACATATTTCATAATCTCCAATCTGCACACAACCTTGCTTTTTCTAAAGAAAACCAAATGTGTATTTTTCTTGACTTGTCTTCTCCTTTCCCATTATCATTTTGTCTCTCGTAAAACCTTTAGTACATGTTCATGTCTTGTCATAGTTTATTGATTGTGTTGGTACATTAGTATATGTACCTGGCTTTACTAGATCTTTTTGGAATTATTGTCTGAGACAGTCTTTTCCATAGATTTTACTCAAGGGTTAGATCCTTGGTTACTGCATGCTTATCTAATTGTCTACCATAACCGTAAGCATCTGGTATTTCCTCTATTGTTTGGTGTTGGCTTTATTGATTCTTGTTCACCAAATTTCTTATTTAGGGCCATCTCTTGTATCATTCCAAGTTTTTCCGTATCTTTATACATAACCTCCATCCATGTTATCTTAGGTCTTTCCTTTCTTTTCTTCCCACCTTCAACACAAACCAAAATTCCACTCCTTACTGGACGCTCCTCAGATATTCATTGCACGTCCATACCATCTAAATCTATTTTCAATCACTTTTTCGATCACTTTGTCTTTAGTTTATGCAACTCATACAACTCCTCTAATATCCTCGTTTCTTATTTTATCTCTTTTAGTCTTATCACGCATCTATCTTAGCATTATCACTTCACTACACCTAACTTGTTTTAGTGTACTTTCTTTATTGCTCAGTACTTTAAGCCATACAAGATGGCAGGTCTTAGTTCTATAAAATTTTCTCTTTCTAGGTATGTAGCTATTACATAATATTCCAGATGCATATCTCCATTTCATCCAACCATCTCTAATTTTATTACATATATCTTCATCTATTTTTCCCAATATTTTGTATATATATATCCTAAGTGATGTAATCAGTCATTTTGTGGTATCTCTTGGTCATTAGTCCTAATTGAAACCACATTTTCATTTCCATTCTTAGCAAATTTACATTCAGATATATGTTCTATCTTCAATCTAATAATCTTTGAGCCCGTATCCTCAAAAATTTTCCTCTATAGTGTTTGATCCAGTTCTCTTTTTATCAATCAGCACTATATAGACTATAAATAACACACATCATGTTCCTGAATATTGGCAGTAAGTTCATCCATGGTTAGTGCATAAAGATGTAGGCTCAGCACTGATCCTTGATACATGCTTATAGTAACTGGAAATATACTTTTAGTGCAGCTACTTCAAACACTTGTCACCCTCCTAGCATACGTGTTCTCAATTATTTCCATATATCATTATGTACTCCCTTTTTAAAACCTTTCAAATTGCTTTTCTTGGTACTTTCTAGCATAAGATTTCTCTAAATCAATGAAGATTATGTGGACTTTTTCTTTTTCTCTATATTTATTATCAATTATCTAAGTAGAAAGATAGCTTTCGTTATTAATCTTTCAGGCATAAATCTAAATTGCTTATTTGAGATGATTGTTATTTTTCTTAATCCAAGATGGTGAAACCATCTCGAACCATTTGGTTTGGGGCGTATCGAGCTGTGCGGGCAGTAGATTAGGATGGTTTTGACAAGCAAAACAAGAAACTAGCAATGGAGGGGGAGAGGGAGAAGGAAAGAGAGGAAACGAAAGAGAGACAAGGGAGGGGAGGGGAAAGGAGAGGAAAGAGGAGAGAGGGATAGTGGTAGTTGGCTGGTGGAGGGTCGAAGAGCTGCATGGAGGTGCGGATCTCTTTGCTGAAGGTTTGCCCAATCGAAATGGGACTCCTTGCTGGCCGGCCTGCGATATGGTTTTGTATGCCTCTGTATCAGGCTGTATCGGGCTCGAACCAATATAGCAAAGAAAGTGGAGGAGAGGGAGAACTGGAGAGGAAAAGAAAAAGAGAGAGACGATGAGGGAGGGAAGGAGATGGAGAGGTCGGCCGGCCACGGTAGTGGCCGTCGAAGGGATGCCCATGGTGCATGGCAGAGGGTGAACTAAAAAGAGAAAAGAGAGAGGGAGGGAGGGAAGGAGAGGGAGAATCGGCCATCATTGTGATGGCTGTTAGAGGGTTGGGGAGGCCTTCGGAGAGCCCTCCCCCTCCATCTGGTTGAAACAAGGATGAGTAGCCACTATTTCAATCATAGAATTGCTGTCAATTTATTTTTTTTGCTGCTTCATAGTGAAGTTGGCTCTCCGAAAGCCTCTTCGACCCTTCGGTAGCCATCAACGACCATAGTCGGTTATCCCTCTTCTTCTCTCTTTTTTTTCTCTTTAGTGCACTCTTCTCTATGCACCATGGTCATCCATGGCCCTCCGACATCCACGACGGCTCTTCGATCGCCTCTGATGGCCTTTTCCTTTGCTTCCCTCTTGTCTCTCTCTTTTCCTCTCTTTTCTTTAGTGTTTTGAATTCCATGTGCGAACCATACCATCAAGCCATGGTATAGTTTGGCATGCTTTGAACCGTTCGGTTTGGCGAACACTACCTCCACTTTTTTACTTTAGAAAAATTAAGGAAGTCGGCAAAGGGTTTGTCGACTTAACATTTTCGAAAATAAAAAGAGCCCCCTCCAATTCCCTTATTTCAAATGAAACAGGGGAACTGGAGGTGGAGTCCCTCTCTACCCTTTCATGCACCTCCCCGGCCCTCTGCAGCCCTTTGCCGGACGTTTGCCACTCTCCACTGGATGTTCACCACCCTCCTCCATCCTCCTCTCCTCCCTTCCTCTCCCCTCTCTTTTTCTATCTCCCGTTCTCCCTCTCCCCTGTCCTCTCTACTATGTAGGGATGCACTCCACCAGTCTTTCCCCCCTCTCTTCCTCTCCCCCCTCTCTCTCTATCTCCCTCCATTTCCCCCTCTCTTTTCCTCTCCTGTTCTCGCTCTCCCCTACCCTGTCGATATGAGAGCCCGATATGGAATAGCATGGGGTCGTATCGAACCATGCTGCTGGGCAGCTGGTTCAGGCCTCGATATCAGCACAACGATCTTTAATCTTTGTTCATTTCTTATAAATATATATGGTGACTCATAAGCTTAGTTCTCCAATAATTAGAATAGTTTCGTATATCACTCTTATTCTTATAAATAGGTGTTATAATACCTCTCCTCCAATCATGTCATATTTTCTTAGTCTTTAAAATTTTGTCAAATAAGTTAGCAAGATGATCTAATCCAATATCTTTCAAGATTTTCCAAATCTCAATAGATATTTCATTTGGCCTAAGTGCCTACCTTATTGCATTTTCAAAGCTATCTCCACCTTGCATTGTGTGAATAGATCCTTGACTCCTTCCTAATTTTACTTCTTCAATTAAGATTTCTTTAGTAAAATACTCATTTAACAATTTTTCAAAATAACATCTCTTTCCTCATCGTTCACTAATACCCTTTTATCCTTACTTTTTAGTGCATCTATCTTGATCTATATCTTTATATTTTCTTTCTATAATTATCTATTTTATTATCATGTGCTATAATCCACCACCAAGTTTCTTTATTTGTATATTTTTCCCCCTTTTTGACTCTCTAGAACATCTTGGTTACCCTTTTAATGCAATTGACCATTTTGTCTTACATTTTATTTGGTTCATTTCTCAACTTCCTATTTCTCTCCTTTAGTAATCTAAAAATATTAACATTTTTTCCTTTGAAATTCCACCATCTTCCTTTTGGACATTTATTAATCTCTTTTCCTTTCTTCTATACTTGGTATATAAATCTAAGACTAGTAATATATGTTGTGGTTAAATTTTCTCCTGGCATCACCTTATAATCCTCATATGATGGGTTTTCACTTGATAAAAAAGTGATCTATTTATGATACATTTGATGCATTCTTAAAGGTTGCTAAATGATCATCTCTCTTTCTTAAAGGTGTTTGTAGTTGCTAGGTTATAAGCAACTGCAAACTCAGGAATCAATCTCTTATTACGTTTTTATTCCCAAAACCAAATCTACCATAGACTCTCTTATATCCCATATTATTCTTCCCTACATGCCCATTTAAGTCATGAAATATTCTTTCTCCTCCAGTAATACCAAATCCATCCATCCCCTCTCAAATTGTTTCTTAATTCCCTCCTCTAAACCTACTTGCAGTGCATAAGCACTAACTATATTGATAATCTTCTCATCTAAAACTAGGTTAATAGGTGTTAATCTATCACTTATCCTTTTTACATATTCAATTTTATCTTTTATTTCCTATGCATCACTGTTCCTACTCCATTCTCGTTGTTATTCTTATCTACATATAATAGGTTATTTCCATTGCCAATATCTTTGGATATACTACCTTTCCATTTAGTTTCTTGCAGGAAACAATATTGATTTTCCTACTTGTCATTATATGCAAAAGTTATCTGCTTCTTGCAGTCAAATTTCCAACATTCTCTCATAACTTTATCTAGAATTTCTTGTCTCCCTGTGTTACTTCCTTTCGCATGCAAACTAAGCCCTCATTGATTTTCTCTACTTATGATCATAACATCTCAATTAGTTCTTTAACACTCTTTCCTCATTTCTTAAACTCAACTTTGCTTTGATGTTCAACTTGAGCATATAGACATTTCAACATCTTCTAGACTAATACTTGTTGGATTGGTTCGAGCTGTATTTAGTCATCAGAAATTAGGACCAAACAAATAATTTATGAAGTTTAGTTTCTGCAAGCTCCATAAAGGCATAGATTTTGATATGTGAATAGAGACTTAAATTGATGTAAGTAAAAAAAAATTATTGTAGAAAAAAGAAATGTAGTTAATTAGGTCAATCATGTTGGTTGTAGAAATAATAGGATTCTTGTTTGATTAAAAAAACGTACCGGATTATTTAATTGGAGATAAAACCATAAAGTGATATCATATTTTACTTTATAATTTTAACATTATAAGGTTTTGTTCTATAAATTGTATATTGATAGGTACATAATTCTGTTGCCATCATTACGTAGTGATATAGCGCAAGTAGTTTTTCTCTATGAAAGATTTAGTGTAGACCTGATTTGGAAAAAAAAAATATAGCGTAGATGTGATTTGTGTCACAATGCATGTTAACTTTGTTCAAATGTGATGCAGGAGCATCCAAGAAGTTTGCTTGATTAGTTTTTTTCAATATGTTCTTTTGTTTCTCTTATTTTTTTTAGTTTATGGTCCATAGTTTTGTTTCTAGTTTTTATTAAATAGTCATCTGACTAGTATGTGACCTTTAATGAGTTTGCATGGCTAAGATTTGGTAGGGATTGTTTGTAATCAAGGGCTGGTATTGGAGAGCTGCTGCAATTCTATTATAGATAGTCTGTTTGGATTCCATGTGAGTAGCTGTCTTATTCTTAATTTATAAGTTATTGGTTTTCAAATACTAAAAATGATTAATCATTTTCCAGCTTCAGTCTTATTGAACTATAGCATCTATTTTGTTTTTTACTTGCTGTCTTTCACTTTCTGCACTGCATCGAAGGGGTATTAGAGCAAAAAGATCCCAAGGTTGCATTAGGTTTTTCATTTATAAACCATGGTGAAAATGAGGAAATCAAGCCCCACATATAGCATTGGCTGAGATGCGGTGTATGACTGAAGATTTGTCATGGGTTGTACAAGCTTTATAGTGGTAGGAACATGTGGGAGCCTGTGTGGAGAATATGGAAAGTGACTGTGATATCTTAGATGTGCCAGAAGGTTGTCTTGAGGATGAAAGTGATTATGGAGAAGATGAATATCCCTTTCATGATTTGGACCTATATATCATGTGTACAAGGTGGATTGTGATGGTTAGTACCAATATTTGCCGTCTTGGTATTGGGCCCCATATCGGGATCCATATGGTGCCAATCTATTATTGTGTCAATATGAGGCGAGTGTTGGTACACTGCTCCATACTTGTACCAGTATGGTATGCCCCATACTATCTGGTTCGATATAGTATGGTAAACCTTGGTTAGTACTTTTCGTTGATTTAAATAGTGGTGAAATCACAATAGAAGTCGCTGATTTTTTTTTTTGAAGGTTGCGTGCAAAAGATTATTTAGATTGGGGAAGCTAGCTTGGATAATTATTTTGAATGGAAATGGGATGACCAAAATAGGAAGCTATTGTTTATAAAGATTAAATTGAAGGGCATTGCACTTCAATGGTGGAAAAGAGCTGAAGGGCAGTGTGTAAGACAAGGCAAGCCAAAAATATACACTTGGGAACACATGAAATCAGAGATGCGGAAGCAATTTTCACCTACTGATTATGCAGTGGAGTTGTATGAAAAATTCATCCATTGAAGCAAATGGTATGCCGGTAGAGGAATATGCTTTTGAGTTTAATAACCTTTTTATTAGGGTTGGTTTTAATGGGACTAATGAACAAATAACTTCTGGTTATATTTCTTTAAATCAATCCATTAGAGATTAGATGAGAGTGGTTCCTTTATTCAATCTTGAAGATGCTCGACTATATGCTTTAATGGCTCCAAAACAAGTGTTGCGCTATGACCCAAGGAGACCAATGTGTAGTAGGGAATGATAGCAGTTACAAAGTTATATTCATGTTGTTTGGGGCTCTTGGAATGATCATGCAGCTTGGCAGAGTGGTCTAGGGGCTGCCACAACCAACAAACAAGTGGCGTAGTGTAGCTAGTATTGATAGGAATGATGAGGGGAGGGATGTAGTGTAGTATGGAGCGTAAAACAGTTCTGGTCCTAGTGCTTTTAAAGCAAAGCAACGGATCACACATTCGTTGTTTTACTAATGGTGAAAGAGGATAGAAGTAGAGGTGCTAGAACCTGTTTATGATGATTGAGAATGAAGAAGTTGATGCTTATCCAATTCAAGGAGAGTCTTCGGTGGGTTGAAGAGTGATGACAACGTTGACCATGGATTAACTGGAAGATCGGCAGCAGCATAGCATTTTCTAGATACGTGTTCTTTCTGGTGGCAATGTATGTGATCTAATTATCAGTGGGGAAGGGTTGAGAATGATATTTCAAATGATGCAGTGGAAAAGCTAATGTTGCCTACTGCGGTGTCATTTTGTAGAGGTGACAAGAATTATACCTTGCATCTTCTTAAGGAAGAAGTTAAAGAAGAAGCTACTCATTCTTCTACAAGGAGCAAGGTTCATGGATTTTATCCACCAGAAAATTTGTAGCTGAGTAGAAAAATTGGAGTTTTGTATACCTTGGTCAGCAAGATGGTAAAGGGTGACTAGCCGTACTATGATTTGAGTCAAATCTGGTCCACATAATGCTTCATATGGCAAGAAAAGCGAGTTTAAGTAAATTTTTGCATCCTCAATGTTTGACCTAAGATTTGGTAAACATGTCTTTGTGGCAGTGTCTAACATGCCTGTTCAGTATGTAGTAGGACATGCTTGTCTAATTAGGAATGTTGATAGGTAGGCTAAAACTGCCATAAAGAGAAGTGACTGCTGAAAGGAAAACCATCCAGTTGATGGGATGTTGTTAAGAATGTAATTTCTGAATTCTCAACAAAGCCAACCAACCAAATTTTTATAACCTCAAATGATTGTGGTGTTGGTATGATGCCTTAGATGTAATGATGTTATCCTCACTCTCCATTCATTTGAAGATTCTTAAGTTTATTGAATAAATTTATTTTTATGCTTACTCTTTTCCCCTTCTAATTGTTCTGCTCCTTATGTACCTCAAATATTGCAACAAAAAACATACTTGGAGACAGACAACTGATCGTTTTGGTTGGTGACAGATATTCCTGCATATAAGTGATAATAGATGTTTGGTTGTAAGTGTACTTATATTACTATTACAGATGTATTATCCCATGTTGTGGTGTCTGAAATTTCTGTATGATTTTGGGTTTACCACTTTGATTCTTGATGGAACTATTTTGAGATGTTTCACTATTCTGTTAAGCTAGCAATGATCTTCTTAGAGCTTGAGGCATTTATTTCGTCCTGCAAGTTTTTGTGACTGAACACTGCCATTGCAACTCATAACGTTCTCGATTTTACTGAAATAGTATGTTAGTTGCGTCTAAGCTATACATGTGAAATGGCAAAATGTCTGGAGTCAACAAAATACCATATAGTGATGAGTGCCATTATTTACGGCCTAGAAATATTTCACTAAGTTGGAACCATTATACTTTTAAAATTTATTCCTGCTTTCCTTGTTTCTAGGTTGTGCATACGAGAAATTGGTTAGATATTATATTTGACTCGTATTATTCTCATACTACGCTAATGGCTGTCAAGAAAGGGGATAGAGATGGGAGACTAAAATCTGTCTCTCTCCCCCTCCCTCCTATGCGTGTGTGTGCACATGCGTGCAAATAGAGAGACATGGGAGAATAAAATTTTTCACCTTGGCTCTCCTAATATCTGTAGGTTTTCTTTCATGTATTTAGCCCACCACGATACTCATTTAAACAAATATGAAAATGTGCTTTTGGAATCGAGATTCGCATGCCCCACTTTAGGAGTTTTGTGTATGCAATGGATAGATTGTGCGTTGATGTTCTTTTATATATTGCCTTGGTGATGTGTCATGGAATCTGGTTAAAAAGTACAATTTCTCTTTGTTCATGAGTTTTAGCAAAGTCTCTGTTACTTATATTGATTTTTTTTTTCTTTTTTTTTTTGTAGCTTAGTTACTATACCCTGTCTCTGTACATTGTATGTGTTGGTGCAAAAATTCGCCTGCGCCGGAGAAGCTGGAGTTGTGGGGGTCGTGGTCGCCGCCGGGACCTGCAAAAGAAGTCTAAATCGGAGGTGGGGTTGCTCCGGCAAGACTCTCCGACGCTCAAGTCAGTTCTCTGCCTCAACAAGAATGGAGTGCTCGAACGAAAATTTTAGCAGAGTTTCTAGGTAAAAAGAGAGCTTATAGAATAACGTATCTGGGATCTCTTTTTATAGGTAGGGGGAGCAACGAATTGATAGCGATTGTTTGTAACCGCCTCGTCGTGGGCCGCGCGGGCCAGGAGGAATTAGTTGTGGAGAGTAGTGGAGTAGAATCGTGGCCATCAGCGGGATATGCCACGAGGAGTCTGTTGCGGGAAGTGGAGCGGTGTCCGTTATCGCGACTTGCCAGAGGGTGGAGGACCTGCGCCGTATCCGTCGCAGGTAGTGGAGCAGGATTGTGGCCGTTACTGCGGTCTGCTAGGGAGTGATGGAGCCGCGTGGAAGCCATCGCAGGAAGTGGAGCAAAGTTGTGGCTGTTACTGCGGCCTGCCAGGGGGTCCAGGCCTGTCGGCCGAAGCTCGGTTGAGGCACCCGACGGAGAGAAGTGGCTATCCATTTGAAAGGAGCTCGGATGTTGCTGGCGGGTTGCGATCAGAGTCGGGGGCGGAGTTCGGCTCCCGTAGGAGTCCAGACGAGGTCTGCTAGTAGTAGAAGTTGGGGGCGAGGTCCGGCCCCGTAGGAGTTTGGACAGAGCCCGCCTGCAGTTGGAGTTGAGGACGAGGTTCGGCTCCCGTAGGAGTCCGGACGGAGTCTGCCTGCAGTCGAGGTTGAGGATGAGGTCCGGTTCCCGTAGGAGTCCAGACGAAGTCCGCCTGTAGTCGAGGTTGAGGATGAGGTCCGGCTCCCGTAGGAGTCCGGACGGAGCCTTCTAGCAGTTAAGGTTGGGAACGAGGTCCGGCTCCCGTAGGAGTCCGGACGAAGTCTGCCTGTAGCTGGAGTCGGAGACGAGACCTGGCTTCCGTAGGAGTCCGGTCGAAGTCTACCTACAATCGAAGTTGGGGACGAGGTCTGGCTCCCGTAGGAATCCGGATAGAGTCTACCTGTAGTCGAGGTCGAGGACGAGGTCCGGCTCTCGTAGGAGTCCGGACGAAGTCTGTTTGTAGCTGGAGTCGGAGACGAGATCTGGCTCCCGTAGGAGTCCGGTCGAAGTCTACCTGCAATCGAAGTTAGAGACGAGGTCCGGCTCCCGTAGGAGTCCGGACAGAGTCTACCTGTAGTCGAGGTCGAGGACGAGGTCCGGCTCCCGTAGGAGTTCGGATGGAGTCCGCCTGCGGTTGGAGTTGAGGATGAGGTTCAGCTCCCGTAGGAGTCCGGACGGAGTCTGCCTGCAGTCGAGGTTGAGGATGAGGTCCGGTTCCCGTAGGAGTCCGGACGAAGTCCGCCTGTGATCGAGGTTGAGGACGAGGTCCGGCTCCCGTAGGAGTCTGGACGAAGTCTTCCTGTAGCTGGAGTCGGAGACGAGATCTGGCTCCCGTAGGAGTCCGATCGAAGTCTACCTGCAATCGAAGTTGGGACGAGGTCCGGCTCCCGTAGGAGTCCGGATAGAGTCCACCTGTAGTCGAGGTCGAGGATGAGGTCCGGCTCTCGTAGGAGTCCGGACGGAGTCCGCCTGCGGTTGGAGCTGAGGATGAGGTTCGGCTCCCGTAGGAGTCCGGATGGAGTCTTCCTGCAGTCGAGGTTGAGGATGAGGTCCGATTCCCGTAGGAGTCCGAACGAAGTCCGCCTGTAGTCGAGGTTAGGACGAGGTTCGGCTCCCGTAGGAGTTCGGACGAAGTCTGCCTGTAGTTGGAGCTGAGGACGAGGTTCGGCTCCCGTAGGAGTCCGGACGAAGTCCGCTTACAATCGAGGTTGAGGACGAGGTCCGGCTCCCTTAGGAGTCCGGACGGAGCCTTCCAGCGGTTAAGGTTGGGGACGAAGTCCGGCTCCCGTAGGAGTCCTGACGGAGTCTGATAGTTGTAGAAATCTGCCGTTGGTGAAGTTCGGCCGTTGGCGAGGTCCGAGGTAGTTCGGATTGGAGTTGAACCTGGCTGGAAGAAGTCTGGAAGGGATTCGGGGAGCAGCCGACGATCGTAGGAGGTCGGCTGGCGGCAGAGCTTAGTGAGCGCTTGGGGCGGCTTGATAGACGACTGGGGGAACTCATGTTGAAGGAGTTTGGGGTGGTGCAGTGGGAGTTCGTCCGTCGGGGGAGTTCAGTCAGCATTGTGGAAACCCGGCTGTTGGAGAAGTTCGGAGAAATACCATCTGCAGTCGAAAGCTGGATGAGTCTTGGGAGGGTCAATCCCGTTGAGAACTTCGGCTGAGGGTAATTTATACCCAACACCAGTCTCCCTACTTTCGAGTTCGAATTTCGAATGAAGTACAGAAAGATTGTCAGAACCAAAGTTACGCCCTTGAATTCTGCACACGACCTCCTCAGAAATCTTGGCATTTAATGCGCGCATGTTGGAGCCTTTTTCCGATTAGGGTGATCCGAAAAGTCTTTTCGGAACTCCCACCAGGACGTGATCCTAAGCGTCACGCCATAAAAGTCCGCAAATGGCCAACTCTATGCCGCGGTGAGTGGGACACGTGGTGGGTACTGGTTGGCCTAGGAACATCTGCCACCATAACTGCGCCAGGCTCGTTGCCTATTTAAGCCCCCGCTTTTCCTCCAGGGGCTTCACCTCGCCTGAGGGTCGACGCCTTTCTTCCGCTTGAGAGCCTAGCCACACAACCACTCCATCGGTGCCCTTTCTGACTCCGAGCATCCTTTGCGCCGGCCTTTGCCATCTCCGTCGGCCCTCCACCGTCTTCGGTCCCCCGAGTCTCTCTGAGGGGTTCTCCCGCTTGGGCCTCTACCGCGGAGGCCAACCTCAAGAGGATGCCACAGACTAGGAAGAGTGCGGGGAGGAGAACAGTGGTATGCGAGTTCTCCGATTGTCAAACTGCCGCCGCGGGTTCCCGTCGCCTTAAAGGGGGCTCGAGGGAGAATTTTTTCAACAACAGGGGTTTAATAACGGGGACAACCGGTGAAGGCGTCCCGTCCGAGAACTTCGGAGTAGCTGAACGGGGCGACACCGGTAAAGGGGGTAGAGCTATCGTCACGAGCCGTGGCGGGATCCTTGATGTCGTCGGGGCCGAGGGACCAGAAGCGGTCGGCGCCGACGGTGGGGCAGTAGAACTTATTGCGGGGACGGTGGAAGTAGCGCATGCCGACCTTGCCGGAACACCTAGGATGGTGGTTGTCGCGGAGCACATGGTGGTGGCGCATATCTCCGGCGCCATCGCTGCCTCCGGGGTAACCCCGGTTCTTCTTGAAACAGGTCGTTGTCGCCGCTGCCGTTGCCTTTGCTGCTCTCTGAATTTTATCCCATCCTTTTCCCCCTAGGGTTGGGATTTTGGAGATGGAGTGGAACGAGGTGGGGGGCGAGAGCCGAGAGGCTTATCACACGTACTGAAAAATGCTGCTGGAAAGGACAGAACGAGAAGAGAAGTCTACAGCTTGAAGTGGCCTCCGGTGTATCCCTTTCGAGTTTTGTAATAATGTTTTCTTTTTCTGGCCCTCTGGGTCTTGTAACGTACATCTTGTTAATCGAAAAATGAGAGGGGATTTTGTTACTTCGTCCGTACTTTGCATCGAATTGTTGTCTGCCGAACTTCTTTCCTTCATCATTGTTATTGTTGTATTCCCTTCTCTCTATTTCTCTTCTTTTCTTCTTTTTCCCCTTATCTCTCTCTTTCTTTTTTTTTTTTTTGACGTCGTCCATTGGTTACCGGTAGTTGTCACATCGGCTCGTCTTTCAGCTACCCTTCTCCTTCAACCTTAATGGCTTTATAATGTATATTGGATGAATAATATGAGAAGAAAATTTTCTGCTACCTCTTATACTCACGTGTTGAATTGTCGCTTGCCGAGCTTTTTTTCGACCTTCACACCATTCGGAGGTCCCCGATTGCCATCGTATCGATCTGCCCTTTTCGTCCGTGGCCGCAGATTTGTCTGGGGCCGCTCGGGTCTGGTGCCTCCCCCCAGGGCTCGGACTCGGAGGCCCGAGCTTCCATCACCCTGAGAAAGTCGTCTCATCTCGGGCTTACGTTGAGAGCTTCGTTGGGAGCTGGGATTCTTGATAAGAACCCCAATCCTTGCTGAGACGGGGTTCTCTGCATCTTTGACGTTGTTTGTTTTCCATTCGTCGTCGAAGCCCATCGCTTTCCTTTTTAACCCCTCCTCCCCTTTTCTTTTTCGAGTGGAATTTTTCCTCCGCTCTTGGTGGGGCTACGGGAGTCCGATTCCCGTAAGCGAAGTCGGGGCGAAGTCCAGCTCCCGTGGGAGTCCGGACGGAGTCTACATGCAATTGAAGTTTGGGATGAAGTCCGGCTCCTGTAGGAGTCCGGACGGAGTCTTCTTTTGATCAAAGTCTTGGGCGAAGTCTGGCTCCCGTAGGAGTCCGAACGGAGTTTGCCTGCAGTCGAAGTTGGAAACGGAGTCCGGTTCCCGTAGGAGTTCGGACGAAGCTTGTCTGTAGTTGAAGTGGGAGATGGAGTCCGGCTCCCGTAGGAGTCCGGATGGAGTCTTATTGCGAAGGGGCCGCTGGGGAAGGTCCCCCTTTTTCTCATCTGGTCTTGAATGACCAGACTTTAATTGATGTCGGGGCGAGGTTCTTTTCCTATTTCTGTCGTAACAGGTTTCAGCTCTGGTTAGGACGAGATTCTCCTCTTGTCTCTAACGCGGCGGTAGGGGCACATATGGGCGTTGCTGGGCCCTTCTCTCCATCCGGTCTAAAGAGGATCGGGCCTTCGATTTTGCTCGAGTTAGGGCGAGGTTCTCCTCCTGTCCCTAACGGGGCTGTGGGGGCGCATATGGGCGTTGCAGGGCCTCTCCCCCCATCCGGTCTAAAGAGGATCGGGCCTTCGACTTTACTCGAGTTAGGGCGAGGTTCTCCTCCTGTCCCTAACGGGGCTGTGGGGGCGCATATGGGCGTTGCAGGGCCTCTCTCCCCATTCGGTCTAAAGAGAATCGGGCCTTCGACTTTGCTCAAGTTAGGGCGAGGTTCTCCTCCTGTCCCTAACAAGGCTGTGGTGGTGCATATGGGCGTTGCAGGGCCTCTCCCCCCATCCGGTTTAAAGAGAATCGGGCCTTCGACTTTGCTCAAGTTAGGGCGAGGTTCTCCTCCTGTCCCTAACAGGACTGTGGGGGCGCATATGGGCGTTGCAGGGCCTCTCCCCCCATCCGGTCTAAAGAGAACCGGGCTTTCGACTTTGTCGAGACGAAGTTCTCCTCCTGCTTCCGATACAGTTTGTTTGGGCTGCCCTGTCGATATAAGATAGTGCCAAGAGGGGAGACGTGTAGATATGCAACTTTTATTTAAAATAAAGTTATTGGTAATACATCCGTAAGTTTTTCGAGCTCCATGATCGCGGGAGGTCTGCTCCTCCGAGCTCCTTGAGATAATAAGTTCCGGGCCGGACTACTTCTTTGACCTCATACGGGCCTTCCCAGTTTGGGGCGAGCTTCCTTCGATCCTGAGGTTGCGAGATAGCGGCTCGTCGAAGCACTAGATCTCTTGCTCTAAAGACTTTGTTCCTGACCCGGGAGTTGTAATAGCGAGCGACTTTCTGTCTGTAGGCTGCCATTCGAACTTGAGCTACCTCCCGCCTTTCTTCCAGCAAGTCGAGGTTGGCTTTAAGACCTTGCGAATTTTGATATTCGTCGAATGCCACGACTCGTGCCGACGGGAGTTTAAGCTCAATTGGGATGACGGCCTCCGTTCTGAAGGCTAAAGCAAAGGGGGTCTCTCCTGTGGGCAGTCTTGGGGTAGTTTGATACGTCCACAACACATGATAAAGTTCGTCCGCCCAAGTTTTCTTCGCCTTTTCAAGCCTTGTCTTGATCCCCTGTAGAAGGGTTCTGTTAGTCACCTCAGCTTCGCCGTTCGCCTGAGGATGGGCTACTGATGTGAAGTTGTGGGAGATGTTTAGATCTTCACAGAATTCGGCGAATCTTGCTCCCGCAAATTGCCGCCCATTATCAGTGATTAGGGTCCTGGGCAGACTGAACCTACATATGATTGACTTCTAGACGAAGTTTTGCACTTTTGCTTCTGTGATTTTTGCTAGTGGTTCGGCTTCAACCCATTTGGTGAAGTAGTCGATCGCTACAAGGAGGAACTTCTTTTGCCTCGACGCCATGGGAAAGGGTCCAAGGATGTCCATCCCCCATTGCGCGAAAGGCCATGGGGCACTCAAGGGTATAAGCTCGGTGGCGGGCTGTCTCTGGATATTGGCATATCTCTGGCATCGATCACACCTTCTGACATATTCAATCGAGTCATGATGCATTGTCGGCCAGTAATATCCTTGGCGGAGCAACTTGTGGGATAAAGATCTAGCCCCCAAATGGTTTTCGCAGATTTCTTCATGCACCTCTCACAAGGCGTAGTCAGCTTCCGAAGGTTGGAGACATTTCAAAAGGGGCAAAGAGTATGATCTCTTGTACAACTTGCCCTCATAAAGGATGCATCGGGAGGCTTGATTTCTGAGCTTCCGAGCTTCTTTTGCATCTTGGGGGGAACTCCGTCTCTGAGATAGGTTATCAGTGGGTCGATCCAGTTGGGCTCGTGGTCAATTTCTATCACGGGCCACGATTCTTCCGTACTCGGGCACTTTAGAACTTCAAAGAGAACGCTTTTGGGCAATTCGGCCGGAGCCAGCGTTGCCAGCTTGGAGAGAAAGTCGGCCCTGGTATTTTTTAACCTTGGAATCTGTCTGATGTTGAAGCTACTGAAGGCGGGGATGAGCTCCTTTACCTTTTCAAGGTATTTAGTCATGCTGTCCTCCCGCGCTTCGTAGCTTCCATTGACTTGTCCCACTACTAGTTGAGAGTCGCTGTGGACCTGGAGCCGATCTATCCCCAGCTTTTTGGCGATCCTCAATCCTACGATCAAAGCTTCATATTCTGCTCCATTGTTTGTTGCGGAGAACTTGAAGTATAGAGCGTACTCGCGAGACTCCCTCTGGACTGATCAAGATCAGGCCCGCGCCTGACATATTAGAAGACCCGTCCACGTAGAGGGCCCAAAAGCAACCAGAGGGATCTGCCTCTTCTTTGGGGGAGTTCGGTCGGGATTTCGGGCCGTCAATTTCACATTGTTCAGGTTCGGCCTCCTCTGGGATAGTACACTCCACTATGAAATCTGTCAATATCTGGGCCTTCACTGTTGGTCTGGGTCGATAGTTGATGTCGAATTCTGTGAGCTCGATCGCCCATTTTGCCATCCTCCCGGAGGCATCCGCCCGATGCAGAATCGTCTTGATCGGTTGGTCGGTGAGCAGCGTTACGGTGTGCCTTTGAAAGTAGGGTTGGAGCCTCCGGCTGCAATCAACAAGGCGTAAGTCAGTTTTTCTAACTTGGTATACCTGGTCTCGGCGTTTCTCAACGCGCGACTGACGTAGTAGATCGGCTGTTGGACTTTTGCTTCTTCTTTGACAAGGACTGCCGCAAGGGTCAGGGGAGAGACCGCCAGGTATAAAAACAGTTCCTCTCCAGGCTCTGGCTTCGCCAACAGCGGGGGTGAGCCGAGGTAGCTCCTTAGTTTTTCGAATGTCTGCTGGCACTCAGAGGTCTAACAGAAGTTCTTCGGCTGCTTGAGAGTTTGAAAAAAGGGTAAGCACCGTTCGGCTGACATCGCGACAAAGCGATTCAGGACTGCTACTCTCCCTGTAAGGCGCTGAACCTCTTTTATCGACCTTGGAGCGGTCATCTCTGGATGGTGCGAATTTTCTCCGGATTGGCCTCAATTCTGCGCCCCGATACCATGAAGCCCAAGAACTTTTCTGAGGTCACTCCGAAAGTACATTTAGTCGGGTTCAGCTTCATTTTATATTTTCGGAGGGCGCTGAAGGTCTCTTCGAGGTCGGTGACGTGGTTCATGGAAGACTTGCTTTTTACGAGCATGTCGTCCACGTAGACCTCCATGTTGCGGCCGATCTGCTCCTTGAAGATTTTGTTCACCAACCGCTGGTAAGTTGCGCCTGCATTTTTGAGGCCGAAAGGCATGACCCTGTAACAGTAAAGGCCACGGTTAGTAATGAAAGCAGTCTTTTCTTCGTCTTCCGGTGCCATCCTGATTTGATTATAGCCGGAGAATGCATCCATGAAGGTGAGGAGCTCATGGCCCGAGGTCGCATCCACCAGTTGATCAATTCTGGGCAGGGGGTAGCTGTCCTTAGGGCAAGCTTTATTCAGCTTTTTGAAGTCTATGCACATCCTCCCCTTGCCGTTTGCTTTTGACTAGGACAACGTTGGAAATCCAATCAGGATAATTGACTTCTCTAATGAATCCGGCCTTAAGGAGTTTGTCCACTTCCTCGGCTATCGCCTTCTGCCTCTCTGGAGCATGATCTCGGATTTTTTCTTTCATCGGTCGATATTTGGGATCAACGGTCAAGCGGTGCTCCATGACTTTCGTGTCGATCCCCGACATGTCCGTCGGAACCCAAGCGAAGACGTCCGCATTCTTTCGTAAAAAATCGATGAGATGCATCCGCATCTCTTCCCCAAGTTGGAGCCGATCATCGCCACATGCTCCGCATTCCCGTCGTTCAAAGGGATCGGTATCAGATCTTCAATTGGATCGCCCCTCTCTTCAGTGAGGTCGTCGCGAGCATCCAGCCCATCAACTGGACAGGGGTCGGATTGGTCACTTCTTTGCAAGGCTATGTTGTAGCAGTGTCTGGCCAGGGCTTGGTCTCCTCGGACCTCTCCGATCCCCTGGTTGGTGAGGAATTTCAACTTCAAATGGTAGGTTGATACGACGGCTCGGAGAGCATTGAGGTCAGGTCGGTCGAGGATTGCGTTGTAGGCTGACGGCGCCTTCACCACCAGAAAATTCATCAGAGCCTTGGATTGTCTTGGATATCGACCTGCAGCTACAGTCAAAGTCACCATTCCCTCCACTAGGACAGCGTCGTCGGTAAACCCTATTAGAGGGGAGGTAATCGGCCTCAAATGGCCGTCAAGGATGGACATTCTCAAAAAGGCGTCGTAGAACAAAATGTCGGCCGAACTTCCATTGTCGACAAGAATGCGGCGGACGTCGTAGTTCGCTATATTCAAGAAAACCACAACCGCGTCGTTATGAGGGAATTGGACTCCCTGAGCATCTTCTTTAGTAAAGGTTATGGGCTCCTCAATCTTTTGTCGCTTGGGGGGTACGGCCAGTACGTTGGTTGCTTCCTGCCGGGATCCTCCCGAGATGGTGTTGGTGAAACCCGTCGGAGGCCGATTGTCCGATCGCTCCATGCCGGCGACCATTGTCGGAGGATGTGGGGCCTGGGAAACTAGAGGCGAGGCCGGAGCCTGAGGTCTGGCCGCGGAGGCTGTGGGTCGCCGTGTGGATGCTTCGCGAGAAGGCATCGGACGAGGATCCAGTGGGGGAAGGAGGAGCGGATGTCGGAGAAGATGACCAGAGGCGGTCCCGTTGAGCGCTCCTTTAAGAACAAGGGTACTGCGAAGGTTCAGGCCCTTCCTCTAGTGCCAATCATGTTGGTGCAAAAATTCGCCTGCGTCGGAGAAGCTGGAGTTGTGGGGGTCGTGGTCGCCGTCGGGACCTGCAAAAGAAGTTTAAACCGGAGGTGGGGTTGCTCTGGCAAGATCCTTCGACGCTCAAGTCAGTTCTCTGCCTCAACAAGAATGGAGTGCTCGAACGAAAATTTTAGCAGAGTTTCTAGGTAAAAAGAGAGCTTATAGAATAATGTATCTGGGGTCCCTTTTTATAGGCAGGGGGAGCAATGGATTGATAGCGATTGTTTGTAACCGCCTCGTCGTGGGCCGCGCGGGGCCAGGAGGAATTAGTTGTGGAGAGTAGTGGAGTGGAATCGTGGCCATCAGCGGGACATGCCATGTGGAGTCTGTTGCGGGAAGTGGAGCGGCGCCCGTTGTCGCGACTTGCCAGAGGGTGGAGGATCTGCGCCGTATCCGTCGCAGGTAGTGGAGCAGGATCGTGGCCGTTACTGCGGCCTGCCAGGGAGTGATGGAGCCGCGTGGAAGCCGTCGCAGGAAGTGGAGTAGAGTCGTGGCCGTTACTGCGGCCTGCCAAGGGGTCCAGGCCTGTCGGCTGAAGCTCGATTGAGGCGTCCGGCGGAGAGAAGTGGCTATCCATTTGAGAGGAGCTTGGATGTTGCTGGCGGGTTGCGATCGGAGTCGGGGGCGGAGTCCGGCTCCCGTAGGAGTCCAGACGAGGTCCGCTAGCAGTAGAAGTTGGGGGCGAGGTCCGGCCCCCGTAGGAGTTCGGACAGAGCCCACCTGCAGTTGGAGTTGAGGATGAGGTTTGGCTCCCGTAGGAGTCCGGACGGAGTCTGCCTGCAGTCGAGGTTGAGGATGAGGTCCGGTTCCCGTAGGAGTCCGAACGAAGTCCGCCTGTAGTCGAGGTTGAGGATGAGGTCCGGCTCCCGTAGGAGTCCGGACGAAGTCTGCCTGTAGCTGGAGTCGGAGACGAGATCAGGCTCCCGTAGGAGTTCGGTCGAAGTCTACCTGCAATCGAAGTTGGGGACGAGGTCCGGCTCCCGTAGGAGTCCGGACAGAGTCTACCTATAGTCGAGGTCGAGGACGAGGTCCGGCTCCCGTAGGAGTCCGGACGGAGTCCACCTGCGGTTGGAGCTGAGGACGAGGTTCGGCTTCCGTAGGAGTCCAGACGAAGTCCGCCTGCAGTCGAGGTTGAGGACGAGGTCCGACTCCCGTAGGAGTCTGGACGGAGCCTTCCAGCAGTTAAGGTTGGGAACGAGGTCCGGCTCCCGTAGGAGTCTGGACGAAGTCTGCCTGTAGCTGGAGTCGGAGACGAGATCTGGCTTCCGTAGGAGTTCGGTCGAAGTCTACCTGCAATCGAAGTTGGGGACGAGGTCCGGCTCCCGTAGGAGTCCGGACAGAGTCTACCTATAGTCGAGGTCGAGGATGAGGTCCGGCTCTCGTAGGAGTCCGGACGAAGTCTGCCTGTAGCTGGAGTCGGAGACGAGATCTGGCTCCCGTAGGAGTCCGGTCGAAGTCTACCTGCAATCGAAGTTGGGGACGAGGTCCGGCTCCCGTAGGAGTCCGGACAGAGTCTACCTGTAGTCGAGGTCGAGGATGAGGTCTGGCTCCCGTAGGAGTCCGGACGGAGTCCGCCTGCGGTTGGAGCTGAGGACGAGGTTCGGCTCCCGTAGGAGTCCGGACGGAGTCTGCCTGCAGTCGAGGTTGAGGATGAGGTCCGGTTCCTGTAGGAGTCCGGACGAAGTTCGCTTGTGGTCGAGGTTGAGGACAAGGTCCGGCTCCCGTAGGAGTCCGGACGAAGTCTGCCTGTAGCTGGAGTCGGAGACGAGATCTGGCTCTCGTAGGAGTCCGGTCGAAGTCTACCTGCAATCGAAGTTGGGTACGAGGTCCGGCTCCCATAGGAGTCTGGACAGAGTCTACCTGTAGTCGAGGTCGAGGATGAGGTCCGGCTCCCGTAGGAGTCCGGACGGAGTCCGCCTGCGGTTGGAGTTGAGGACGAGGTTCGGCTCCCGTAGGAGTCCGGACGGAGTCCGCCTGTAGTCGAGGTTGAGGACGAGGTCCGGCTCCCGTAGGAGTCCGGACGAAGTCTGCCTGTAGTTGGAGCTGAGGACGAGGTTCGGCTCCCGTAGGAGTCCGGACGAAGTCCGCCTGCAGTCGAGGTTGAGGACGAGGTCCGGCTCCCGTAGGAGTCCGGACGGAGCCTTCCAGCGGTTAAGGTTGGGGACGAAGTCCGGCTCCCGTAGGAGTCCGGACGGAGTCTGATAGTTGTAGAAATCTGCCGTTGGTGAAGTTCGGCCATTGGCGAGGTCCGAGGTAGTTCGGATTGGAGTTGAACCTGGCTGGAAGAAGTCTGGAAGGGATTCGGGGAGCAGCCGACGGTCGTAGGAGGTCGGCTGGCGGCAGAGCTTAGTGAGCGCTTGGGGCGGCTTGATAGACGACTGGGGGAACTCATGTTGAAGGAGTTTGGGGTGGTGCAGTGGGAGTTCGTCTGTCGGGGGAGTTCAGTCAGCACTGTGGAAACCCGGCTGTTGGAGAAGTCCGGAGAAATACCATTTGCAGTCGAAAGCCGGATTAGTCTTGGGAGGGTCAATTCCGTTGAAAACTTCGGCTGAGAGTATTTTATATCCAACAGCATGCTTTATAGATTTATTTGTGACTGTTTATGTTCAACAGGAAATGGGCATTCGTAGTGGGAATAAAGGCATATTTGATATTCAGTGACACCATATCCGTGAACTCAAATTCAGTTTGTTTCATCAGGACTGCCATCTGGAATCAGATAAACCTGTTTGTGTTATTTCCTTTTCCATTTTTTCCTTGGTTTGTGCATGTACTGCTGTAGCTATTCAAATAAGAAAATTAGTTGTCTACATGTGTTAACCTGTTAGCATGACCCTAAGAGACAGGTACAAGACTGTCCACTCTTGTGCCAATCCAGCTTCATACCACATACATGGAACTATGGTATTGATGGCCATCCTCATGTTTTCTACCTTAAAGTCAGACTCCATTGATCACTTTAGAGAGTGGTAAAATATCTCTGGATGATTCCCTGTGATGAGTAAATTTGTTTCCTTTAACTCTTCGCTCTCAAATTTGCGCTGGTCCTGGCTGTATTGCCATTTCAGTGAGTTTTATGTGAGTACATGGAGGCTTGTCCTATGCAAGAAATAGTCTCCAGCTCTGGCAATTGTGGTCCTGTTCTGTGGTCTGTATTTGTTGGATCGACTTGTTCAATTACCCAGCCCTGGGTCGTTCATCACTGGGATGGGAGTATTTTCTTCGGAATGGTCTTCTCTGACCTTTAGAAGTTTCTTAGTGGTCTGGTTGAAATGGCTTCCAGTCTGGTTTGGCTGAAGGTAATGGACAAATTATGGACTGGAAAGCCCTTGAACATGACTTATTTGGTACGGCTTAGACCATTGATATGAGGGGTTGACAGTGAATTCAAGGACCTTCTCACTGGTGATGGATTTTGGTATTTGTATCTGGAATGCCCTGAATCAACCGGCAGTTGGTATTTGGTTGGAATACCTTTAACAAACCTCAACCCCCTCCCCAGCGCATGCAATTAGACGGTGTCAACCAGCAGATGGCATGCTGAAAGGCTGATGAATGGAACTCCTAAAGACAATTTTAGTACGATGGTGGATTGGGGTAGCCTTGGAACGCTGGCACCCTATCAAAATGAATGGTGGCCAGTCTTTTGTCTCGAATTACTCATGATATCTTTTGATATCTGAAAAGAGTGAAAATAAATAAATAAATAAAAAAATAGAAGAGATATATAAGAATATAGGCATATCTCTTGTTCTTTGTTAACCTACAAGTAAAGGATCAATCTAACCAACATTTTTTAATAGGTCGTGTGTGCAATCACAGTATAGAAAATATACTTATATCATAACTTAAGTGTCAAATTTGCAGAGTTAGATAAGAGAGATTTGTGCCTTATTATGTTAGAAGAGAATCGATGTGGAGATTGAAAAAAATCTTATTAATTAGGTGGTTACTACATTTTATATAATCTGTAACTAACGGTTATTTTCTGCCTTGAGTATTTAGTGATTTGTTGAATCATAATTTTATTGCCAATGTATCATATGATATCTTAATAATATTTTAGTATGTCATGAATATTTTTGTTAATGGCATAACATGTGTTATTCTTGAAACCATGTTAAGTTGTACTCGTTAATATTAAAGTATTCACATTCTTTTTTGTTAAATCATGTCAAAATGGTGATCATAATTCACACCAAAAAATCTTTGAGGCTTACTCAACATCTATTGGAGCCCATCAGGAACTAGAGGATGGATCTTAATCATGAGATGAAGGAACACACTAATATTGTTAATTGAATATTTAAATTAATTGAGAATCATAATTATGTCATTGATGAGCATTGGAAGATGTCTTTGCTTAAAAAGACTTTATCTAAATTCTGGCCATAAGGCTATAAGAAATAATGATTGAATATCAGTGGGGATCTTATCGCATAGTGACATCGGACATTATATGCGAGTATGATGAATATACTTATTTTGTGAAGAGAGCTGTTGGATGTATTGTTGTATTGTCTGAGCTCTCAAGTCTCCATGATATCAGATATGCTGTATATGGCCGGCATAAGGGAGGTTGATGGCTATAAAGGACTGGGCATAGAATCATGAGGGAATTGAATCAAGGCATAATTGAGTATTTTTGAATATATTATTAAAAAAATATGTTTCTTATCTAGTAGAAAATGTTGGCTTATGATGTAGTTGTTATGTTATTAATTTGTTAATTATGACTCATGTGATTATGTATTATGAACATATTGTGAAGATTAAATGTTATTTAGTATTCATGATATTGGTATCTATTTATATTACATGTATCATTTAAATAATTATTGTATATTTGGCATGCTTAAATATCGTTGTCAAGTGGGAGTTCATGGTTTGGTAGGAACGAGGGATTTCTGACCTAAGATCTAGAATTTTGTATAATTAGTGTTAATTAATAATAATTATATGTTGGAATGTAGATGATGATTGGGAACTTGTTAACTTTTGATTCCATATGAGTTATTATTAATTAACTTATAATTTGTAACAAGAATGATATGAATATAAGTAGTGTTTAGTGTTGATTAATTAATTATGCATGCAAATGACTGCTACTAATCATTCCCTCTCATTCATTTTCAAATGGGCATAGATCGGGTTTTGCCCATCATGGGTGCCCGTCCTGGTTTGTATCCAATAATATCTAACCAAAACAATTGAGACGTTGATGTGATTCATGATCTCTTGTTTGTGACTGTCGAATAATTCATTAGTAATCATATATTATTTTTAACTTTATATGTCTTCCTCACTAATCCATGTTATCTTTTTAACAAAATTTTTAAATACAGCTTGAAAATAGAAACAGAGTTACATAAAATATCTTGCGTATCCTCTCGCCATGGAAACCAACGACTGCGCTCGACATGCATGCTTGCATGATATGGCGGTGAAGCAATCATGATGGTTAGCAATGAGAATTTGATCGTTTGTGTTACATCCGTAGGATACCCTGCTGTCAGTTTGTGGTCCAAATTTGGACCTCAACACAATTTCACCCACTTCAAACCCAATTGTCATTTTAGCCGTAAAAGGGACCTTTCACCTCGCCGCTAAGTGGATGGTCACCAATTACCGGTTTGGTTGGCCAAAACCGAGTCCATGTCCACATCAATGCTGGACCACCTAACCTCATTTAGAGCCTCCCGAAACAACATGATGGCTATCTTTTTCTGAAGATCGGACACAAAATGACATGAGATGATACTGAGAACAGTTTTGGTGAACCAGGAGAGGAATGATGGCTTTGTACGTGTAATGAGGGAATTCCATTCAAAACCTTGAGCCTCTGCCCTCGGACAAGCAACAATAATGGTGGACGCGGTGGCTTTATTCTTTGCATGCGCCCGAGGGTGTGGTGGGGGGCTCTCTTTATGGCATATAATGCGACCATCCTTCTCTCCCGCCGGCCAGCCTTCTGCGGTGCCTGCACCTGCTCCGTACTCTCACCGCTCGACCCGTGACCCGCCCCCCCCCCCCCCCCCCCCCTCTCTTTATCTGACCCAAGTCTCGTGCCTTTGGATGGACAACCGACGGATTTGTTTATCTGTTCACCGGCCTCGAATGCAATTATGCATGAGGGTGGGGGAGGGCGACTTCATTACGTGTTCATGGTGCCTACGTTAGAGCTTGGTGTCCTTGCTTTTGGACCTCCATTTACATGCAAAAGTAACTGAGGCGGTAACTTCACTGCCACTCGTGGGGACGTGACCGGAGTACTGGCTTCATCTCATCAGCTGCATTCTGTTCCATAAAAATAGCTAATCACGGACAATGCATGACGCATGCATGCAATGCACGTTAATAGGGTTGAGTTTGGATATTTAAGATGCAGGCCAAGCAATAATGTGGGAGTTCATGGAATCGATTAATATGATTGGCACTTGGAACAAATAAAATGCTTGAGAAATCAGTTTACGTGAATAGCATCATATAAAATTAATAAAGTAATCGGTTATTCTTCTTTTTGACCAAAGAATATTATTTTCTTGGGCTCATGCTGATCAAATGATGATAGAATGTTGTGCCAAATTAGATGTTACATTTTCTTGATTTCATAAACTGCAAAACTGGTTTTGATAGCAGCATTCTTGAACCTAAGGAGGATATGAAGTAATTTTCTAAACATTTACATGATAACCTAGCCTGGTGATTATCAATGGAACTTGCTCATGTAGAAGAAGAATTATTTGCTCGAAACTTCGAATCCTAGCCACATTTCTCTCCCATATTTGTAAAACAGAATATTTTTCATATTTTCACAAAAAGAATTAGTTTTGAATTTTTTGGGCCATTTTGCCCTTTTCTTTAAATGAATATATATTCATCTTACGTGATATACATTTATTGCTAATGGAGGCAGCATGCTTAAAATATTCCTATGTGTGGTTAATGTGTGTGCGCTTTCCTTTTGTTCCATGAAGGCAACAAATAAAAGAAGAAAGAATGTGATCTTCTTTTACAATTTGCTGGAAAGATATTTTCTGCAAATTATTATCACTAAGAATTAGTTAGGCCTATTAGAATTATAAGAGACGTTGCATCCCTGATAATGAGATCTGTATGTATGAAAGGGTCCTGAGTCAGTTGAAGCTCTTGTGCTGCTACCTAGTTTGATGCCCTCACTCGATTATCCATTATATAATATCATATATATAATTTTCAAATATATGTATAATTTTCCGTATATATAATTTTCAAATATAATTTTTTCATATTTATCACCGAAAACACTATCTGTATGTGTACCTCTCATCTTTTACGTTGTTATCCTAGTACGACGTCTCCCATTAATATTTCGTTCACGGTGTCAATAATTAACTTTTAGGTATAAGACGATTATATTGCCCTTTAATGTCCAGACCTTTGAAAAATTTTCAACCTTTTGTTTCTACTATAGAGAATTATATTTTTTTTCACAATTTTGACATAAAAGTATAATAGTGTCAAATAAAATGATTTTTTATAAACACCATCTATTGTCATCCATCCTCAGTTTGGTGATGCAAGCTGCCTCCGTGGATTTGCAAGACCAAAAATGAAAGGTTAGGTGGATTGTTGGATCAGCTCCGATTGCCCTTCAATTCTTAAATTTGAGAGAATTTTGTTAGAATTTTATTTAAAAAATAAAAAAATTAAATTTTTTTATCTCTTAAATTTTAGTTATTTAAAAATATTAAAAAAATTATTTTTAATCTTAAACAGTTCTTTTCGAAGAGATATAACTCTTCGAAAGAGAATATTGATTTCCGAAGAAATGCGATGTTTCTGAAGAATCGTATCTCATTGAAACCATGGCGTCTCTTTAGTAATCCAAATAGAGTTTATAAATAAGCTCTAGATTTGAGTATTTAAAAATAATAAAATCTCTGAATCTCTTCTTGTATTCTGTTTCTCTTTATTTTTTCTGAGATAGAGACCATCTTCCTTTTTTTTATTTTTTTATTAATTGGATATCTAAAAAAAATCTTTTAGATCAACCTCCCTATAGATCGTGCTCATGAGAGGAGGATCAGACTGAGCTGGATCAATATACCTTGGAAACAAGATCACCAAAGGTTTGCATGTAGAGAGCGAATCACGTTCTTAGGGCAGTGTTTGATACGTCTCGATTCAGGTAAGATCTTTTCAATCTCTTATTGTTTTAGTACTCCATTCTTTTTTATAAAACCATTTAAGAATCATATGAATAATAATAATAATTTTTAAGTTTTGTAAACATATAAATTCCAACAGTCTAAGAATGAGATTTTGATAAAACTAGAAATTATTATTTATTGCTTATAATTAACTTTAAATTGATTGCATAATCCCAAAAATTTTAGTATTTATTATTTAGAGATTGTTCTTAGGATTTTGAATTTATTAACAAACTTACTTGCTCTAAAAATAGGGTAGATTATTTTTTTATATTTTTTAAAAAGTGAAACAAAATTTTTCTATAGTTATAAATTCTTTGCAAAATTTTTCTACAAAGATTTAAAATTCTATCCAAAAAATTTTAATTGATTTTTAATTTTTTTTTTTTTAATCTTAGTTTTCTATAATCTTAGTTTCTGCAGGTTTTAAATTCTATATAAAAAATTTTGCAACTTTAAAATATGTGCAGAATTTTTTGTCTTTAAAATCTGTGCAGAATTTTTTCTGTATCTTTAAAATCTGTGCAACAAATTTTTGCATGTTCAAAAAAATTATATAAAAAAATTTGTTGCTCTAAAAACTATGCAATATATTAGTTACATTTTCAAAATTCATATTGCAGCTGTCTTGAAAAACATGCAAAATATATAATTATTTTATTTGTTATACTTTTAGTATAATTTTTAATTTTATTCTTTTTACTATTTTTTATTGTATTTATTTTAAAATATAGAATTGTATCTATTGTGGGATCTTACCATCGCAGCCAATGTCTTCAGGACTCATGCTCAGGAGCTATCGAGTTGACAAGAATACCGATGTGAGCCTTGAAGGCTGATCTCATCAAAAAGTCAAGATCATTAGAAAGTCAACTTCATTTGAAGGCTGAGATCATTATCATCTGGATACATGATAGCAGATCATTATCTAAGTTAATGATACTCTCAGGTTACATCGGTTTCTAGCTGATTTGACTCTTCAATATTATTTGCTAAGTCAGCTTAGTCCAGAACTGCTAGTAAGCAGAACATTCACCTCGATTATCTATCGATCTTCCTCAACTGAATTTAAACTTATATCGATTTCTTATCGATCTGATTACTGACACTCAATTATTACAGATATTCATTCAGTTCAGAACTTACAGGCACGGCGTCCAGTTCAGATATTCATCGATATCAATTATTCCACATCGATCTCTTACCAACATGCCACTACATCTACGTATAGTTATCTGACAGCTGTCATCTAGTTCAGCAATAACTGTTTTTCAGTTGTATTCCAGCTTATTTACTACGTGGGCAGCCGTCCCACAATCTCTACACAGTTGGTCATTCTGTTACAACAATCCAACGGCCTGATAGATCTTCAATGGCCTAACAGCCTAATAGATCGCTAATGGCCTAACAGATCTTCAATAGTCTAACAGCCAATAGATCTCAAACGGCCTAACAACTTAAGGCCTAAATGAGCTCCCTCTGTAAAAGGGGCACAAGGTGCTCTCTGGAAGGTAAGTCAAGTTTTAGTAGACAGAGATAAAACTCTGTTAGATTTCTTAAAGAAAATCAAAGTTCTCTCAACTTTTCTCCACTTAAACTCTTACTTCTTACTTTCTACTTCTCCATTTTCACTACATGTTTTTAAGGCCCCAACTGACTCAAGTATCGAAGGGTCCTAAATCGAAGGGAATCCTATAGTTTTGGGACTTCATTTGCAGATTTCGTCCATAGTTTTTATCAATGCAACTCTCAGCTCTCCAGTTAGGTTCAGCACCGATCTCACTTTTGGAGCCTTACAGTAACAGATTAGTGCTAGAAGAAGGGGATCTGAAAATTTTTAGTGAAAATAGTGAATAAGAAAGCACCAATTCCTTCTCTACTAGCCTCATCTTCTCTTAGAGATGCTTAGAATAATACTCAACCACTAGTTGCTGATTCACAATAATTTAGTCTTCTTATCCAGCAAGTTCAAGTCTTCACTGCTATGGTACAATAGCTCCAGTGTATCATTAAGCAGCAGCAACGAGAAGCAACTCCTCAAGTGGTTCAATCTCACCACTCTTTAGCAACAAATACCTCAAAATCCTCCTAATAATCATACTTTGGATCTCACAGATCAGTCCTGAGGGGCAGAATCATCTACTCCAAGTAAAAAAATGAATTTGGAAGAAGTTCTTGGGCAAAAGATTCAAGATCTTAAGAAGAAGCTGATGGAGATTCAGATTGGCAACTCACAAAGCGAAAGGGATTTTAGTCTGCAATCTCCCTTCTCTCAGCAAATCCTTGATAAACCAGTTCCTATTCGATTCAAGATGTCTGCTGTGGAGTTATTCGACGGGTCTACTGACCCTTTGGATTACTTAGAAGATTTTAGAGCCATCATGAGGCTACAAGGGACATCTGATGCCTTACTCCATATCACCTTCCTTATCACCCTCAAGAAATTTGCAAGAATCTGATTTCTGACCTTCAGCCAGGATCTATCTCTTCTTTTGAATAGTTAGCCAAACTATTCATCATTTACTTTGACAATAATAGAGTTCATCTAAAGAATACCAATAGTTTTTTTATTATGAAGCAATAGGAAGGTGAATCTCTGCGAAATTATACTGCACACTTCAATGTAGCTACTCTAAAAGTGAAGAACTTCAATGAGTCTGTTGCTATGGTAGTTTTGAAGCAAAGACTTAGGAGCAACCACCCGATCTTCTTCCTTAACAAAAACTATCCAGATAACTATGAGCAAATAATCATCTGGGTACGAAAGTATGCATAGGTTGAAGATGAAGAAAGCATACTCCATTAGGTGAGAAAAGAAGAAAATAGGAAGAAGCAACGGAGGGAAGATGGTGAAGCTCAATAAAACAATAATGGCTCCAATCGACCTCAGAAAAATCTGAGGTCAAGAAGCCCACCTCGGTATTTTGATTCTTACACTCCTTTGTCTGCCCTTCAAGCATAAATTTTCATAAAATTGAAGGAGAAGGATATCTCCAAAAGTCTAATCCTATGAAGGCCCCACCAGTAAAAAGAAACAAAAAGAAAAACTGATTTCTATCGAGACCATGGCCACGATACCAAAAACTACAAACAACTGCGAGATGAGATAGAAGCCTTGGTGCATCAAGGTTACCTCGGTAAATATGTAAGACCAACAAAAGTAATTGAATATCTGCCTCAGACAGAAGGAAATCCAAAAGATCACAACCAACCAACAGCTGGAGTCATCAATATGATACCTAGCATATCATAGAAGGTTGGTGATCCATCCCCCAGGAAGCAACCAATTCTGATCGGTTGAGAGCCGATTTATATCTTCTATTCCTCGTACTTAGAATTCAAAAAATCTCGAAGTATTATCAATAAAAACTTCTATGGAGCTCATTTTTGTACATCATGTACTATGTAAAAGCAAAAAATTAATTTTTGGATCGAGCTTATGTAGGAACCAGATCTAGGGTTTCAGGTTTAGATCTTGAAAAAGAGGGTTAGATCTTGAAACTTTTTCAAGATCATACAGCGGAAGTCTAAAATAAATCAAAATTTATTTTCTAAGATCAGAAAATTCTTAGATCTAAGATCCTATTACATGATTATTACATAGCATTAAATCAGAAATTAAAATATATATAAATATAGTATGAACAACATGTTGATCATATCAACATGTTTCTATACTAGCTACATCTAATGTATGTATTAAACAATAGATCAGATCTATTACCTTGCAAGTTAGACGTTCTAACCTTGCTGATCTGGGCTTGAGGATGATGTTGCAAGCCGCACACGCGTCCGGCCTCTAGGAGTCGTCCACACGAGCCCACGAATCTCGATCAGAAGTCCTGCTTCAGGAAATCAGCACAGTATGCTAGTACTGCGCTGATCCTTCTTTGATGGTTGATCAGGTGCCTCCTTCTTCTTGATTTGGACTCTTCCAAAGATGGAAAGTAGAAGGAGGAGTTTCAGATCTGAGACACTCTCAGGAAACTCAAGATGGAAGGAGGAAAGATATGAAAATAAAAACCCTAGAAGAAGACCCTCTTCTTCTTCACGTTTTTTTCTCTAGACACCCAAACTTGCGTCTTTTATATCTCCACGACCCAAAGGTATTTCTCTCTGATTTCTGGATGGCAGAAAGGCCTCTCAAAAAACTATCTCCCCTTAAAATTTCACAAAGAAACTCATCTTATATAGAGAGATATGATAGAGTCCTTGTTTAGGTCAAACACCTAGTCAAGGCTTATCCAAACATGGCAAGTTAAGGGACGCCCAACTCTTGAGCACCTCCTCCATATTTTCGTACATGGATCACCAGAAAAGGGTGTACAATGTAAACCCTAAAAGCCACAAAATTCAAAAAAAATTTGGATAAATTCGGTGCAAAATTGAAAGAGTTTTGGATTTCTAAAACTCTATCTCATAGAATTCGAAATCCAAACTTATTCCTTTTAGATTTGATCCAAATCACCTTCCATGTAAGAAAGAAGAGAGGAGACCTTTTGTGAACGTGGGAGAGATCTGGGAGAGGGCTTTTGTCGCACAAAATAAGTGGAGATTGGCGTTGAATAAGAGAGAGGGCGTGGAGAAGGTTTATGTGGCGCAAGATGGAATCCTAGTCCTACTAGGATTCTGTCTCATAACTTGTTTTAATTTGGTTTCCCAAACCAAATCAAATCAAAATTAGATCAACCCAATTAAAATAGGTCTTAACCCAATTAAGAACCTAATTTAATCAGATTTAAATTAGATTTAAATCTGATTTAATTTTCTAATCAAATTAGAAATTAGATTGACCCAAGTCCTAGTTGAACTAGGACTAGTCTTTCCTTGCACTTGGCTTATCCAATAAACCAATTGGACTTGATCCAATCAAGCCCAAACCAAATCTAATTAAATCATATTTAATTAGACTTAATCTCAGCCCATTGGCTTAATCAAATTAAGCCAATTAGCAATCAAATTGCTAATCGATCCTCCTGCAACACTTGCACTGGGTTAAATGTCAATCGTATTGATTATTTAACCCTATAATGATTCTTAATCGTTGATCAACCATCCGATCGGATCATGAACTCTAATGTGTGTGACCTCATAGGTCCGAACCTAAGCCGGTAGCATAGAAACAAATTTCTATACCAATCGAAGTGACCATCTAGCAATGGTACCCGACGTCCGGATAGATCGAATGTGTAGAACAACATCCTTAGAACCCATGCGGATATAGTTTTCATATAATTCATCCCCTTGACCAAAATGATCATAGGACACCCCAGAGCTCAACTGTTAACTCTGATCAGGTTGTCCACATTGTATTTCAAAATATCAAATCCATCTGATGGATTACCCTGGCCAAGGTTTTGCTAAATTGAAATACAGCGACTCATTCTTCTCCAACTCTTGGAGTGGTCAATCCCATCTCGATCACACTCTGACTTCGCAAGTACTTGACTGTGCCCAGAAGCCTTCCGTCCCTGAATTAAAAATTCAGTTAGTCCAGTACCAAAGCACAGTGAGTTGCTTGCAAGTCAATGAGGCGATCTCAAGTCTAAGGGACATTTATACCTATATCCCATCAGAGACATTCTCGACAGCAGAATGCTCTGGAGTTGGTCACGTTCAATGACGATGTACCCTTACATCTCACCTGTATGCCATACCAGTGTCTCCACACTCCTTGGTTAAGAGGACAACCAACCCATATGGCCTACAGTGACCTATGCTTGATAGAAGCTGTCGTCCTTATTAACAGCCTATCATTTGGTCGTGAACATTTTAAGGACTAATCGATAAATCCTCTCTTTATCGAACTTAAATAGTCCTAAGGACTTCATCATAACAACGGAGTTCATTAGAAGATGAAAGCTTATGATGAAAATGCCAAATATATTTTATTTATTAATAAATCAATTACAATACTTGGTTGCTCAACCGTCAATAGTTTGACGATTGGTTTTTTGGGACACATTTTCCAACAACTCCCACTTGTCCTAAAGCCACTCGGCACAGTATCTAATACCCATCTTCGACTTATGGTTGTCGAACTCCTTTATTGCCAGGGCTTTAGTGAAGGGGTCGGCTAGGTTCTCCTTTCCATCGATCTTCTGAAGGTCGACGTCACCTCGATCCACGATCTCCCGGACCAGGTGGAAGCGGCGCAAGATGTGCTTCGTCCGCTGATGTGCTTTGGATTCCTTCGCCTGAGTTATGGCACCAGTGCTGTCGCAGTAGAGCAGGACCGGACCATCGAGGGAGGGTGCTACTCCGAGCTCGTTGATGAATTTCCTCAGCCACACAGCTTCCTTCGCGGCATCTGATGCTGCGATATACTCTGCTTCACAAACAGAGTCTGCCACAGTATGCTGCTTGGAACTCTTCCAGCAGATGGCTCCACCATTCAGAGTAAAGATATAATCCGACACACTCCTGCTGTCATCATGGTCAGATTGGAAGCTAGAGTCTGTGAACCCCACAAGTTTCAGATCTGACTCGCCATAAATCAACCATTGGTCCTTAGTATTTCTCAAATACTTAAGGATGGCTTTAACCACTTTCCAGTGGTTTTCTCCAGGATCAGATTGGTATCTACTCACTACTCCTAGTGAGTATGCCACATCTGGTCTTGTACATGTCATGGCGTACATGATAGATCCCACGGCTGAAGCATATGGGACTCTACTCATACGCTCTCTCTCTTCAGGAGTTGTCGGACAATCCTTCTTAGAGAGAGAAATTCCTTGGCCTATCGGTAGATAGCCCTTCTTGGAATTCTCCATGCTGAACCTCTTCAGCACAGTATCTATGTACATGGACTGGGATAACCCAAGCATCCTTTTAGATCTATCCCTATAGATCTTCATCCCTAGGATGTAGGATGCTTCACCCAAGTCCTTCATAGAGAACTGTGATGACAACCAAACTTTTATTCCCTGTAGTGCGGGGATGTCATTCCCGATTAAGAGAATGTCATCCACGTACAAGATAAGGAATACCACAACTGGACCATTTGCCCATTTATAGATGCAGGGCTCTTCTCCATTCTTAATGAAGCCATACGTTTTGATCACCTTATCAAAATGCATGTTCCAACTCCGAGAAGCTTGCTTCAATCCATAAATGGATCTCTGAAGCTTGCACACCTTGGACTCATCTGTGGATGTAAACCCCTCAGGTTGTATCATATACACCTCTTCGGTCAGCTCTCCATTAAGAAAAGCTGTCTTTACATCCATCTGCCAGATCTCATAATCTAGATGGGCAGCTATTGCAAGCATTATCCGAATAGATTTGAGCATTGCCACAGGAGAAAATATCTCGTCATAGTCAATACCATAACGTTGACGATACCCCTTGGCAACCAGACGGGCTTTATAGGTCTCCACCTTTCCGTCTGCGCCCCTCTTCCTTTTGAAGACCCATTTACACCCAATGGGTTTAACCCCTTTAGGTGGGTCAACCAATGTCCATACATCGTTGACCTTCATGGACTCCATTTCGGATTTCATGGCTTCAAGCCATTTCTCGGAATCAGGTCTCTGCATAGCATCCATATAGGTGATCGGATCCTCATTATTCTCATCAAGTTCGATGGGATCACCGTCCCGGACCAAGAAACCGTAGTATCTGTCCGGCTGACGCGGTACTCTATCGGATCGCCTTAATGGTACAGGTATATTGGGCTCCGGATCTGATCTAATCATATCCGACTCAGGTTCAGCTATTGGTGTCGGTCCTTCTACCTGTTGAACTTCATCAAGTTCAACCTTAGAGGCAACGGTTCCTTCACCAAGGAACTCCTTTTCTAAAAAGATTGCCTTAAGGCTGACGAACACCTTTTGTTCATCAGTATGGTAGAAAAAATATCCTTTTGTCTCTTTGGGGTACCCTATGAATGAGCATTTGTCAGATCTAGGTCCAAGTTTGTCTGTGACTAATCGTTTGACATAGGCCGGGCACCCCCAGACCCTAAGGTGTGAAAGTGCTGGCTTACGTCCCGTCCATATCTCATATGGAGTCTTAATTACAGACTTACTTGGAACCCTATTTAATAGATAACAAGCCGATTCGAGTGCATATCCCCAGAAGGATATCGGCAAGCTAGCAAAACCCATCATGGATCGGACCATGTCTAACAGAGTCCGATTCCTCCTTTCAGACACACCATTATGCTGTGGTGTTCCTGGAGGAGTCCATTGGGAGAGAATCCCATTCTCTCCTAGATATGTGAGAAATTCACTAGAAAGGTATTCTCCTCCTCGATCAGATCGAAGAGTTTTAATACTCTTCCCAGTTTGTTTTTCTACTTCACTTCGGAATCGTTTGAACATTTCAAATGAATCCGACTTATGTTTCATCAGATAGAGATATCCATATCGGGATAGGTCATCCGTGAAAGTTATGAAGTAGAAATATCCACCTCTAGCACTGGTGCTCATGGGTCAGCATACATCAGTATGTACTAGGCCCAAGAGCTCAGTAGCTCTCTCACCTTTTCCAGTAAAAGGTAACTTGATCATTTTACCAAGAAGACAAGACTCACAGGTTGGAAGTGATTCACAATCACTTACTTCGAGGATTCCCTCTTGAGTCAACCTGTTTATTCTGTTCTTGTTTATATGACCTAGCCTACAGTGCCATAAGTAGATATCTGACACACTATCTAATCTAGGGTGCTTGCCAGTTGAATAGACTACATTAACAGGTTGTGATAACATATACACACCATTGTTCAAATGTCCATAAAAAATAGTAACACCATTCTCAATGATATTATAAATTTGTTTCTTTATTGAAATTTCATAATTATTTTTGGTCAGAAGGCCTACAGAAATGACATTTAAAAAGAAACTGGGACAGAAATGACAATCATTAAGAACAACGATATGGGATTCAAATACAAGTTTCAAGATTCCTAATGCTAGAACTGGAACTGGTCTTCCATCTCCAACGTTCAGGAACCTCTCGCCTTGCTCGAATCTCCTACTGACCTGCAACCCCTGCAATGAATTGCAAATATGGTAAGGGCTACCGGTATCCAATACCCAGTCAGTTATATCACAAATAGAGAAATTGCAAGGAGTTATCATATAAATACCTTGCCCAGCAACAACTTGCTGCTTTCTCTGCCTGTTCGAGTCTAGGGAGGCAATGTACTGGGGACAGTTCCTCTTCCAGTGCCCCCGCTTCTTGCAAAAGAAGCATTCAGCTTGACTCTTATCGGGTTTGATCTTTTTGGTCTGACACTGCACAGTTGTCCTAGCCTGAACTTGCACCTTCTTTACTTTTTTCTTCTTGTTCTTCTTTCCTTTCTTAAAGGGTCGAGAACCAGAAGATGAACCTCCCACTAAGTTCACCGACTCTTTATGGAGTTGGTGATCTTTCTTAAAGTTCTGAAGTAACCCCAGTAATCCATGGTAGTTTACTTCAGGCTTTGTCATTCTATAATGAGTGAGGAATGGGAGATAAGACTTGGGCAGCGAGTTCAGTATTGCATCTTTCCCAAGCTGCTCATGCAAGGGAAAGCCGAGCTTGCTCAATCGTTCCATCAGCTCGATCATGTACAATACATGATCAGTGACAGAGGCACCATCCCGCATTTTGGCGTTGAAGATGGCACAACTAGTCTTGTGCCTCTCCACGTCATCGGGTGTGCCAAAGGCATCCTCCAACACTTGAAGCATGTCCTTTGGCTGAGCCGTCTCGAATCTGCGACTGAACTCGTCGCTCATAGCAGCTAGCATGATACAGCGCACCGTGGTCCGGTCACTGAGCCACTTCTGGTAAGTATCTCTGACTGTTCCACATGCATTGACAGCTGGCTCCTCAGGTGCAGGATCCATTATCACATATAGGATCCGTTCATGCTCCAGGACTATCTTCAACTTTCGGTACCAGCTACCGAAATTGGATCCCACCAACTTATCATTGTCCAACAATGATCGGAGCGATAGGGAAGTGGCCATATCTGCACAAAAGAAAACCATAACCTAATTAGTAATTGATTCATTAAACCTAAAGATTTGGACTTTAATCAAAAGGTTTCTCCCACTATTTTATTCAAATTGGTAGCCTCTACCTTCAATTCGAGGAATTACCCTAATTCCTTAGCGGGTACTAGAATCCACTTAGACTGCACACAAGCCCAACTTTGGTTGGCCAACCCATGTACATCTAAGGGTAGGTTCATAACCAATTGTTTCTCTAAACAATTTCTAGTAATTTTAATTTTGCCCCAGAAACCTAATCAGTAGGCTTTGGCCTCCACTGTAAGGATCCGGTTAGGTCCAACCATTAACATGATCATACTTGGTGTATCTAACCAACGAATGATTAAGCCCAACTTTGGTTGGCTCACCTAACCACCATTAGAGAGACACTTCCAAGTCATCATATGATGAGTGATAATTCCATTAGTCAACAAGCACCAGGCCTTTGGGTCTGCAATGATTATTGAGTTCATGGACTCATTATCAAACACCTTAATGGGAGGCTATGACTCAGTTATCTCCATAACTTTATCATTTTAAGGACCTAATAATTTTAGAGAATTAAATAATATAGAGGATGAGGTCAGATGAACCAGCTTATCATGATTCTCCCACTGACTTCACCAAGTCAGCTTAAGGGAGACCATTAAAAGGGCTGGTCTAGGAGCACCTAAATCAGTCACACTGATTTACCTAGCTGACATGGGTCAGCTCGAATAGTCAAGTGATCCGATCAAAATATAATTTCACCAAGAGGCCAGGTAAGTTCGATCAGTGGGAGGGTCTGCCAAAACTTGCCTTAGACACCATCATGAATGGCCAGGTAAGCGGGCTCCCAATTAAAAACCACCGGTCTGGTTTACCTTAGACACCAACTGGTTTAATTAGTTTCGATTAGATCAACCTAACAGTTCGTGCTAGACCGCTTAGCCAAGAATCAAGTCCATTTGGTTCTCGTTAAAGACATGGACTTGACCAACTACAACTATTGTAATTGATCTAGAGAATCCTTGACCTAATCTAAGATAACAATTGATTAGATTTAGTCAATTCTCTAATTAAGTCCATCTTTAATCTAACCATAGGTCTAACCCAATTAATGGACCTAATTACCACTAACCCATTAACCCAATGTGTTATGATTTGTGTCTTAGGTTCTTCAATTCACAATCCTAGAACCTAATCAAACAACTTCTTAATTCTTAATTAAGTTTTGGGCTGAGGGTTGGGTTCGGCTTTTCAAAAAATTATTTTCATATTTGTAAAACAATTTTACAATATGATTCTAGCAATCATATTGCATGTTTGATTCATAATCAAGATGCAAGTGAAATAAACATGAAACTACTTTAGATCTAATCTAAACAGGTTCATGTAATTGAAACAATTTCAACTTTAAATAATTTCTTTGCATAAAAATTATTAACAAAGAGATTTTATTTCAGATTTAAACATCTTTTAAATCTAATAAATCATAAATTTAATCTAGATCATATCTAACAAATTTATGATTAAAGATAGATCTACACAAACTAGGACAACCTTTGCACTGTAAGGGGTAAACCTTACAGCAGGACAACCTTGCAGTTTGTGATTGATCTAAAATTTTAATTTCAGATTTAATAATCAGATTATAAATTAGATCTAATCTAAAAAATAATCTAAGCATGTATAAATAATCATGTAATAAAGAACCTAGGCTCTGATACCAATTGTAGGAACCAGATCTAGGGTTTCAGGTTTAGATCTTGAAAAGAGGGTTAGATCTTGAAACTTTTTCAAGATCATACAGCGGATGTCTAAAATAAATCAAAATTTATTTTCTAAGATCAAAAAATCCCTAGATCTAAGATCCTATTACATGATTATTACATAGCATTAAATCAAAAATTAAAATATATATAAATATAGTATGAACTACATGTTGATCATATCAACATATTTCTATACTAGCTACATCTAATGTATGTATTAAACAATAGATCAGATCTATTACCTTGCAAGTTAGACGTTCTAACCTTGCTGATCTGGGCTTGAGGATGATGTTGCAAGCCGCACACGCGTCCAACCTCTAGGAGTCGTCCACACGAGCCCACGAATCTCGATCAGAAGTCCTGCTTCAGGAAATCAGCATAGTATGCTAGTACTTCGCTGATCCTTCTTTGATGGTTGATCAGGTGCCTCCTTCTTCTTGATTTGGACTCTTCCAAAGATGGAAAGTAGAAGGAGGAGTTTCAGATCTGAGACACTCTCAGGAAACTCAAGATGGAAGGAGGAAAGATATGAAAATAAAAATCCTAGAAGAAGACCCTCTTCTTCTTCACATTTTTTTCTCTAGACACCCAAACTTGCATCTTTTATATCTCCACGACCCAAAGGTATTTCTCTCTGATTTCTAGATGGCAGAAAGGCCTCTCAAAAAACTATCTCCCCTTAAAATTTCACAAAGAAACTTGCTTATATAGAGAGATATGATAGAGTCCTTGTCTAGGTCAAACACCTAGTCAAGGCTTATCCAAACATGGCAAGTTAAGGGACGCCCAACTCTTGAGCACCTCCTCCATATTTTCGTGCATGGATTACCAGAAAAGGGTGTACAATGTAAACCCTAAAAGCCACGAAAATTCCAAAAAAAATTTGGATAAATTCGGTGCAAAATTGAAAGAGTTTTGGATTTCTAAAACTCTATCTCATAGAATTCGAAATCCAAACTTATTCCTTTTAGATTTGATCCAAATCACCTTCCATGTAAGAAAGAAGAGAGGAGACCTTTTGTGAACGTGGGAGAGATCTGGGAGAGGGCTTTTGTCGCACAAAATAAGTGAAGATTGGCATTGAATAAGAGAGAGGGCGTGGAGAAGGTTTATGTGGCGCAAGGTGGAATCCTAGTCCTACTAGGATTCTGTCTCATAACTTGTTTTAATTTGGTTTCCCAAACCAAATCAAATCAAAATTAGATCAACCCAATTAAAATAGGTCTTAACCCAATTAAGAACTTAATTTAATCAGATTTAAATTAGATTTAAATCTGATTTAATTTTCTAATCAAATTAGAAATTAGATTGACCCAAGTCCTAGTTGAACTAGGACTAGTCTTTCCTTGCACTTGGCTTATCCAATAAACCAATTGGACTTGATCCAATCAAGCCCAAACCAAATCTAATTAAATCATATTTAATTAGACTTAATCTCAGCCCATTGGCTTAATCAAATTAAGCCAATTAGCAATCAAATTGCTAATCGATCCTCCTGCAACACTTGCACTGGGTTAAATGTCAATCGTATTGATTATTTAACCCTATAATGATTCTTAATCGTTGATCAACCATCCGATCGGATCATGAACTCTAATGTGTGTGACCTCATAGGTCCGAACCTAAGCCGGTAGCATAGAAACAAATTTCTATACCAATCGAAGTGACCATCTAGCAATGGTACCCGACGTCCGGATAGGTCGAATGTGTAGAACAACATCCTTAGAACCCATGCGGATATAGTTTTCATATAATTCATCCCCTTGACCAAAATGATCATAGGACACCTCAGAGCTCAACTGTCAACTCTGATCAGGTTGTCCACATTGTATTTCAAAATATCAAATCCATCTGATGGATTACCCTGGCCAAGGTTTTGCTAAATTGAAATACAGCGACTCATTCTTCTCCAACTCTTGGAGTGGTCAATCCCATCTCGATCACACTCTGACTTCGCAAGTACTTGACTGTGCCCAGAAGCCTTCCGTCCCTGAATTAGAAATTCAGTTAGTCCAGTACCAAAGCATAGTGAGTTGCTTGCAAGTCAATGAGGCGATCTCAAGTCTAAGGGACATTTATACCTATATCCCATCAGAGACATTCTCGACAGCAGAATGCTCTGGAGTTGGTCACGTTCAATGATGATGTACCCTTACATCTCACCTGTATGCCATACCAGTGTCTCCACACTCCTTGGTTAAGAGGACAACCAACCCATATGGCCTACAGCGACCTATGCTTGATAGAAGCTGTCGTCCTTATTAACAGCCTATCATTTGGTCGTGAACAGTTTTAAGGACTAATCGATAAATCCTCTCTTTATCGAACTTAAATAGTCCTAAGGACTTCATCATAACAACGGAGTTCATTAGAAGATGAAAGCTTATGATGAAAATACCAAATATATTTTATTTATTAACAAATCAATTATAATACTTGGTTGCTCAACCGTCAATAGCTTGACGATTGGCTTTTTGGGACACATTTCCCAACAGCTTAAGCTCTGAAGGGTCAAGATGGAGATAAAATCTTTTGATCGATGAAAAGCTGATCTTTGGATCAAGCTTAAGCCCTGAAGGGCCAAGATGGAGATAAGATCTCTTGAACAATGAAAAATCGATCTCTAGATCGAGCTTAAGCCTCAAAGGACTAGGATGGAGATAAAATTTTTTGATCGATAAAAAATTGATCTCCAAATCAAGCTTAAGCTCTAAAGAGTCAGGTTGGAGATAAGATCTTCTGATCGATAAAAAATCGACCTTCGGATCGAGCTTAAGCCCCGAAGGGTCAGGATAGAGATAAGATCTTCTGATTGATAAAAAGTCAATTTTTGGATTGAGCTTAAGCTCCGAAGGGTCAAGATGGAGATAAGATCTTCTGATTGATGAAAAGTTGATCTCTAGATCGAGCTTAAGGCTCGAAGGGTCAGGATAGAGATAAGATCTCCTGATTGATGAAAAATCGATCTTCAAATCAAGCTTAAGCCCTAAAGGCTAAGATAGAGATAAGAACTCTTGATCAATAAAAATTTGATCTTTGAATCGAGATAAATCTCAAAGGATCAAAAATTCAATCTCCCGATCGAGATAAGTCCCAAAGGACCAAAATTCGATCTTCAAATTGAGATAAGTCCCAATAGGATCACAAATCTAATCTCCAAGTCGAGACAAGTCTCGAAGGATCAAAAATTCGATCTTTGAATCGAGATAAGTCCCAATAGGATCAAAAATCTAATCTCTAGATCGATTTAAAGCCCCAATGGCCAAGTCTCCTTGAGGACCAAAATACTAATCTTTGGATTGAGATAAGTCCCCGAAGGATCAAGATCAAGTGAGATATCCGATCTCCAGATTGGACCTCACAAAAATCTAAAGTTTTGATTGGACCAAAGTTCCAAAAGGATCAAGATCAAGTAAGATATCCAATTTTCGGATTGGACTTCACAAAAATCTGAAGTCCCGATTGGACCAAAGTCTCGATAGGACCAAGATCAAGTGAGATATCCGATCTTCAGATTGGACCTCATAAAAATTTGAAATTTCAATAGGACCAAAGTCCTGAAAGGATCAAGATCAAATAAGATATTCAATTTTCAGATTGAACCTTACAAAAATCCAAAATTTTGATTGGACCAAAGTCCCGATAGGACCAAGATCAAGTGAGATATTTGATCTTCAGATTGGACCTCACAAAAATTTGAAGTTCTGATTGGACCAAAGTCCCGATAGGATCAAGATCAAGTGAGATATTCGATTTTCAGATTGGACCTCACAAAAATTTGAAGTACCAATTAGACCAAAGTCCTGAAAAGATCAAGATCAAATGAGATATCCGATCTTTGGATTGGATCTCACAAAAATCCAAAGTTTTGATTGGATCAAAGTTTCGAAAGGACCAAGATCAAGTGAGATATCCAATCTTTGGATTAGATGTCACAAAAATCCGAAGTCCCGATTGGACCAAAAGTCCCGATAGAACCAAAATCAAAAGTGAGATATTCGATCTCTAGATTAGATCTTACAAAATGTCAACTTGATAAGTTCTAGCTTAAATTCTCAAATAACATACTCTTGAAAGGGAAGAAAATGAAGCACTAAAGATGGAAATCCTATCAAATATGCAGGAGATTTGACTTGCCTATTTCGAGCTCAAGTGGAAGGATGTAGTGATTCACTTGAAGAATCAAACAACACAGATTCACTATCTTGGACAAGCTGAGAATTTTTTTTCATAAGCTACTTCTTTTGTCTGAAGTAACTTTTTCAGACTCAGAAGTAGGGGACAAATATTGTGAGATCTTATGACCTTAGCCAATGTCCTCAGGACTTATGCTCTGGAGCTATCGAGTTGACAAGAATACCGATGTGAGCCTTGAAGGCCGACCTGTAGGGTTAGATGGCACAGCGATAGTATGAATTTCAAAAAAAAAATTAATTACCAAATCCTAACCATCAAACCGTAATCTAGGACCTCCTTGATGATTAACAATCATATGCATAAATTCATATAACATAATAGAAGGTATAGAAAAATACCTGTATTGCTAAATCCAAATTTTGGTAGAGCTTTCACTAGGTGCCTAAGTATTTGCCCTCTAGCAGTGATCCATACAGGGTCTTGATCAAGACTCTTGCTCCTTAATCAGGTTCTTTCCACTAAATTTTTTCTCCAAGAATTTTTTCGGGTAGCACAACCTCTAGCCTTTCTTCATCTCCTCCTAGTCTTCCCCTTCTCTTTTTCTTCCTTTTCTCCTTGTCTTGCCTAATTCTCTTCCTAGACCTTTGTCCTAAATCAAACTTTTCTTTACTATTTTAAGACTTGTCCTAACAAAGGAAGGAAGAGGATTATTGGGATAATAGTGGAGAGGATGTAAGAAAAAAAGGATTGGGATGAATCAGATATCCAGCGCACCCCCTATTTATAATTAGAGAGCGGATGCTTTTGGTATCCACTTGTGCCTTCCCAATCCTTATCTCATGCCCATTTGAAGACCATCTCATGCCTTATCAAAGATCTCATGCCATGCCCATCAGATGGTTAAGATACTTGGCAATCATCGAGGCGCTTCACGTAGAAGAACTCTTCGGAGAAAATTTTTTCGATGATTTTTGAAGCATCACGTGACTTTCTTGGATGGTGCCATTAATCCTATCCCTTGATCATCAGCAAATGGCCATCCAATGGCCCAAAAGGGAGGCACTAAACTCCGATAGGCGTGGAGAAAAGAGAGGATGCGCACAAGGGATTAAGACTCCCTAACCACTTGGACTTTGAGTCCAAGTGGCGCCAAAGATAAGGGGTGGCTAGGGTTTGGATTAAATCAGATTTGTTCCCATCTCTATCCATTCACAAGGTCATCTGATGGCTGACCAAAACACCATGCTTAAGAAGGAATATGCATGGAATTACATGGATAGGAAGAGATGCCCTAAAAAATGTGGCGCACAAAGTCATGCGCTAGGAGAGAATCCTTCATGCATCGAGAGAGAAACTCTCTGGCATGTGGGAAGCCCAATAACTAGTGTTAATCTCTTGGCTCAACCAGCCAAGGGTCAATCCAAATTAGACCCAAAAGAAAATTGAGTTTAATTAGATTTAATTAGCACAAATTAGGAACCAAATCAAATCCGATTCAAGCACAAAAGCAAGGGTTTGTAATATGTGCTAGCATGTTCATCTTGCAAATATGATCTAATTCAATTAGATCCTTGATTAATTTTCTTTATGTGTGATCTATTGGGTTTCATATCTAGCCAGTAGTAGGTCTGGATGTAAGTTGACCTGATTTGATTAGAATTCAATCTAACCGATTTAGATCCAATCGAGCTAATTCGATTTCAACAATTAGAAACCTTTCTAATTGATGATCAAATTAAATTTTTTAATTCGATTAAATCTATAAGATAATATTGATGTCTAGCAACATATTATATTTATCTGAAGATATAAAATTTTAATAAAAATATAAAAAATATCCTTCAGTGGTAAGTTACCATGCAATTCAATCATTCAATCATCCTGCATTTCGAATATGTTTATGAGTATGGAATCATATCAAACTCAAATACATATTCTTATTGATTCTCTATCAATCATTGATGACTCTAATGAAGCATTAAAAATCACTTCTAATTTTTATCCTGCTTTGGTCAGAAACTTTTCGAGTCATCTAGAGATGAGAATGCATAGGATATCATCTCCTCTTACTAGGAGTGATCGATTTCTTATTGACCAACTCATAACCTTCATATACACCACCACTTCCAGAATATTTCGTACATATCTTAATGCTATACCTAGATATGAACCAAAATATGGGTTCATGTGCACAAGATTCCATGATAGTCTCAGATCTAAGGATCACTTGCATAACTCACACTTAGAGAACCATTTTTTGACATGCAAATAAGGTTCTATAAGATGTTCTCTACTGATGAGTCAATTTAGTGAACTCATTCCTAAATGGATACCCACATTCTTGTATTAGTATCCCCACACAAGTGACTAGTGAGATCAACCATCCTTTTCATCGAGCATACATAGAATGTGCTAGTTTATCCAAAAAATTGATTTTGGACTTAATGCTTCTATGATCAGGAATGTCACAGGTATGACCCTTTCATGTTTTTTAAAACTATTGCTCTAATCTATAGGATTTATCATAACCTTAAGAAATATAAGATGTAGCGTATAATGAATCAAAATATCTTTATTTATTTATAAAAGGTCATGTATATGAGCAGAAAGATCAAAAGAAATCTCTTGCAATATGAATTATGATTGGCTTGTAAGGTATCAATCTTTCAATCTCTCACTTGCACTAAGGCCAATCACACTTATACTTGATACCCATCAAGATGGCGATCAAACTGCTGCTGTGGTAAAGCCTTAGTGAACTAGTCCGCTATGTTGTTCTTTATATCTACTCATTTAATGATTACATCTTGTCTCTTAACAATCACATGAATGAGGTGGAAGCACTTTAGGATGTGCTTGGGATTCTAGTCAATCTCAGTTCCCTTTTTTGAGAAACGGCCTAATGTTCTTATAATAAAGTGACACAGGGTGTTCATTCTCTGGAATCTTATCCAACTTATTGATGAACTTATCATCAGACAGCTTCTTAAGCAACTTCATTTGCAGCTATATACTCTACCTCAGTAGTTAAGTTCGTTACAGTTTGTTGCTTGAAACTCTTCTAACTCACTGTTCCACCATTTAGAATAAAGACATACTCTGTCACAGTCTACTGCTTGAAACTCTTCTAACTCATTACTCCATCATTTAGAGTAAAGACATATCCTGAAATAGATTTGTTATCATCTAAATCTGATTGAAAACTAGAGTCAGAATATCCTTCTAGTTTTAGATCAGATCCATCATATACTAGAAAAATATCTTTAGTCCTTCTCAAGTACTTAAGAATATTTTTCACTACTTTTCAATGATCCTATCTTAGATTAGCCTGAAATCTACTAGCTATGTGTAAGGTATAAGCAACATCAGGCCTGCTACATAGTATAGTATACATGATAGACCCTACTACCGAAGCATAGGGAATAGAACTCGATCTATTCCTCTCTTCATATGTCTTAGAAGACATCTTCTTAGAGAGATGTATGCCTTGACTTATGGATAAGTAATCTCTTTTACTCCCATCCATGCTGAACCTCTTCAGCACAAGATTTATGTATTTAGACTGAGACAAGCCTAGCATCCTTTTAGATCTATCCTTATAGAACTTTATATGAGTACATAGGATGCTTCTCCCAAGTCCTTTATAGAAAATTTACTTGATAGTCATATCTTGACCGATTGTAATATTGAGATATCATTTTCAATGAGAAGTATGTCATATACATACAAAACTAAAAAGATAATGGTACTCTCACTTATCTTTTTATACAAATATAGTTCATCCATATTTTTGATGAAGCCAAACTCTTTGATTGTAACATCAAAATGGATGTTCCAACTCCTCGATACCTCCTTTAATCCATAAATAGTTTTTTAAGCTTGCATACCTGATTTGTTCTCTCATTTGAGATAAATCTTTCTGGTTAAGTCATGTAAACCTCTTCCATTAAGGAAGACGATCTTTATATTTATTTGTTAGATTTCATAGTCATGATATGCTGCTATAGCAAGCATAATCCGAATAGATTTGAGCATAGCAATAGATGAAAATATATCATCATAATCAACACCCTACTTTTGCCTAAAACTTTTAACCACCAATCTAACTTTATAGGTTTCAACTTGGCTATCTGCTCCAATCTTTTTTTTATAGACCCATTTGCACCTAATAGGGTTTACACCCTTTGGTGCATCAACAAAAGTCTACATTTGGTTGGTGTATATGGAGTCTATTTCGGATTTCATAGCCTCAAGCCATTTGTCTGAGTCTCAACTTATGATAGCTTCCGAATAGGTCAGAGATTCATCATTCTCAATCATTCTCAATGATGTGGGCTTCATTATTCTCAATAATAAATGTATACTAAAGCCAATGGTTTGGATGATTGTGCTCCTTTTATAATATGTATATGAATTAATTTATCAATGAATAGAAATTATTTTGATATTTTTCATCATAAAGTTATATCTTTTTTGCTAGAACTCTTATGTTATAATGAAGTCCTTAGAATTATAATGTAACCGATAAAAGAGGATTTATTGAATAGTTCTTAAATATGTTCATGACCAAATGATACGTCATTAAAGGATGATGATGTTTATCGAGTGAAGATCATTGTGTGCCATATAAGTTGATTGTTCTCTTAATCAAAAAGTATGGAGACATTGGTATGACATACAGGTGAGATATAGGAATACATCATCACCGAATAAGTAACTCATCTGCTGAGTGCTCTGCTGTCGAGAGCAGCTCACAAAGTGTATGGACATAAGTATTGCTTAGACCTGAGATCACCATAGTGACTTGAAAGTAACTCATTGTGCTTTGTACTTTAGTGTCGGACTATCTACATTTTTAATGCATTGACGGAAGGCTACTGGGTATAGTCAAGTACTTGTGAAGTCTGTATAAGGATCAAGATGGGATTGATCTCTTCGGATTATAGGAGCTAATACATCACTGTATTTCAGTTTAGTAAAATCTTGATCAGAGTAATCCATCTGATGGATTTAAAAGGTTAGAATATAATGTGGATGATTCATTCAGGATTGATAGTTTAATCCTAGATTATCCTTGAACATTCAGGATCAAAGGGATGAATTATGCGGTAACCATATTCATAGGTTCTTAAATATTGCCTTGCAAATATTTGATCGATTCGGACATCAAAAATCATTGCCCACATCAAAAATCATAGCCTCAAGCCATTTGTCTGAGTCTCAACTTATGATAGCTTCTGAATAGGTCAGAGATTCATCATTCTCAATGATGTGGGCTTCATTATTCTCAATAATAAATGTTAAGAAATATATACTAAAGTCAATGGTTTGGATGATTGTGCTCTTTTTATAATATGTATATGAATTAATTTATCAATGAATAGAAATTATTTTGATATTTTTCATCATAAAGTTATATCTTTTTTGCTAGAACTCTTATGTTATAATGAAGTCCTTAAATTATAATGTAACCGATAAAAGAGGATTTATTGAATAGTTCTTAAATATGTTCATGACCAAATGATATGTCATTAAAGGATGATAATGTTTATCGAGTGAAGATCATTGTGTGCCATATAAGTTGATTGTCCTCTTAATCAAAAAGTGTGGAGACATTGGTATGGCATACAGGTGAGATGTAGGAGTACATCATCACCGAACAAGTGACTCATCTGCTGAGTGCTCTGCTATCGAGAGCAGCTCACAAAGTGTATGGACATAAGTATCGCTTAGACTTGAGATCACCATAGTGACTTGAAAGTAACTCATTGTGCTTTGTACTTTGGTGTCGGACTATCTACATTTCTAATGCATTGACGGAAGGCTACTGGGTATTGTCAAGTACTTGTGAAGTCTGTATAAGGATCAAGATGGGATTGATCTCTTCAGATTATAGGAGCTAATACATCACTGTATTTCAGTTTAGTAAAATCTTAGTCAGAGTAATCCATCTGATGGATTTAAAAGGTTGGAATATAATGTGGATGATTCATTCAGGATTGATAGTTTAATCCTGATTATTCTTGAACATTCAGGATCAAAGGGATGAATTATGCGATAACCATATGCATAGGTTTTTAAATATTGCCTTGCAAATATTTGATCTATTCGGACATCAAAAATCATTGCTAGATGGTAACTTTGATTAGTGTAGAAAATAGTTCTTGTGCTATCGACTTAGTGTTCGAACCCATGGAGTCACGTACAAAGTCAAGCGACATAAGAAAGGATTGACCTAAGTCTATATGTTTAATTTAGAAGTACATAACTTGATTGAGTAAATAGATTGATTTGATTGAGAATTAAGTTATGGATCATACGGGATTAAACAGTTGACTGTCTAGCTAGTACTAGACATGAGGTTCAGATTCAATTCCAGAGATGAACAAGATTTGATCTATGATCTAAGGAGTCTATGAGAGATTAGATTTAAGTGTTAAATAATTTTAAATTAGATCTGATTTAATTAGACTTAATTAGATTAAAAATTTAAGTCAGACTTGGCCCTAAATCCTAAACAATTTGTGATTGACAGTCTATTCAAAATTAGTTTGAATTAGGTTCGAATTAGATTCGAATTGATCCATATTTGGATTGGATCCTTAGAGTCCACTTTTGTTAGGACTCTCTCTCTTGATGGCCGATCAAAGGAGGGTGGGGGTGCTGGTTTTGCCACCCCCTTCTTGGGTGTAGACGTGGGTGCATGGGGGCACCTAGTTGGCATCTATCCTATCTCAAATAGGATTCCTTCTTAGATAAGGGTTAGATTAATTCAAAGTTGATTTGAATTAGGACTCCTAGTCTATTGGGTCATAGATAATTATCTATAATAGGAAGAACCTCTAACCATCAAATCATAATAAATAGATTGTGTGCTAAGATGAGAAAGAGAGAGAGAAGAGGCATCCAAGAGAAGGAACCGGTCCTTCTCCTTGGCGTGTTGTTTTGGGCATCCAAACCTATTGGTGTGAAGAGGCTCTAATGTCTAACTTCCAGATGTGAGGCATCACACCAAAGGTCTTCTTCCTCCCCTCCTTACTACCTTGAGAAGGTATGATGATCTGAGGCTTCATCCCACTTTCTTGTGAAGCTTGGTGCGCATGCAAAGTAGAGGGTTTATACATTCAAACCTTTGCAAGGCTTCAGATTCAGAATCTTTTAAATATTTGATCCCTATTCCACTGCATATTAGATAAAAGATAAAATCTTTGTTAGTTTATTATAAAAAAAATTTTAGACGCTTTCTGATGATCCTATCCTGAATCGAATTTTTTTCTACAACTGGTATCAGAGCCAGACTTTTATATATAGATACATAACTAATTTTTTCTAATAGATTTACATATGATATGTAATTAAAACTTTATGTTAGATATTAAATCTAATTTAGATCTATTTAAATAAAATTTATGATATGATTTTGATTAGATTTCATAAACCTAATCAATGGTTGGTTAAAGTTTGTTATAAAACTGTTATAACAAAATTTTATTGTTGCATATTTTTGTTGGAATAACAACCTCTTTTAAAATTTATTTTAAATCAATTTTAATAGAATTTTTTTGTTGTTATTTTGGATTAGATGTTAAACTTATTTTAGATCTGAATTAAATCTATTTTGATAGATTTTTAGATCTAATTTTTATCAAAATTCTGTACAATATCAAAATAGATCTAATAAAAAATTTAATCTTTATGTGTTCATAGATACATTTAAATATTTTTTTATATAATTTTAGATCTAAATTTAATATTTTATATCCTGTATAAATTAAGTTTCAAATCTAATATGATGTATGTGATGCATTAAGTCTAATTAGATTAGGTGAAGAACATAATTGATATGATCAAAATCATGTTCATGCCTATTTTACTTTAAAAATTATATGTAGATGTAATTTTTATTTAAAATTAGATTTCAGATCTTAATAGTCCAGTACTCGGATTGATGAGATCACCAGACCGTCCGATCATAAGAGGAAGTAGGGATTGATGTCTCTTTTTTATCTTTTCGACAGATTCTCTTATGATGTGTAGGGATATCATTGTGATCCTATTTCGTGAAGAAGAATAGTGAATAAATTTTTATAAATTATTTTGATCATAAATAAGTTTAGATTAGATCTAAAGCGATTTATGACTCATTACAATAAGATAAATTAAAATATAAAAATTATTTTAAAATCTGAATAGCATATTACATTAGATGTAATTGGTAGTGATCTAAAAGTAGTCATGATATATGTGATGTATATATGAAGTTTAGATAATAGTTATGCATGTTTAGTCATTAAACATAGATATAAAAATTTTCATGATATAAAACATATGGCATGCTTTACTTGAAATCCTAGTAGAATAGTTCTACAAACTGAAACATATGTTTCACACAATTAATTTAGAATTAAATTTTAAAATAATTTAGATTTAAGAATTGAATATTTTAAGATATCACATAAATTGATGGGTAATGGGTTAGCATGAATCAGATCCTCTTATTGGGTTAGACCTAGGGTTAGAAATATATATAGACTAAATAGAAAAATTGGTTAAACCTATCAAGAGTTGAAATAGATCAAGTCAGAATTTTTCTAGATCAACCTCAATAGTTGAAGCTTGATTAAGTCTATATTTTTGACCTTACTAAATGGACTATAATCATGGCTCAGTGGTGGAGCCTGAATCTTCTGATGGATCAAATTAAAATTAATTAATCAATTGGTGTCTACGATAAATTTGATCATTTTGATTGATGATCATTAATTGGGAGCTACTTTTCTAGATAGCGTCTATGGAAGTTAATGGTATATCCCTCTCATTGATTTCATTTACCTGATCAATATGGTAGATTATGTTTTGATTAGATCACTAATCAATTCGAGCTGACCTATGCCACTAAGATAAATTAGTATGACTAATTTAGGTATCTTTAGATCAGCTTGTATAAAGACCTCTTCATGACTTGATGAAGTTAGTGGAAGGATTTACAACTTACAAGTTAATTTCTTTTCTTATTCTCAAATCATTAAGTCAAATCTTCTAAATTATTAGGTTCTTAAAATGATATAGTTATGAAGATAACTATTTATAGTCTCTCATTAAGATGTATGATAATGAGTCCAATATTCTAAATCGGCATTGGAGGTGCCATATGTCTAGTATCTATTGGGTATTGGAATTATCATTCATTATATGACCATCTTGTTATACCATTCAGATCAATGCTCAGGTTGGTCGAGTTACACTCAGATCTGGATATTCATTTATTGGATGCACTTGGTGTAGACATGTTTATGGTTGGATCTAATCAGGATTTTTAGTGGAGACACCACAAGCTTGCTGAAGAGATGCCTGGGGCAAAAACTAATTGTTAGAAGTTGTTTAAAGAAACAACTGGTTAGGAACCTATCCATGGATGCACTAGGATTGGCTGAGCGATACTCGAATCTGAATACAGTCTATGTGAATTCTAGTACCTGCTAAAGAATTAATGTAATTTTTTGAATTGAAGGTAGAAGCTACTAATTCGTATAAAATACTAAAAGTACCTTTAGACTAAAATCTATATCTTTAAGATTAAAATAATTCATATACTCATAGATTTATGTTTCTTCTTTTTAGCTATGGCTAACACACTATCGCTCTGTTCACTGTTGGACAGTGACAAGTTTACTGGATCCAACTTCGATAGTTGTGTCAAAAATTGAAGATCATTATAGAGCATGAAAGAATCTTGTACGTACTTATAGATCTAGCACCCAAAGAACCTATTGTCAATGCATCCCGTGTTGCGAAAGACACTTATTTGAAGTGGCTCAATGGCCGCATGGCTGTGCGTTGCATCATGAGGATAGCCACGAATGATGAACTTAGTCGTAAGTTTGAGGATGCGCAACTAGAGGATATAGTTCAAATGTTGAATGAGTCCTTCGACACCCCTAAGGATACAAAGAGACATAAAACTTCCTGCACTGTGTTCAATGCCTGTATGCTGGAGAGGGCGTCAGTCATCGATCATGTATTGTATATGATCGAGTAGATTGAATACTTGAGCAAATTTGGCTTTCCGTTGTATGAACAATTAGGCAAGAATGCTATCTTGAACTCGCTATCGAAATCCTACCTATCCTCTTGAGTCATTATAGAATGACCAAGCTTGCAGTGAACTACTATGGTTTGCTAGGATTACTACAGATGTTCGAGAAGGACCATCGATTCCAGAAGAAGCTGGTGCATGTAGTGGGAGGTTCGTCTGTAGGTTGTCGATCCTCAAAGAGAGAAAAGAAGAAAAAGATGCAAAAAAATTATGCCATCGATCCAAAATCAAATCAGAGCAAAAAATCGAAAGCCAATAAGAGCCAGAAAGAATGCTTCTTTTGCTAGAAGCTGAGTCATTGGAAAAAAAATTGTCTGGCATATATAGCTTTTCTTGACCCAAACATACCAAAGAGCTAGAGAAACAAGCAATTAATTGCTTCACAATGTACTGATATGATAACTTTTTATAATTTCTCTATTTATGATACTACTATTTGGGTATTGGATATTGAAAGTTGATTAATATTTACAATTCATTGCAGGGACTACAGGTCAGTAGAAATTTAGAGAAGGCAAACAATCCTAAATATTAGAGATGAAAGTCTTATTCAAGGTCTAGCTTTAGAAACTTTGCAGCTTGTTTTCGAGTCTAATAGTGTCATGTTAGACGAGTGTCATTATTATCTTTCCTTTTTGATGAATGCCATCTCTGTAGGTCTTTTGACCGAATTTGATTTTAAATTTTTAATAAAGGATGATTTTTATGATATCATTGTGAATGATACTATAATTATATGTGGATAATTAAAATATGGCATATACATTTTATCATAGCCTGTTAGTGTAATGTACACATCGAACAAATACCCTAAGATAGATAATATCAATGATTCTTATTTTTGACATTGTAGGCTGGGTCATGTGAACAAGAACAAGATAGATAGGTTAATCAAGGAGGATGTCCTTGAAATTAATGATTGTGAATCATTACCGACCTATAAATCTTGTCTACTTGATAAGATAATCAGTCATCTTTTAAGAAAAAAGGTGAATGAGCCAGTGATATTCTAGATATAATACATGTGATGTATGTGGATCCATGAACATAGATGCCAGAGGAGGATACTATTACTTTATTACATTTACAGATGACCTATCGAGATATGAGTATGTCTACCTTATAAAGCATAAATTTGAATCATTTAAACTAATCAAACGATTTCATAGTGAAGTAGAAAAACAGACTGAAAAGAGTATTAAAACTCTTAGTCAGATCGAAGAGGTGAATACCTCACTAGTGATTTTCTAATATATCTAGAGGAGAATAAGATTCTGTCATAGTGGACCCCTCCTGCAACACCATAATATAATGAGGTATCTGAAAGGAGGAATCGAACCTATTAAATATGGTTCAGTTCATGATGGAGTTTGCAAATCTACCAATCTTCTTTTGGGGATAGACTCTTGAGATTGCTTGTTATATACTTAGCAAGATTTTGAGCAAGTCTGTCAATAAAACTCCATATGAGATATGGACAGGATGTAGGCCGGTGCTCTCACACCTTAAGGTTTGGGGGTGTCCAGCTTATGTAAAGCATTTAAAGATAGATAAGTTTGGACCAAAATTCGATAAATGCTTGTTCATAGGGTATCCAAGAAAAACTAAAGGGTACTACTTCTACCTCACTGAAGAACAAAAGATATTCGTCAGCAATAGAATAGTCTTTTTGAAAATAGAGTTTCTTAAGAAAGAAACTAATGCCAGTAAAATTAAACTTGATGAAGTTCATAGGGTAGAAGAACCGACACACACAGAATCGAATTTGATTGGAGAATCAAATTCAGAGCCTGTAGAGACACCATTAAGGAGATCCGATAGAATATCGCATTAACCAGACAGATACTATAGTTTTTTGATCCAAGATGGTGATCCTATCGAATTAGATGAGAATGATGAGGATCCGATCACCTATATGGGCGTCATGCAAAGGCTCGACTCCCAGAAGTTACTTGAGGCCATAAAATTTGAGATGGAGTCCATGGAGATCAATAGTATATGGACACTAATTAATCTGTCCGAAGGGATAAAACCCATAGGATGCAAGTATTAGATGTGTGCCCTAGATGTCAGATTGGCTGACACATTCCTGTACAAATCTAAGGACAAATTTATAATTTTAACTATAAATGAATAAAAAGATTATTCTACTATCACATTGTGTACATTATATCTATGATACATCCTTTGAGTTAGTAGGAATGTTAATTCATATTTTTAAGAGTTAAAAATTTAAGGAATGAATTTACATAACTAACTCATAAACAACTCCTGACCATAGGATCATCACGAGAATGGTGATCGATCCAGAAGGTTGGTGTACGATTGCTTTTTTAGGGTAGATGTATCTTAAGTCTACGGTGTGGACACACCAGAGCGAGAGTATAGATATTCGTTGAGAATGAGAATACTGAGCGTGACCACCTCGAGCAGTCATAAGGAAGTCTACCTTCTCATCGATGACTTGCTCGATGCTGCAGCTGTGTGTCTAGTTCTTTGACTTGAGGTACTCAACAGTTCACCTTGAGTGTGTTATAGTTTGGCTACACCATAACTCGGTCTCCTAGCCATTCGAAACCTTGAGGTGTATGTTGGCTGTAGCATATTCATTATAGGAACCAGATTGCACCAAGATAGGATCTATCAACTTTGGTAGATAAGAGGAGTAGTCCTATGATGATCGAAAGATTGAGTCCTTAAGCCTATGGCCATGGCAGAATGAAATAATGGAAAAGAATTTTTTATTAAGATTTCACATCGGATTTGGATCAATCGATTGATTCATATGACTGATGTTGGGTTTAAAAAATTCACCTTAACCCTAATTCAATCGGAACTCATGATAGAGAAACTCAATCACACAGGTAGCTGCACCGAGAGATTCATCTTTATTTCTGATGGGTTGCCACCATATACTGCTAGATGTCACTAGTGGATTTTGAGAGTAATTAGAATGATCTTGATGATCGATCATTCTAATTGTCTGAATCAGAAGAGTTCTGGTCCATCGAAAGGAGTTTCAATGATGTCGATGATGAGATCACGACATATCTTATTACCATACGGAAATGAACCTAACTGGGTCACACAAATAAGAGTTAGGGTCTGGATGTCATCAATTGAGCTAGCCCAGTTCGATTGATTTGGATTAGATCCAATTAGGTTCAAAAAAATCATGATTGCACACGATTGAGCCTAACTTTCTCCTCGTGTAATCTTTTCTATCTCGACTGAGCCAAATGTGATTTGACTCACTCAGAGAATCTTGAAAAATTTTCTCTCAGTCTGACTGAAGCCAGTCCAGCTCAGAAAAGTCTTGTCTTAATTCATGAGATGAATTTAAGACAACACCTATCAATTTCTGTTACCTGCCATTTCAATTTTAGGACATTGGTCAAACATTGACCCATGGACCTTGGATTGAAGGCCACTTGACAAGAGGCTATTGAAGATTTTTTGTGGAGTGTCTACATGCTAAATTGGGCCTCAAAGTGGGTGCCATATTCAGATTGGGCATGCACCCCAAGTGGATAAGGATAGAGTCCCATGAGATGAGGACTCTGATCCCTTGATCAACTTGGACTGTGGGGCGCAAATCTCACTGTGCTTATCCAGTGTTGGCACCAACAGTAGGAGGGATTGTGGAGATTCTTATTTGATATGATCAGATGATATCACTCCATCAATCAAAATTTTTTCAAAATTAATTAGAATTTTTTGATTGGTCGAATAATGTGGCACTGCATGGCGCAGCAGGGTCTATTTAAACCCTGTCTGCGCCTAGGGTTAAGTGACTCTGCTCAATAACCAGCAAAAGCCTAAATCTTCTCCACTTCTCCATACCCCCACTTCTCCTCTCCCTCCACTCTTCATGTCCAAGAGGTTGGGCATCCATCTGGTGCTTGTCCAAGGTGTGGTGGCTTCCTGATTAGAAGGCTGCAGAGATTTGTCGAGAAGCAGTTGCTCCAGCTTTAGAAGATCTTTTGAAGATCTTCCAGATCAGATCCAGATCTGATTTTTGGAGCAAAGATTTGTGAGGAGAAGATGATTCAGATCCTACTTGAGTGGATACTAGTAGAGGCCAGATGACTGTGTGGCTATTTTAGAACCTCGGATATTGCTGCGATCATCTACAGGGTAATCTAGTTACCCTAGAGGTATTTCTCTATTTCTCATATTTTTAGATTTAATTTTAAATTTAATATTAGATAATAAAAATTAAATTTAATAGATCTTAGATCTGAAATATCATAAGATAATTATTTTTTAAAATATTTCATCCCAGATCTCATTAGATCTGGAAGATCCTACAAGGAAAAAACTAATTTTTTCTTCAACTGGTATCCGAGCCAGGTTGATGGTCTATTTCAGATCTAATTTAGATCTAATTTTTATTTTTATTTATTTGATATTAATATATTTTAGATATTACATCAGATGTGAAAGGATCTGAAATCAAAAAAATTTAAAATTAAATCTAAGTAGATCTAACATGTATGAGATGCATGACTAGACTAAGAGTAGTTTGATCTATGAATAGTCTTATAATTTTATATTTTAATATGATTAAAATATAAATTAGATCTAATTTATTTTTTATTTTTTTGATATTATAAATATTATATTCAGATCAGAAAATAGAAAATAAAATTTTAATTAATACATAAGATTGATCTGTTGCATGCCTAGACTAGTTGTAGAATTGTTCTAGTAACTGCCTAGAATAGATTTTATATTGAATAGTTTAATTTAAATCTTATTTTTTAGATATTATATGTGATGTATCAGATCTGAAAGTATGCTAATTAGATCAGATTTTAATACATGAGATATATGCAAAGCATGTATAAGTTAGATCTGAAATTATATATGTGATATGTAACTTAGATCTAACTAATTTTATAGTTAAATCAATATTTCTAATTAAGGTATTCCTCATGGCCGTCCGATCATAAGAATAAAGTAGGATTTAAGATCCTCTCTTCCCATTCAATGGGGTGTTCTTATGGCATGTAGGGGTGCTACGCGTTCATCCTTAATCAGAAATCAAAATTTACTTTTATGCAAAATCTTAGATCCTGAAATCCTAAAATTTATTTACATATTTTGTTTATGAATCCAAGACTTAATTAATGAATTAAGCTTATGAAATTAAATTAGGTCTAAAATTGAGAATTTTAGATCTAAGCCATTTTCATAAAATTGGGTTCGAGCTTGGGTAGCTTAATTAGGTCTAGCGGTTGATCAAACCGAATCAAAAGTTGGTTAGGTGGGATCGTAAAAGCTAATAATTGACCAGCCTAATAGGATTAAGTCTAGTCAAGGTCGAATCACATTTAGATGTGACTCGATCAAGTTAAGACCTAATTTGGCTCAGTGGTTAGAGCTTGGATTGTAAACTAACCCAATTGATTCTGATTCGATAATTTGGTGTCTAAGGTAAGTTGGGTAGATACGATCGACTGATTTTTAATTGGGAGCTACTTGACTCGAATGCGTTCTTATCAAGTTAATGACATATCCCTTCCACCGATCTCACTTACCTGGCCATATGTGTCGATCTAGTTCTGATTTGAGGTGGCTAACAATTCGAGCTAGTCCATGTCACTAGGTTAGTCATAATTATTATGACTATGTCAAGTCAAGTTTAATGAGACCTAAATCAAATCTCTCTAAGAAAATATTAAGTCTAAGGTCTTCCATCATTGTGGATGTGCGGGCCCTTCCCAGAGTTGATTGTTCTCGACTGGTTATAGTGGCTCAGTTGTACTGGAAAGATGCAACCATGTCCATTAGGCATTGGATGCTACAGATTAGAGGATGGGTTGTGCTCAATATTCTGGATATGGTGAGGGATCCAATCAGGAATCTAATTCATGCAAATGGTGGGTCTGACTTAACTAAGGATTTGAGCAATATTCCAGGCACGGTGAGCTTCATGAATTAGAGATCAAATTTTGAGTGCACCATGATTAGAGAATCATTGGACAAGAGTTGTCCACTGATCAGTTGACCCATCACCAATAATCGTTAGGTGAGGTGGTGAGCCAGTCGGTGAGACCGCACCACCCACTAGAAATCACTAATCACGAAGATTTTCACATCTCTACCTAGAAAGTGTAGGGATCTAAAAAAATAATGGGAGCCTAATTTGTTTAAAAATAAAATCTCTAAACAAATTGGTTAAGTTTGATTACAAAATCTAACTAGAAACTTTTGACTCTCTACAGGAAATATGTCTGCGTCCAACCCCCTGACCAAAATACTAGACACCCACAGATTGATTGGACCGAATTTCAAAGACTGATTGAGAAACTACAGAATTATTTTGAGTTTGAGAAACTGACTCATGTCTTGGACCAGGACCCACCTGCCATACCAGCCGTTTGACTGTTGAATAGAGAGCATCTTTGGAAAAGTGGATGGATGACGATAACAAAGTCAGGTACTACATATTGGGTGCCATGTCTGATGACTTGCAGCGCCAGCATGAGAACATTATGACTATCCGCCAAATATTTGCTCACCTACAAGAGTTGCTTGTTGAATAAAGTCGTGCAGCCAAGTATTAAAGGCTTTTTAAGGCTAAAATGCATGATGGGCAGTCAGTCCAAGATCATTATTTGTCAAGAACCTTGAGAAGCTCGAGAAGCTCGATGTCATCTTAGACAGAGATTTTCAGATTGATGTGATCCTTCAGTCTTTGTTTGATGCATATGGTCAGTTCATCATGAACTTTCATATGCATAAGATGCAGTGTACCTTGGCTGAGTTAATGAACATGTTGGTTATGACTGAGCTTTCTTTGAAGGGTTCAAAAGGCTCAGTCCTTACTGTGGAGCGGACTTCTTCCAAGAGAAAGTCTTTTGAAAGGAAGAAGAAGTCTGCGAAGAAGCAGAAGGTGGATGGGAAGAAGAAGAAGATGAAACTGAAGAAGAAGGTTGCTGAAAAGAAAAAATATTTTCATTGCAATTTAGACGGCCATTAGAAGCGGAACTGTCCTCAGTACCTGGCCACCCTGAAGAATAAGAAGGATGGTCCTTCTGGAGGAATGCTCGTTATAGAATCTAATCTTACAGTTTCCTTTGCAACTAGTTGGGTACTTGACTCTGGTTCTAGTGCTCATTTGTGCACTTCTATGCAGGGTCTTGAGGAGAGCAGGAAGCTAAGGGATGGGGATATGATCCTATGCATCGGGAATGGAGCAAGAGTTGCTATTGTGGCCATGAAAATGTACCCTCTGCGATTACCGTTAGGATTAGATTTAGTTTTTAGAGATTGTTATTATGTGCCTGCAGCAAGCAGGAATTTGATTTCTGTTTCATGTTTAGCACAAGAAGGCTATGTGATTAGCTTTCATAAGAACCATTGTAACATATTTTATGAAAATAATAAAGTTGTAAATGATTTTCTTATTAATGGTCTCTATCAGCTACATATTGATATATCTGTATTTCATATCGAGCAAAATGTGAATGCCATGGGAATTAAAAGGCCTAGAGATAGTCTAAATGATAGGTATCTGTGGCACCTAAGGCTAGGTCATATAGCGGAAGACACGGTTAACAAATTGGAGAAATTTGGGCTACTGAGTCCGTTGACTTCTGAGTCATATCCAGTTTGTGAATCATGCCTTCAAGGCAAAATGACCAAGCTCTCTTTTACAGGACATAGGGAAAGGGCCCCAGACCTACTTGCCCTAGTACATACAGATGTGTGCGGCCCATTTGATGTGCCGACTAGAGGCAACTATGTCAACTTTATTACCTTCATCGATGATATGTCTAGGTACAGGTATGTATTTTTAATGAAACATAAGTCTAAAACCTTTGAAAAGTTTAAAGAATTCAGACATGAAGTAGAAAAACAAACAGAAAAGCCCATTAAGGTTCTTCGATCAGATCGAGGAGTCGAATACCTTAGTCGGGAGTTCCTAGACTATCTTAAGGACAATGGCATAGTCTCTCAGTGGACCCACCTGAAACGCCACAACTCAATGGGGTTTCAGAACGGAGGAACCGGACCTTATTAGATATGGTCCATTCTATGATGAGCTTCACGGACCTCCTTGAGTTTCTTTGGGGACATTATCTCATGACAGCAATATATGTATTGAATAGGATTTTCTCTAAAACTGTTCCTACCACACCGTATGAGATATGGCATGGTAAGAAGCCAAGTCTAAGTCATCTCAAAATTTGGGGTTGTCCGGCTCATGTCAAGAGACAACAGGCGGATAAGTTAGAGTTCAGATCTTTTAGAGCTTGGTTCATAGGATATCCTAAAGAGTCATTAGGATACTATTTCTATATTCTGGAAGATCACAATGTGATTATGAATCGACATGCTATTTTTCTTGAAAAATAGTTTATTCAAGATGATGGCATCGGAAGAATAACTAAGCTCAAGGAGAATGTCTCCCAAGAGCAACGAGTTAAAGAACCTGAGGAACCCAATCAATTAGAACCAGTCCTAACACAATCTCTTCCACCTCGTAGATTGACTAAGATTTTCCATCATCCTGAAAGGTACTTAGGTACTATATAAGAGGAAGTAGAGAAAATATTTCTCACAAAAAATGGAGCTCATGGTGATGACCCCAAGACCTATGACGACACGATATCAGATATCGACTCCAAGAAATGGTTAGAGGCAATGAGATTAGAAATTGACTTGATGCACTCAAACTAAGTCTGGACCTTGGTATATCTACCTGAAGGTATTGTACCTATTAGGTGTAAATGGATCTTCAAGAGAAAGATAGGTACAGATGGGAATGTGGAGACATTTAAGGCTAGGCTCGTAGCAAAAGGTTATAGTCAGTGTGAAGGCATTGACTATCAGGATACCCTTTCACCCGTAGTCATGCTAAAATCCATCCGCACATTGCTTGCTGTTGCAGCCTATTTCAATTATGAAATATGATAGATGGATATGAAAATGGTATTCTTAAATGGATATCTTGAGGAAGATATCTATATAGAACAGCCGCTTGGTTTCACATCCAGTGATGATGATCACAAGATCTGTAAGCTGCAAAGGTCCATTTATGGACTTAAGCAAGCATTTCGGAGTTGGAATCCTCATTTCAATGATGTGATCAAAATGTTTGGTTTCATCAAGAACGAGAAGGAACCATGTGTGTTCAAGAAGATTAGTGGGAGTGCAGTTATCTTCCTCGTACTGTATGTAGATGACATCCTCCTAATTGAGAATGATATTTTCATGTTGACCTCAGTCAAAATATGGTTGTCTAAGGAGTTCTCTATGAAAAATCTAGGAGAGGCATCCTTTATACTGGATATTAAGGTCTATAGAGATAGACCAAATAGGATGCTGGGACTCTCACAGAAGATGTACATAGAGGAGGTGCTAAAAAGGTTTAGCATGGAAAACTCTAAAAGAGGTTTAGTACCTTTTAGACATGGCATTCATCTCTCCAAGAAGATGTGCCCTAGCACACTTGAGGAGATTGAACGCATGAGCAAGATCCCTTATGCTTCGGTAATAGAAAGCCTCATGTATGCCATGCTATGTACACGACCTAATATAGCCCATGCTGTGAGTGTCACAAGCAGATATCAGTCGAATCCAGGTGAAGAGCACTAGACTTCTGTGAAATGTATCCTTAAGTACTTGAGAAGGACTAAGGATATGTTTCTAGTCTTTGGGAATGAAGAATTCTAGGTTCAAGGATTTACAGACTCAGACCTTATGTCTGATATAGTGATCGAAAGTCGACATCTGAAAGTCTGTTCATTTGCAATGGTGGTGCAGTTAGTTGGAAGAGTTTCAAGCAGACGGTGATTGCTGATTCCATCATGGAGGCAGAGTATATTGCTGCATCGGAAGCTACGAAGGAGGTATTCTGGTACAAGAAGTTTGCCGCAGAGCTTGAAGTGATGTCATCGGATGCCATCCCTCTGTACTGCGACAATAATAGTGCCATAGCCCTAGCTTAGGAGCCAAGGTCTCACTAGAAGTCCAAGCATATCGAGCGGCGATTCCATCTGATCCGTGATTACCTCGAAAAAGATTATGTTGAGGTTAAGAGAGTCGACTCTACAGACAATGTGGCAAACCCACTGACAAAGCCATTAGGCCAGCAAAAGATCGAAGCCCACCTTGAGAAGATGGGACTTAGATATGTAGCCAATTGGCATTAGGTCAAGTGGGAGTTTGTTAGATGTGTGCCCTAGATGCCAGATTGGTTGACACATTCCTGTACAAATCTAAGGGCAAATTTATAATTTTGACTATAAATGAATAAAAAGGTTATTCTACTATCACATTGTATACATTATGTCTGTGATACATTCTTTGAGTTAGTAGGAATGTTAATTCATATTTTCAAAAATTAAAAATTTAAGGCATGAATTTACATAACTAACTCATAAACAGCTTCTGACCATAGGATCATCATGAGGATGGTGATCGATTCGGAAGGTTGGTGTACGATCACTTTCTTAGGATAGATGTATCTTGAGTCTACGGTGTGGAGATACCAGAGTGAGAGTATGGATATTCATTGAGAATGAGAGTACTGAGCGTGACCACCTCAAGCAGTCATAAGGAAGTCTACCTTCTCGTCGACGACTAGCTCGATGCTGCAGCTGTGTGTCTAGTTATTTGACCTGAGGTACATTGATAGTTCACCTTGAGTGTGTTATAGTTTGACTATACCATAACTCGATCTCCTAGTCATTCAAAACTCTGAGGTGTATGTTGGCTCTAGCATATTCATTGTAGGAACCAGATTGTACCAAGATGGGATCTATCAACTTTGGTAGATAAGAGGAGTAGTCCTATGATGATCGAAAGATTGAATCCTTAAGCCCATGGCCATGGCTGAGTGAAATAATGAAAAAGAGTTTTCCATTAAGATTTCACATCAGACTTGGATCAATCGATTGATTCATATGACTGATGTTGGGTTTGACGAGTTCACCTTAACCCTAATTCAGTCGGGACTCATGATAGAGGAACTCAATCACACAGGTAGCTGCACCGAGAGGTTCATCCTTATTTCTGATGGGTTGCCACCATATACTGCTAAATATCACTGGTGGATTTTGTGAGCAATTAGAATGATCTTGATGATCGATCATTCTAATTGTCTGAATCAGAAGAGTTCTGGTCCATCAAAAGGCGTTTCGATGATGTCGATGATGAGATCACGACATGTCTCATTACCATACAGAAATGAATCTAACTGAGTCACACAAACAAGAGTTAGGATCTGGATATCTTCAATTGAGCGAGCCCAATTTGATTGATTTGGATTAGATCCAATTAGGTTCAAGAAAATCATGCTAGCGCACGATTGAGCCTAACTTTCTCCTCGTATAATTTTTCTATCTCGACTGAGCCAAATGTGATTTGACTCACCCAAAGAACCTTGAGAAGATTTTTTTCAGTCTGACTGGAGTCAATCTAGCTCAAAAAAGTCTTATCTTAATTCATGAGATGAATTTAAGATAATACCTGTCAATTCCTATCACCTGCCATTTTCATTTTAGGACATTGGTCAAACGTTGACCCATGGACCTTGGACTGAAGGCCACTTGGCAAGAGGTCATTGGAGATTTTTTGTGGAGTGTCCACCTACTAAATTGGGCCTCAAAGTGGGTGCCATATTCAGATTGGACGTGCGCCCCAAGTGGATAAGGATAGAGTCCCATGAGATGAGGACTCTGATCCCTTGATCAACTTGGACTGTGGGGCACAAATCTCACTGTGCTTATTCAGTGTTGGTGCCAACAGTAGGAGGGATTGTGGGGATTTTTATCTGATATAATCAAATGACATCACTCCACTAATCAAAATTTTTTTAGAATTAATTAGAATTTTTTAATTGGTCGAATGATGTGGCACTGCATGGTGCAGCAGGGTCTATTTAAACCCTATCTGCGCCTAGGGTTAAGTGACTCTACTCAATAACCAGAAAAAGTTTGAATCATCTCCACTTCTCTATGTCCCCTCTATTCCTCTCCCTCCCCTCTTCACGTCCAGGAGGTTGGGCATCCATCTGGTGCTTGTCCAAGGCGTGGTGGCTTCCTGATTAGAAGGCTGCAGAGATTTGTCGAGAAGCTGCTGCTCCAGCTTTAGAAGATCTTTTGAAGATCTTCCAGATCAGATTCAGATCTGATTTTTGGAGCAAAGATTTACGAGGAGAAGATGATCCAGATCCTACTCGAGTGGATACTGATAGAGGCCAGACGACTGTGTGGCTATTTTAGAACCTCGAGCATTGCTGCGATCATCTACATGGTAATCTAATTACCTTAGAGGTATTTTTTTATTCTTCATATTTTTAGATTTAATTTTAGATTTAATATCAGATAATAGGAATTAGATCTAATAGATCTTAGATCTGAAATATTATAGGATAATTTTTTTTTTGAAATATTCCGCCCCAGATCACATTAGATCTGGAAGATCCTACAAGAAAAAAGTTGATTTTTCCTTCAGCAAGTAGATTTTTAGAAGGAAAAGAGGAGCGAATGGAAAGTTGGAGATCTATAAAGTCTGTCTAGTTGTCAAGGGTTACTGTCAATGTTATGGTATTGACTATGATGAGATATTTTTATTTATGATAATGCTCAAGTCCATCTAGATTATGCTTGCAATAGCAGCATGCTTAGATTATGAGATCTGACAAATAGATGTCAAAATTATTTTTTTTAATGGAGAGTTAGAAGAAGAGGTGTATATGATACAACCTGAAGGGCTTACATCCATAGATGAATCTAAGATGTGCAAACTAAATAGATCCATCTATAGACTGAAGTAGGACTCTAAAAGTTAGAACATTCATTTTGATAAGGTGATCAAAATATATGACTTCATTAGGAATGGAGAAGAACCTTATGTCTACAAATGGGCTAACAATTCTGTAGTCATCTTCCTTGTACTGTATATAGATGACATACTATTAATAGGAAATAACATCCCAGCTTTGCAAAGTGTAAAGCTATGGCTCTCATTACAATTCTCCATGAAGGATCTGAGAGAAGTATCTTACATCCTAGGGATGAGGATCTCTAGAAATAAATCTAGAAGGTTGCTTGGGTTGTCCCAATCTACGTACATCAATATCATATTAAAACGGTTCAACATAGAGAATTTTAAGAAAAGCTATCTTTTGATAGGCCATGAGATTACCCTCTCCAAGAAGAATTATCCGACAACCCCTCAGGAGAGAGAGTGTATGAGTAGAATCTCATATACTTCGGTAGTGAGATCTATCATGTACGTCATGACGTATACGAGACCGAATGTGGCCTATTCATTAGGGGTAGTGAGTAGGTATCAGTCTAATTTGGATGAGAACCATTGAAAAGTTGTGAAGACAATTCTTAAGTATTTGAAAAATACTAAGGACCAATGGCTTATCTTTAGAGACATTGACTTGAAACTTATGGGATATACTGATTTTAATTTTCAGTCAGATCATGATGACAGCAGAAGCATGTCGAACTACGTATTTACCTTAAATGGAGCAGCAATATGCTGGAAGAGTTTCAAGTAACATACTGTGGCTGATTCTGTATGCAAAGTAGAATATATTGCTATATTCGATGCTGCAAAGGAGGCAGTATAGTTACGGAAGTTTATTATCGAGATTGGAGTGATACCCTTAATTGATGGCCCTATTCTGTGGTACTATGATAGCACTGGAGCTATAGCTCAAGCGAAAGAATCAAAATCACACCAGCGTACTAAGCATATTTTACGTCACTATCATCTTGTACATGAGATCGTGGATCAAGGTGACGTCAAGTTTCAGAAGATCGATGGAAAGGAGAACATAGCAAACCCTTCACTAAAGCTCTCAGGATTAAAAAGTTTGATGATCACAAGTGAAAGATGGATATAAGATACTATCCCGATTGACTTTAGTTTAAGTGAGAGTTGTTAAGAAATACATCCTAAAGCCAATCGTTCGGATGATTGTGCTTCTTTGTAATATGTATATGAATTAATTTATCAATAAATAAAAGTTATTTTAATATTTTTTATCACAAAGTTACATCTTTCTTGCTAAAACTCTTGTGTTGTGATGAAATCTTTAGAACTATAATGTAATCGATAAAGGAGGATTTATCGAATAGTTCTTAAATATGTTCGCGATCAAATGATACATCATCAAAGAACGATGATGTTTATCGAGTGAAGGTCATTGTGTCCCATGTAAATTGGTTGTCCTCTTAATCAAAGAGTGTGGAGACACTGGTATGGCATACAGGTAAGCTGTAGGAGTATATCATCATTAAACAAGTGATTCACCTACTGAGCACTCTGCTGTCGAGAGCAGCTCGCAAAAATTATAGGCATAAGTGTCTCTTAGATCTGAGATCATTATAATAACTTGCAAATAGCTTACTGTGCTTTGGAGTCGAACTATCTATATTTTTAATATATTGACGAAAGGCTACTAGGTATAGTCAAGTACTTGCAAAGTCTATGCATGGATCAAGATGGAATTGATCCCTCCAGATTATAGGAGCTAATGCATCACTGTATTTTAATTTAGTAAAACCTTAACTAGGATAATCCATCTGATGAATTTGAAAGGTTGGAATATAATGTGGTTGATTCATTCAGGGTTGATAGTTTAACCCGAGATCGTCCTTGAGCATTCAGGATCAAAGGGATGAATTATGCGGTAACCATATGCATAGGTTCTTAAATATTAACTTGCAGATATTCGATCTATCTGAACGTCGGAAACCATTGCTAGATGGTAACTTCGACTAGTACAGAAAATGATTCCTGTGCTACCAGCTTAGTATTTAAACCTATGGAGTCATGCATAAAGTCAAGCAACATAGGAAAGGATTGACCTAAGTCTATATGTTCAATTTGAAAGTACATGACTTGATTAAAAAAGTAGATTGACTTGATTGAGAATTAAGTTATTTGTTATATGGGATTAAACAGTTGACTATGTCTAGCTAATACTAGACATGAGGTTCAGGTTCAATTCTAGGGATGAACAATATTTGATCTATGATTCAAGGAGTCTATGAGATATTAGATTTAAGTGCTAATTAATTTCATATTAGATCTAATTTAACTAGACTTAATTGGGTTGAAAATTTAAGTTAGACTTGATCCTAAATTCTAAATAGTTTGGGATTGATAGCCTATTAGGAATTGATTCGAATTCGGTTCGAATTGGATTCGAATTGACCCATATTTGGATTGGATCTTTAGAGTCCACTTTTGCTAGGACTCTCTCTCCTCATGGCTGACCAAAGGAGGGTGGGGGTGCTGGTTGTGCCACCCCCTCTCAGGTGTAGGCATGGGTGCATGGGGGCACCTAGTTAGGTGCCTATCCTATCTCAAATAGGACTCCTTAGATAAGGGTTAGATTAATTCAAAGCTGATTTGAATTAGGACTCCTAGTCTATTGGATCATAGGAATCATCTATAAATAGGAAGGATGTCTAACCATCAAAGCATAATAATTAGATTATGTGCTAAGATGAGAAAGAGAGAGAGAGGAGGCATCTCAGAGAAGGAACCGATCCTTCTCCTTGGCATGTTGTTTTGGGCATCCAAACCTCTTGGTGTGAAGAGGTCCTGGAATCCAACTTTCAGGTATGAGGAGTCACACCAAAGATCTTCTTCATCTCCTCCTTGCTATCTTGAGAAGGTATGATGATCTGAGATTTCATCCCGCTTTCCTGTGAAGTTTGGCATGCGCGTAAAGTAGAGGATTTGTATGTTCAAACCTTTACAAGACTTCGAATTTAGAATTCTTTGAAAATTTGATCCTTATTCCACTACGTATCAAGTAAAAAGATAAAATCTTTGTTAGCTTATTATAAAAAAAATTTTAGATACTCCCTGGCGATCCAATCCTGAATCGAATTTTTTTCTACAATGAATCTGTACCTTAGTGGTACATTTCATACTCTTTCTGACCTTCGAAGAGGTGTGTTTTATGATTGTACCTTATCAATAGGTAATACTGATTGAGGAATATCTTGTACATCTATTTGTAGGTCTTGAACTTCATCAAGTTCAATTTTTCTCCCACTGCCTCCTTCCAGGATTAATTCTTTTCCCATAAAAATGGCATGCCTTCTAACAAAAATCTTTTATTCAATAGGATGGTAGAAGAGGTATCCCATACTCTCTTTAGATATCCTACAAATAAATATTTATTTGTCCTAGCACTTAGTTTATATCCAAAACTTCTTTTGACATAAGCCGGACAGCCCCAAATATTAAGATACTTAAGATTAGGCTTCTTACCTCTCCATATTTCATATGGAGTACTAGGCATAGATTTTGAAGGTATTCTGTTTAAAATATATGCGATAGTTTTTAGGGCATAACTTCAAAAGAAAATAGGTAAATTTGTAAAGTACATCATGGACTGCACCATATCCAATAAGGTGCGATTCCTCCTTTCAGCTATACCATTTAGCTACGGTGTATACAGAGGGATCCATTCAGAGAGAATGTTTTTTCTTTGAGATGATCTAAGAACTCATCGGAAAGGTATTCACCTCCTCGATCAGATCGAAGGATTTTAATACACTTTTTAGTTTGCTTTTCGATCATACTTTGATACTCTTTAAATTTATCAAAGGCTTCGGATAAGATATACATATCCGAACCTTGATAAATTATCGATAAAAGTGATGAAATAAGAGTATTCACCTCTGACCTGAGTTGTCATAGGTCCACATACATCTATATGTACAAGTCCTAATTGTAGGAACCAGATCTAGGGTTTCAGGGTTAGATCTTGAAACTTTTTCAAGATCATACAGCGGAAGACTAAAATAAATCAAAATTTATTTTCTAAAACCAGAGAATCCCTAGATCTAAGATCCTATTACATAATTATTACATAGAATTAAATTAAAAATTAAAATATATAAATATAGCATGAACTACATGTTGATCATATCAACATGTTTCTATACCACATCTAATGTACGTATTAAACAATAGATCAGATCTATTACCTTGCAAGTTAGATGCTCTAACCTCACTGATCTGGGCTTAAGGATGATGTTGCAAGCCGCACACACGTCCGGCCTCTAGGAGTCATCCACACGAGCCCACGAATCTCGATCAGAAGTCCGGCTTAAGGAAATCAGCACAGTGTGCTAGTACTGCGCTGATCCTTCTTTGATGGTTGATCAGGTGCCTCCTTCTTCTTGATTTGGACTCTTCCAAAGATGGAAAGTAAAAGGAGGAGTTTCAAATCTGAGACGCTCTCAGGAAACTCAAGATGGAGGGAGGAAAGATATGAAAACAAATAACCCTAGAAGAAGACCCTCTTCTTCTTCTCGTTTTTCTCTCTAGACACCCTAACTTGCATCTTTTATATCTCCATGACCCAAAGGTATTTCTCTCTGATTTTTGGATAAAATAAAGGTCTCTCAAATATCTATCACCTTCTAGAATTTCACAAAGAAACTCTTTTTATACAGAGAGATATGATAGAGTCCTTGTCTAGGTCAAATACCTAGTCAAGGCTTATCCAAACATGGCAAGTTAAGGGGCGCCCAACTCTTGAGCACCTCCTCCATATTTTCATACATGGATCACTAGTAAAGGGTGCAAAATGTGTACCCTAAAAGCCATGAAAATTCCAAAAAAAAAATTTAGATAAATTCGGTACAAAATTGAAAGAGTTTTGGATTTCTAAAACTCTATCTCATAGAATTCGAAATTCAAACTTATTCCTTTTTGATTTGATCCAAACCACCTTCCATATAAGAAAGAAGAGAGGAAACCTTTTGTGAACGTGGGAGAGACCTGGGAGAGGGCTTTTGTCACATAAAATAAGTGAAAATTGGCGTTGAATAAGAGAGAGGGTGTGGGGAAGGCTTATGTGGCGCAAGGTGGAATCCTAGTCTTACTAGGATTCTATCTTATGACTTATTTTAATTTGGTCTCCCAAACCAAATCAAACCAAACATAGATCAACCTAATTAAAATAGTTCTTAACCCAATTAAGAACCTAATTTAATCAGATTAAATTAGATTTAAATCTGATTTAAATCTGATTTAATTTTCTAATCAAATTAGAAATTAGATTGACCCAAGTCCTAGTTGAACTAGGACTAGTTTTTTCTTGCACTTGGCTTATCCAATAAATCAATTGGACTTGATCCAATCAAGCCCAAATCAAATCTAATTAAATTATATTTAATTAGACTTAATCTCAGCCCATTGGCTTAATCAAATTAAGCCAATTAGCAATCGAATTGCTAATCGATCCTCCTGCAATACTTGCACTGGGTTAAATGTCAATCGTATTGATCATTTAACCCTAGAATGATTCTTAATCGTTGATCAACCATCCGATCGGATCATGAACTCTAATGTGTGTGACCTCATAGGTCTGAACCTAAGCCGGTAGCACAGAAATAAATTTTTGTACCAATCGAAGTGACCATCTAGCAATGGTACCCGACGATCGGATAGGTTGAATGTATAGAACAACATCCTTAGAACCCATGCGGATATAGTTTTCATATAATTCATCCCCTTGACCAAAATGATCATAGGATACCCCAGAGTTCAACTGTCAACTCTGATAAGATTATCCACATTGTATTTCAAAATATCAAATCCATCTGATGGATTACCCTGGCCAAGGTTTTGCTAAATTGAAATACAGTGACTCATTCTTCTCCAACTCTTGGAGTGGTCAATCCCATCTCGATCCCACTCTGACTTTGCAAGTACTTGACTGTGCCCAGAAGCCTTCCGTCCCTGAATTAGAAATTTAGTTAGTCCAGTACCAAAGCACAGTGAGTTGCTTGTAAGTCACTGAGGCGATCTCAAGTCTAAGAGACACTTATACCTATATCCCATCAGAGACATTCTCGACAGCAGAATACTCTGGAGTTGGTCACGTTCAATGATGATGTACCCTTACATCTTACCTGTATGTCATACCAGTGTCTCCACACTCCTTGGTTAAGAGGACAACCAACCCATATGGCCTACAGCGACCTATGCTCGATAGAAGCTGTCATCCTTATTAACAACCTATCATTTGGTCGTGAATAGTTTTAAGGACTAATCGATAAATCCTCTCTTTATCAAAATTAAATAGTCCTAAGGACTTCATCATAACAATGGAGTTCATTAGAAGATGAAAGCTTATGATGAAGATGCCAAATATATTTTATTTATTAACAAATCAATTACAATACTTGGTTGCTCAACCGTCAACAGCTTGACGATTGGCTTTTTGGGATAATTTTCCAACAACTCCCACTTGTCCTAAAGCCACTCGGCACAGTATCTAATACCCATCTTCGACTTGTGATTGTCGAACTCCTTTATCGCCAGGGCTTTATAGAAGGGGTCGGTCAGGTTCTCCTTTCCGTCGATCTTCTGAAGGTCGACGTCACCTCGATCCACGATCTCTCGGATCAAGTAGAAGCGGCGCAAGATGTGCTTCGTCTGCTGATGTGCTTTAGGTTTTTTCGCCTGAGCTATGGTACCGGTGCTGTCGCAGTAGAGCAGGACTGGACCATCGAGGGAGGGTGCTACTCCGAGCTCAGTGATGGATTTTTTTAGCTACACAGCTTCCTTCACGGCATCCGATGCTGCGATGTACTTCGCTTCACAAACAGAGTCTGCCACAGTATGCTGCTTGGAACTCTTCCAGCAGATGGCTCCACCATTCAGAGTAAAGATATAACCCGACACGCTCCTGCTGTCATTATGGTCAGATTGGAAGCTGGAGTCTGTGAACCCCACAAGTTTCAGATCTGACTTGCCATAAACCAACCTTTGGTCCTTAGTATTTCTCAAATACTTAAGGATGGCTTTAACCACTTTTCAGTGATTTTCTCCAGGATCAGATTGGTATCTACTCACTACTCCTAGTGAGTATGCCACATCTGATCTTGTACATATCATGGCGTACATGATAGATCCCACGGCTGAAGCATATGGGACTCTACTCATACGCTCTCTCTCTTCAGGAGTTGTCGGACAATCCTTCTTAGAGAGAGAAATTCCATGGCCTATCGGTAGATAGTCCTTCTTGAAATTCTCCATGCTGAACCTCTTCAGCACAGTGTCTATGTACATGGACTAGGATAACCCAAGCATCCTTTTAGATCTATCCCTATAAATCTTCATCCCTAGGATGTAGGATGCTTCACCCAAGTCCTTCATGGAGAACTGTGATGACAACTAAACTTTTATTCCCTGTAGTGCGGGGATGTCATTTTCGATTAAGAGAATGTCATCCACGTACAAGACAAGGAATATCACAACTGGACCATTTGTCCATTTACAGATGCAGGGCTCTTCTCCATTCTTAATGAAGCCATACGTTTTGATCACCTTATCAAAATGCATGTTCCAACTCCGAGAAGCTTGCTTCAATCCATAAATGGATCTCTGAAGCTTGCACACTTTGGACTCATCTGTGGATGTAAACCCCTCAGGTTGTATCATGTATACCTTTTTGGTCAGCTCTCCATTCAAGGAAGCTATCTTTACATCCATCTGCCAGATCTCATAATCCAGATGAGCAGCTATTGCAAGCATTATCCGAATGAATTTGAGCATTGCCACAGGGAAAAACATCTCGTCATAGTCAATACCATAACGTTGATGATACCCCTTCACGACCAGATAGACTTTATAGGTCTCCATCTTTCCATCTGCGCCCCTCTTCCTTTTGAAGACCCATTTACACCCAATGGGTTTAACCTCTTCAGGTGGGTCAACCAATATCCATACATTGTTGACCTTCATGGACTCCATTTCGGATTTCATGGCTTCAAGCCATTTCTCGAAATCAGGACTCTCCATTGCATCCATATAGGTGATCGGATCCTCATTATTCTCATCAAGTTCGATGGGATCATCGTCCCGGACCAAGAAACCATAGTATCTGTCTGACTGACGCGGTACTCTATCGGATCACCTTAATGGTGCAGGTATATTGGGCTCCAGATCTGATCTAATCATATCCGACTCAGGTTCAGCTATTGGTGTCGATCCTTCTATCTGTTGAACTTCATCAAGTTCAACCTTAGAGGCAACGGTTCCTTCACCAAGGAACTCCTTTTCTAAAAAGATTGCCTTAAGGCTGACGAATACCTTTTGTTCATCAGCATGATAGAAAAATATCCTTTTGTCTCTTTGGGGTACCCTATGAATGAGCATTTGTCAGACTTAGGTCCAAGTTTGTCTGTGACTAATCGTTTGACATAGACCGAGCACCCCCAGACCCTAAGGTGTGAAAGTACTGGCTTACGCCCTGTCCATATCTCATATGGAGTCTTAATTACAGACTTACTTGGAACCCTATTTAATAGATAACAGGCCGATTCGAGTGCATATCCCCAGAAGGATATCGGCAAGCTAGCAAAACCGATCATGGATCGGATCATGTCTAACAGAGTCCGATTCCTCCTTTCAGACACACCATTATGCTGTGGTGTTTCTGGAGGAATCCATTGGGAGAGAATCTCATTCTCTCCTAGATATGTGAGAAACTCACTGGAAAGGTATTCTCTTCCTTGATCAGATTGAAGAGTTTTAATACTCTTCCCAGTTTGTTTTTCTACTTCACTTTGGAATCGTTTGAACATTTCAAATGAATTCGACTTATGTTTCATCAGATAGACATATCCATATCGGGATAGGTCATCTGTGAAAGTTATGAAGTAGAAATATTCACCTCTAGCACTGGTGCTCATGGGTCCGCATACATCAGTATGTACTAGGCCCAAGAGCTTAGTAGCTCTCTCACCTTTTTCAGTAATAGATGACTTGGTCATTTTACCAAGAAGACAGGACTCACAGGTTGGAAGTGATTCACAATCACTGACTTTGAGGATTCCCTCTTGAGTCAACCTGTTTATTCTGTTCTTGTTTATATGACCTAGCCTACAGTGCCATAAGTAGATATCTGACACACTATCTAATCTAGGGTGATTGCCAGTAGAATAGACTCTTATCAGGCTTGATCTTTTTGGTCTGGCTCTACACAGATGTCCAGACTGAACTTGCACCTTCTTGACTTTCTTCTTCTTGTTCTTCTTCCCTTTCTCAAAAGGTCAAGAACCAGAAGACGAACCTCCCACTAAGTTCACCGACTCCTTGAGGAGTTGGTGATCCTTCTCAAAGTTTTGAAGCAACCCAGTAACCTGTGGTAGTTCTCTTCAGGCTTTGTCATTCTATAATGAGTGAGGAATGGGAGATAAGACTTGGGCAGCAAGTTCAGTATTGCATCTTTCCCAAGCTACTCATGCAAGGGAAAGCCGAGCTTGCTCGATTGTTCCATCAGCTCGATCATATACAATACATGATCAGTGATAGAGGTACCATCCCGCATTTTGGCATTGAAGATGGCACAACTAGTCTTGTGCCTCTCTACGTCATCGGGTGTGCCAAAGGCATCCTCCAACACTTGAAGCATATTCTTTGGCTGAGCCATCTCGTATCTGCGACTGAACTCGTCGCTCATGGTAGCCAGCATGATATAGCGCACCATGGTCCGATCACTGAGCCACTTCTGGTAAGTATCTCTGACTGTTCCACATGCATTGACAGCTAACTCCTCAGGTGCAGGATCCATTATCACATATAGGATCCGTTCATGCTCCAGGATAATCTTCAACTTTCGGTACCAGCTACCGAAGTTGGGTCCCACCAACTTATCATTGTCCAATAATGATCGGAGCGATAGGGAAGTGGCCATATTTGCACAAAGGAGAACCATAACCTAATTAGTAATTGATTCATTAAACCTAAAGATTTGGACTTTAATCAAAAGGTTTCTCCCACTATTTTATTCGAATTGGTAGCCTCTACCTCCAACTCAAGGAATTACCCTAATTCCTTAGCGGGTACTAGAATCCACTTAGACTGCACACAAGCCCAACTTTGGTTGGTCAACCCATGTACATCTAAGGGTAGGTTCATAGCCAATTATTTCTCTAAATAATTTCTAGTAATTTTAATTTTGCCTCAGAAACCTAATCAGTAGGCTTTGGCCTCCACTGTAAGGATCCGGTTAGGTCCAACCATTAACATGATCATACTTGGTGTATCTAACCAACGAATGATTAAGCCCAACTTTGGTTGGCTCACCTAACCACCATTAGAGAGACACTTTCAAGTCGTCATATAATGAGTGATAATTCCATTAGTCAACAAGCACCAGGCCTTTGGGTCTGCAATGATTATTGAGTTAATGGACTCATTATCAAACACCTTAATGGGAGGCTATGACTCAGTTATCTCCATAACTTTGTCATTTTAAGGACCTATTAATTTTAGAGGATTTAAATAATTTAGAGGATGAGGTCAGATGAACCAGCTTATCATGATCCTCCCACTGGCTTCACCAAGTCAGCTTAAGGGAGACCATTAAAAGGGCTGGTCTAGGAGCACCTAAATCAGTCACATTGATTTACCTAGCTGACATGGGTCAGCTCGAATAGTCAAGTGATCCGATCAAAACATAATTTCACCAAGAGGCCAGGTAAGTTCGATCAGTGGGAGGGTCTGCCAAAGCTTGCCTTAGACACCATCAGAAATGGCCAGGTAAGCGGGCTCCCAATTAAAAACCACCGGTCTGGTTTACCTTAGACACCAACTGGTTTAATTAGTTTCGATTAGATCAACCTAACAGTTCGTGTTAGACTGCTTAGCCAAGAATCAAGTCCATTTGGTTCTCGTTAAAGACATGGACTTGACCAACTATAACTATTGTAATTGATCTAGAGAATCTTTGACCTAATCTAAGACAACAATTGATTAGATTTAGTCAATTCTCTAATTAAGTCCATCTTTAATCTAACCATAGGTCTAACCCAATTAATGGACCTAATTTCCACTAACCCATTAACCCAATGTGTTATGATTTGTGTCTTAGGTTCTTCAATTCACAATCCTAGAACCTAATCAAACAACTTCTTAATTCTTAATTAAGTTTTGGGCTGAGGGTTGGGTTTGGCTTTTCAAAAAATAATTTTTATATTTGTAAAATAATTTTATAATATGATTCCACCAACCATATTGCATGTTTGATTCATAATCAAGATACAAGTGAAATAAACATGAAACTACTTTAGATCTAATCTAAACAGATTCATGTAATTGAAATAATTTCAACTTTAAACAATTTCTTTGCACAAAAATTATTAACAAAGAGATTTTATTTTAGATTTAAATATCTTTTAAATCTAATAAATTATAAATTTAATCTAGATCATATCTAATAAATTTATGATTAAAGATAGATCTACACAAACTAGGACAACCTTTGCACTGTAAGGGGTAAACCTTACAGCAGAACAACCTTGCAGTTTGTGATTGATCTAAAATTTTAATTTTAGATTTAATAATTAGATTATAAATTAGATTTAATCTAAGAAATAATCTAAGCATGTATAAATAATCATGTAATTAAGAACCTGGGCTCTGATACCAATTGTAGGAACCAGATCTAGGGTTTCAGGGTTAGATCTTGAAACTTTTTCAAGATCATACAGCGGAAGACTAAAATAAATCAAAATTTATTTTTTAAAACTAGAGAATCCCTAGATCTAAGATCCTATTACATTATTATTATATAGCATTAAATTAAAAATTAAAATATATAAATATAGTATGAACTACATGTTGATCATATCAACATGTTTCTATACCACATCTAATGTATGTATTAAACAATAGATCAGATCTATTACCTTGTAAGTTAGATGCTCTAACCTCACTGATCTGGGCTTAAGGATGATGTTGCAAGCCGCACATACGTCCGGCCTCTAGGAGTCATCCACACGAGCCCACGAATCTCGATCAGAAGTCCTACTTCAGAAAATCAGCACAGTATGCTAGTATTGCGCTGATCCTTCTTTGATGGTTGATCAGGTGCCTCCTTCTTCTTGATTTAGACTCTTTCAAAGATGGAAAGTAAAAGGAGGAGTTTCAGATCTGAGACGCTCTCAGGAAACTCAAGATGGAGGGAGGAAAGATATGAAAACAAATAACCCTAGAAGAAGACCCTCTTCTTCTTCTCGTTTTTCTCTCTAGACACCCTAACTTGCATCTTTTATATCTCCACGACTCAAAGGTCTTTCTCTCTGATTTTTGGGTGACACAAAGGTCTCTCAAATCTCTATCAACTCCTAAACTTTCATAAAAAAACTCTTTTTATACAGAGAGATATGATAGAGTCTTATCTAGGTCAAATACCTAGTCAAGGCTTATCCAAACATGGCAAGTTAAGGGGTGCCCAACTCTTGAGCACCTCCTCCATATTTTTGTGCATGGATCACTAGCAAAGGGTGAAAATGTGTACCCTAAAAGCCATAAAAATTCTAAAAAAAAAATTTGGATAAATTCGGTGCAAAATTGAAAGAGTTTTGGATTTCTAAAACTTTATCTCATAGAATTCGAAATCCAAACTTATTCCTTTTTGATTTGATCCAAACCACCTTCCATGTAAGAAAGAAGAGAGGAAACCTTTTGTGAACATGGAAGAGACCTGGGAGAGGGCTTTTGTCACATAAAATAAGTGGAGATTGGCGTTGAATAAGAGAGAGGGCGTGGGGAAGGCTTATGTGGCGCAAGGTGGAATCCTAGTCTTACTAGGATTCTATCTTATGACTTGTTTTAATTTGGTTTCCCAAACCAAATCAAACCAAAATTAGATCAACCTAATTAAAATAGGTCTTAACCCAATTAAGAACCTAATTTAATCAGATTAAATTAGACTTAAATCTAATTTAAATCTGATTTAATTTTCTAATCAAATTAGAAATTAGATTGACCCAAGTCCTAGTTGAACTAGGACTAGTTTTTTCTTGCACTTGGCTTATCCAATAAACCAATTGGACTTGATCCAATCAAGCTCAAATCAAATCTAATTAAATTATATTTAATTAGACTTAATCTCAGCCTATTGACTTAATCAAATTAAGCCAATTAGCAATCGAATTGCTAATCGATCCTCCTGCAATACTTGCACTGGGTTAAATGTCAATCGTATTGATCATTTAACCCTAGAATGATTCTTAATCGTTGATCAACCATCCGATCGGATCATGAACTCTAATGTGTGTGATCTCATACATTCGAACCTAAGCCGGTAGCACAGGAATAAATTTCTGTACCAATCAAAGTGACCATCTAGCAATGATACCCGACGACCGGATAGGTCGAATGTATAGAACAACATCCTTAGAACCCATGCGGATATAGTTTTCATATAATTCATCCCCTTGACCAAAATGATCATAGGACACCCCAGAGTTTAACTGTCAACTCTGATCAGGTTGTCCACATTGTATTTCAAAATATCAAATCCATCTGATGGATTACCCTGGCCAAGGTTTTGCTAAATTGAAATACAGCGACTCATTCTTCTCCAACTCTTGGAGTGGTCAATCCCATCTCGATCACACTCTGACTTTGCAAGTACTTGACTGTGCCTAGAAGCCTTCCTCCCTGAATTAAAAATTCAGTTAGTCCAGTACTAAAGCACAGTGAGTTGCTTGCAAGTCACTGAGGCGATCTCAAGTCTAAGGGACACTTATACCTATATCCCATCAGAGACATTCTCGACAGCAGAATACTCTGGAGTTGGTCACGTTTAATGACGATGTACCCTTACATCTCACCTGTATGCCATACCAGTGTCTCCACACTCCTTGGTTAAGAGGACAACCAACCCATATGGCCTACAGCGACCTATGCTCGATAGAAGTTGTCGTCCTTATTAACAGCCTATCATTTGGTCGTGAACAGTTTTAAGGACTAATTGATAAATCCTCTCTTTATCAAATTAAATAGTCCTAAGGACTTCATCATAACAACAGAGTTCATTAGAAGATGAAAGCTTATGATGAAGATGCCTAATATATTTTATTTATTAACAAATCAATTACAATACTTGGTTGCTCAACCATAACAGCTTGATGATTGGCTTTTTGGGACACATTTTCCAACACTAATAACTCACTTGTTCTTTCTCTATATTCAATAAATGAAGTTTTGATCATTTTATCCATAAGATAAGATTCACAAATTCTCAATGATTCACAATCATAAGGATCAAAAAAAATCTTCTTTATATAACTTATTAATTCTTATCTCACTTATATGACCAAGGTGACAATGCCAAAGAAAGGTATTATTAACCTCTTCTCTCTTTCATTTTTTACTTTCATCAATATAAAAGACATTGTCATTAAGAGATAGAATTAGAAGACTATTATCAAAAATATTATCATAAAAATGCTCATTAGAAAAGGAAATAGAGCAACTCTTGCCCTTTTCATTAATTTCAAAACCATGTGACAACAACAATAGTACTGAAATTATATTTCTAATGATCTTAGGCATATAATAACAATTCTCTAATTCTAAGATATTTTTTGAAGGCAACTTTAGGAGATAGGTTCCAACAACTTCAGTTTGAAGGATCTCTCCTCCAGCACCATAAAGCTCGAAGTCACCCTTCTTCAATGATTTATTGCAGTCCCCACAATGACTTGCATATGTGAGAACCACAAACAATATCCAATATCTAAGAATTTGATATTGAAGAACTTAATGACAAATTAGTATGTATGACATACATACTTCTTGATGCAACACTTGCATCAAGCTTTACAGTTGCAAGGTAAGTCTTGCAGTTCCTTTTCCAATGACCTCCCTTACTGCAATGAAAATAGGTACTTTGTCTAGAGACTTTCTTCCCCTTCTTCCTCTTCATGATGCCACCTTTAGGGTTCAATTTTTTTTTGAACCCTTCTTGCCTGCTTTCTTTTTGGAGATCCCATCCACAAGAAGAAGTGGAGCCTTATCCTTCTTGATATGGCTCTTAGCTTTTTTTGAGCATATTCAACAACTCAGGAAAAGAGGTATTCAGTTTGTTCCTATGATAGTTCACAACAAATTGAGAGAATGATATTGGGAGTGATTGCAGGATCAGATCCTGACTCAATTCTCTATCCATCATAAAATTCAATTGACCTAATCGAGTGATCAAATCAATAACCATGAAAATATGATCTTGTACGGCTGTACCTTCTGTTATCCTGATACGAAATAACTACTTAGATATCTCATATCTAGCAGTTCTACTCTGTTTACCATACAGCTCTTTAAGATTGAGCATAGATTGAGTGTCCATGCCTTCATGCTGCCTCTGTAACTCATTACTCATAGAAGCCAGCATGATGCTCTTGATAGTAAGGCTATCATTCTGCCACATCTTGTATGCGTCTACCTCATACTTTGTAGCATCCTCCTTTATCTGCTCAGGGTCAGGGGCATCGAGGATATAGGAGATCTCCTAAATGAGCACAATGTTTAAATTCCTCAACCAATCCACTTAATTTGGATTGATCAATTTATTGGCATATAAAATTCCATGCATTGATAATGAAGATGCCATAATGTAGAACTAAACTACATGGATAAAGAATATAACATAAAATAAGTAGATAACTCATGATGACATACATACAACTAGATAAGGACTTTTTATCTAATTGTCTCCCACTATTTAATTACAAATACCATAGCCCTCACCTATGGTAAGCAAAAAATCCTACCTTAGTTTCTTTAGTGGGGTTGAGATCCCAATTTCTCACAAATGCTTTGTGTTACACAACAAACATTTATGAGTTCAAGGATAGGAAATTTTCTTTTCCAATTGCAATCCATGCAAATCTCAACATTTACTTCTGCCTCTAAGACACTTATAGCCTTGTGTTACATGACAAACTATAATATCTTAGTTTTGTCAGACCCTTCATTTTCATATAGCCATATTTGAATAATGTTGCCCTTATGTTATACAATAAAGCAACATCATCAAACATCCCATAAAGTATTATATGCACCAAGACAATCCTACATCGATCCTTATAGTAAGCCTTGTGTTACACAACAAACCTACCATAGTTTTTGATGTGATTTTGACTTAGCATGAAGGAAGGCATTAGTAGCATCATGAACAATAGGGTTTTCTCAATTTTAAGATCACTTAACCAAATTAGCCAGATAAGCAGGTGGGAGGCTCCCCATAGCTTTTCTTAGATAGCAACAAGTTGGCTAGGTAAGCAAACGAACCTAATTAAATAACCATCTTTAACACTTTCTTAGAAACCAATTGATCAAGAATTGGTTAACCTTGTTGTGCAATTTTTCCAAGTCGTGGAAACTTGAAAACACCAGCAAACCACACATGAAAGAGGTGCATTAGGGTTTTGCTTGAGAAGGGAATGCCTCCCTTCTTTCAACCTTTGGAGGTGGCGGCTAGGATTTGCTCCCCTCCAATGATGGCATGCAACTAGAGAGAAAAGAGAAAATGAGGATTTTGAGAGAAAAAGATTCAATTTATTCTATAATGTTACAAGTTACATATATATAGCTTATACAATGGGTCAACATCCAAACCTGAAAAAATTCTTTGGACTAATCCAAATGCACTCACCCAAACCCATGTATACCCATGGTCTGATTATGTACTCACACTTTGAGTTAGTCCTCTTAAGACCCATCAAACCAAGTCTTAAGACCCAAAGATTAAAATTCGATCCTAGATCCAAATAGAAATCCTGCACATCTATTTTCATGACTAGAGCTGGCTCGATCTGTGCTCGAGTCAGCTCGACTGCTGTGCCACCAATGTTCCACAAAATGTTGCTTTCTATTTGGAGTTCGAGCCAGCTCTCTCAGGGGTCTGAACCGGTTCGAGCTGATCTGAGCCAACTTCTCCAGGATCCGAGTCGACTTCTCTACTGGATGAAGTCCTTTGCTTGGTTCCTTGCTCCACCTTGCATCTCAGATATTTAGAGCTCCGACCAAGCTCATCAAAGTCCTCACCAGCCCAAACCTTGAGCCCATGGAAGTTGTGCTCCTCCTCCACCCTAGGACTACTCTCGTCCTAGTGAACCTAAAGTCTATCACATCGACTCCACCTGTGGTCACCTCTAAGGCTATATGGGCACCACAGAATCCCTACAATCTTCACCTTAGTACCCCCCAAAGCCTTGACGATCTTCACTCTTCACTGAGCTCTGATCCTCTGCACGACCTGGCTAATGAGGAGTGACACCAACTATGCAGACCTCCTCGCCACTGCAATATCTCAGCCTTGGAGCTGTCTGGGAGACTGCCATCGCCTCCCTTATGGCTGAAGTTCTCATCCTACATCGAGACACCTCTCCTGTAGGTCCTGACATTAGCGGCTATGCCCACCATTGATCTAGCAGCTGCTTCTACTGCTGCCTCTGTGACTCCACCTGTCGCACCACCAGCTACTCCACCTATGACTCCTAACTGTCGTAGCCCCAGTGACTCTCCTTGTTGCTGCTTTAGTGGCTCTAGTCACCACTAGCCCAGTGGCTCTGACCGTCGCTGCTCCTGCGACATGCTCCACCATAGCATCAAAAAATCTTGGAGTGACCATAGTTCCACTCCCCTACCTCTGACCCACCTATGGTCTGTGCTGGTGGAAGTCTCTTCATAGGTCTCCAAGTCCTTTCTACATCCTGTTGCCACCGTAGCATCTATCCCTGATGCATATGCCTCTAGGCCCTCTTCTGGTGCCCACTCACCACTGCTCGAGTGCTTGGGAGACTCACCTCCCTCTGCACCTTCTCACCTAGAGCCTGTACCATGGCTATGGTCTTCAACATCACCCATGAAGAAATCTCTCTCCGATGCTTCTCCTCCTCTTCTATGCATGGACACACCTATCCTTGATGCTCCATTTTCTTATGATCTGGCGATCCCACAATAGGCAGCTCTGATAAACACACCATCAACTATCCAATCTATACTAACTGGACCTCCAGCTGATCCTTCATAGCTAAAGCAATCACCTCGGCCTCCCTGGACATAATAGATCCCTCCATCTGATACAGATGACTCCTCAACCTTCTTTCTCTCATCATAATCCTACTGCCCTTGGAGACATTTAGCACCCCTGAATTACTTCTAAAAATGAAGCCCTTCTCCTCTAAGTATCTAAGTGATATTACGCTTCTCTTGAGATCCGAGACATGATGCACATCTGTCAAGGTCCGCATCCTTCCATCATACATCCTCAATCAGATGGAACCCACTCCTGCTATACCATAAGAACTTCCATCTCGTAGTATCACTTACTACCCCTCACCCACTTGTGTATAAGAAGCAAACCATATCTGGTGAGGTGTACAGTGATAAGACCTAGCAGAGTCCTGTACCCACCGATCTGCCTCCTCTTTATGTCCAGCTGATAACATTAGAAGTTCATTTGATACATCACTCTCAGCCACTGCACTCAATGACTCCGGTCTGAAATCTTCTCCCTTTTCTTTCTTCCTCTAAGGATAATCTCTCTTTATGTGTCCTAGCTATCGGTACATATAACACCTTACCTCCCTAATACTCTTTGAGAATTTTTATTGAAAAATATGTCCTAAAGTCAATCGTTTGAAGGTTGTGCTAATTATAAATGTATATGAATTTATCAATAATAAAAATTATTTGACTTTCTTTCATCACAAGGTTACATCTTCTAACGAACTCCTATGTTGTGATGAAGTTCTTAGGACTACTTTAATCGATAAAGGAGGATTAATCACATAGTCCTTAAATTGGTTCATGACCAAACAATATGCTATTATTAGGATGATAGTGATATCAAGTGTCGGTCGTTGTGTACCATATGCATTAGTTGTTCTCATAACTAAATAGTATGGAGACACTGGTATGGCATGCAGGTGAGATGTAGGAGTACATTATCACTAAACATGACCAACTGTAGAGTGCTCTGCTATCAAGGGTAGCCTATAAAGGGTATAGGTATAAGTGTCCCTCCGACCTGAGATCACCACGATAACTTGCAAGCAACTCATTGTACTTTGGTGCCAGACTATCTGAGTTATAATTCAGTGATGAAAGGTTTCTAGATATAGGCAAGTACTTATCAAGTCGGTGTGTGAGTCAAGATGGGATTGACTCCTCCGAATTAGTAAGAGTTAATGCATCAATATATTTTAATTTAGCAAAATCTGAGCTCGGATAATCCATGCGATGGATTTGAAATATTGAAATATAATATGGATGACTTATCTAGGATTGACAGTTAAATCCAAGGTCATCCTCGAGTATTAGGATCAAAGAGATAAATTATATGATAACCATACATCAGTAGGTTCTTGAATGTTACATCACCTTCATTCGACCTATTTGGATGTTGGGTCACCATTGCTAAATAGTTACATCGATTGATTCAAAAAATTATTCTTATACTATCGATCTAAGTTTGAACCTATGGAGTCACATTCAAAAAAAATTTCTGATTGATCAAGTAGTTGATTAATGATTGAGAATCATTCAAGGGCTTAATCATCAATTCGATTGATGATTAACCTTATGCAAAAGTTATAATAAATTTATTCACTAAGTGTTAGTGAATTAATGGAGGATTAATTAGTAATTAGATTACTGATTAGCTCAATTTGATTAAGCAAGAAAGATTAAATAAAATCTAATTGAATTAGATTTAATTGGTTTGACTCAATTTGGTTATGAGATGACCTAATCATTAAGAGAGAATTATCTCTGATTTGATCAAACTTTGATTCAATCAATTTTTAATTTGAATAAAATTTGATTAAAAATTTATGAACCTAATTAGATTGGGTTTCATATATTTTATTTGGGCTAAACCAGATGTATTTGATTTGGATTCAAATAAAGAAATTAAGAGTCCTTATTGGAATAGGACTCTTCTCCCTTGCGCTAACCCATTTTTCACACCATCTATCTCTACGCACAAAAAGTTTTTGCATGAGATTTCTTCACACCAAAGAGTTCTTTTCCCTCTCTATCTCATGTCAAAATCTGATTTGATTTTGATAAAAGAAAAATTTTAAAATTAGATTTTAAAATATTCTTTATCAAGAGAATCTATTCTTATCCAAATCAACATCTCCATGCCAACTTATTTTTTTCTCCTTATATGTGTGACATTTTGAGGAGATTTTTTATGGGAGATTAGTGGAGAATTGATTTAACATGGAAAAATATGGAAAGGGGCATCCCATATTTTTTTGGGCATGTTTTGGATGTAGAATTGTGAAGGAAGATGACAACTTGTAAGAGTCCATGATCTCTAAGACTCTTCACCCTTATTTCTTACATGCCTATAAAAAAGGATTTTTATTTTTATTTTGTGCATGTAAGAGATTAGGAAGAGAGATCTTCATGTGAAGGAAAGTTTGGGTATTGTTCATGGTGTAAAAAATAGAGAGGAGAGTCCTCTCTCTTGGTGTGTGCATAAAAAATTTGAATTCTAGGTTTTTGATCCTAAGGGTTTGGGAAGAGAGAAAAAATAAAAAAATTATTTTTCTCTCCATCTTTCTTCCACCTCTTCATCTCCTCTAGAAGTACATCTTCAATCTCGAGAAAAATTCTAGAGATTTAAAGAAAAGATCTAGATCAGTTAAGAAGAAGGTCTTTGCGTGAGTTAGCACTTCCGAGAATATCGATTAGATCGGGGCTTCGAGTAGATTTTTCGTAGAGATGGACATGTGTGCGGCTGTGAGCAACCAGCAAGGATCTCCTTCACTATATGTCTCAATAGCAACATTCATTGATCTGTGCTCAGGTATCGAGTCCTGAACTTAGATTAGAAGTAGATGTGATCTGCTGCTCATATGTATGCATGCTGATTTTATCTTTAATATTTTTTAGATTTTATATACAATATATTATATCATAGATCTTAGAGTAGGTTGATTTGATGATTAGATCATATGCATGTTAGATTAATTTAATTAAACTAATTATCTTTCGCTGTAATTTATTCAAAAAAATTTCAAAATATATACATGAAATCGCCTTGCATCCCAACAGTGGTATCAGAGCCTAGGTTCGTTATGACATGATTTATGTACATATTAAATCTAAATTTTAATTTTATTTAGATCTGATATATGATATTTTGATCTAAATTTAATTAATGGTTGATCGCATAAATTGATATAAGATTATCCTACTGTAAGGTTTACCCCTTACAGTGAAAAGGTCGTCCTAATTTGTGCTGATCTTTGATAAAATCTAATTTTATATCATACACATGATATTTATGATCTAATTTAAATGTGATCTAAAATTATAATCAAATCTGATATAATTTAGATTAGATCTAAATTCATGCATATATGATATATGATTAGATTAGATGATCCGATTAGCAAGTACTTAGATTGGGTTGATCACCAGGCTGTCCGATCATAGGAGCAAGAAGGATTTAAAGGTCATCTCTTTTTATTCGATGGGATGCTCTTATGGTGTGTAGGGGTACCATGTGATTAGATCCCATGAAGAAAAATACGGGAGGAAGAACTTATTTTTTTTTGTAAAAGCTTAGATCTTGTAACCTTAGATTTGTTAGATGTGATACAAAATTCTATGAAAAATAAAATATCTAATTTATATGATTAAAATTATTTTAATCATAAAAAAATAAAATATTGAATCATAAAAATTTTAGATATAATCTAAAAGTGTTATGATTGATTTTATTTTAGTGTTATGCAAGAATTTTCAGATCTAAAACTCCTTGAATTGTGCTCACATAATTACTGAGCTAACCTAATTTTGAACTGAGTTGATCCAGTCTCCTTGTGTAGCTGGTTCAATATTGATTGAGTCAACCTAATTTTAAAATAAAAAATCTTTGCATAAAATTTGTTATAAATTATTTACAAAATGTAAAGGTTGAAATTGTTTCAAACCATAACCTAAATCCATATTGATGTTGAAATTTAATTGAAATTAAGTGAAGAATCGATTAGATCTAGAATTATGAATTAAAGATCTAATGACATTGCATAAAATATGAGAGTATGGGTTAGCTCAAATTAGATCTTTTTAATTAGGTTAGACCTAAGGTTAGAATCAAAAAATTAATTGACCATATAGAGAAATTGATTAAGTCTAATCAAATATTGAATTAGATTAATCAGAATTTCTCTAATACAATAGTTGTAGATGGTCAAGTTCATATCTTTGATTAGACCAAATGAACCTTGATTATGGCTCAGTGGTTGAACCCGAATTATTAGATTGGTCATATTGAAACTAATTAACCAATTGGTGTCTAAGATAAGTTCGACATTCCAATCGATGGTTTTTAATTGGGAGCGGCTTATCTGGCCATTTCGATGGTGTCTAAGGTAAGCTTAGCAGACCCTCCTATCGATCTCACTTATTTGATCAATTTGATGAATTATATCTTGATTAGACTGCAAAGTGATTCGAGTTGACCCATGCCATTAAGGTATATCAGTGTGACTGATTGATCTCTTCTTTTCTCTTGATCTCTTCTCTTCTTTTGACTCATAAATTAAATTTTCTAAATTATTAGATCCATAAAATGAGCTAGTTATGGAGATAACTAGATCATAGCCTCCCATTAAGTTCTGTGATAATGGATCCATTAGTATGATGATCATTGGAGGTCCAAAAGCTTAGTATTCATTTGCTATTGAAATTATCATTCATAATATGACGACCTAGTCGAGACTCTTTTCAAGTGGTCTGATTAGTCGGTCAAAGTCATATCTGATTATTTGATAGTTGGATTCGTAAGTATGATCATGTTAATGGTTGGACCTAATCAAAACTTTCAGTGGAGGCCCATTGCCTACTGAAATGAAACCTAGGACAAAATTAATTACTAAAAATTATTTGATGAAATAATTGGTTAAGAACCTATCCATAGATGTACATGGATGAGCCGGTCAAAGTTGGGCTCGTGTGCAGTCTATGTGGATTCTAGTACCCACTAAGAGATTAGAGTAATTCCTTGAATTGGAGGTAGAGGCTACCAATTCGACTAAAATAGTGAGAGAATCTTTAGACTAAAGTCCAAGTCTTTAGGCCTAATCAATTCATAAATATAGAGATCTTGTATTTTTCTTTTAGTTATAGCTAGATGTCTGTTGCTCCATTCACTATTTGATAGTGACTTATTTATTGGACCCAACTTCGATAGATGGTATCGAAAGTTGTAAATAATTCTAGAGCATGAATGAATCCTACATATGATTATGGATCCAGCACCTGAAGTTTCCATATCCAACACATATGATGCGATCAAAGGCACTTATCAGAAGTGGCCAAATGATCATATCACCATGTGTTGTATTTTGAGAGCAGCAAAGAATACGATTTTAGTTGTAAATTCATTGATGCTTAGTGGGAGAAAATCCTTCAAATATTGAAGGAGTTCTTTTTGTACCTCTGAAGATGTATCTTCAATGGGATAACAATTCTTTGAAAAATAAAAGAAAAAGAAGGTACAAAAGAGTCATGCTTGGGCTAATGAGTCTGAACTGACAAAAGAGTCTCAGATAAATCTAGTCTGACAGAGTTCCTTGATCCAAACAGGCTAAGAAAGAGAAATCAGCAAAGGATTACTGGACAAGGTACTTATATGATAATATCTTATGATTTCTCTATCTGTGACACTACTACCTAGATATTGGATATCGAAAGTCCATACAAATTATTGTAATGACTTCAGGTTAGTAGAAAGATTGAAAACAGTAAGAGATTTCTGAACGTTGGAGATGGAAGTTATGTTCCACTCCTGATTTTAGGAATCATTGAGCTTATTTTTAATTCTACCAATATCATTTTAGTGATTATCACTATTGTCTAATAATTTTGTGATATCATTATGAATGATGTCAAAATTATGTGGACAACTAAGAAATGACATTTACAAATAGTCACAGCCTGTTAGTGTATTGTACACAATAAACAAATTTCTTAAAGTAGATAATGTCACAAATATCTATCTTTGATAATTTAGGCTCGATCATTTAACAAGAATAGGATCAACAGGAGATAATTCTTGAAGTCAATGATTATGAATCATTGTCAACCTGTCAATCTTGTCTCTTTAGTAAGATGATCGAATCACCTTTTGCTAGAAAAAGTGAACGAGCTATTGACATTCTGAATCTAATACATATTGATGTATTGAATCTATGAATATATTTATCATAAATTTAGATTATTTAAAATATTCAAATAATTTCATAATAAGATAGAAAAATAAACTGGAAAAATATTGAAACTCTTTGATCAGACCAAAGAGGAGAATGCCCTTTCGGTGAGTTTTTGACATATCTAAAAGAGAATAGGTTTCTCTCTTATTGGAATTGACTTTGTTAGATATAGTTCGATCCATGATGGAATTTAAAAGTTTGCCAGTCTCCTTTTAAGATTATACCCTTCAGACTATTTGTCATGTTCTGAACTGAATTTTGAATTAATCAGTCACAAAGACTCCATATGAGATATAGACTAAGCGTAAGCCGATACTTTATTACCTTAGGATTTGGGAGTGTTAAGTTTATGTCGAGTATTTATAGATCGATTAGCTTGGATCTTGATCCTATATGTATTATTTTGTAGGATAACCCTAAAGAATCTAGGGGATATTGAAGCAAATTTAGTGCAGGGGTAAAATGGTAATTTTAAAATTTTTTCAAAATCACTATTTTACAGTGAAAATAATTAATTAATCTAATTAATTAATATTATTTACCCTACACTAAGATCTAAATATGATATATAGCATGCATGCATTTAAATTTGAAATTCAAATTTGAACAGTAAATAATTTACTGTTCTGTGTTCAAAACACAATACCTTTGTGCGGGAAGTCGATCACCGTAATTTGATCACCGTCAGGAGGATCTGATCATTATAATACAGTCACACAATGTGTCTGACCTCTGCAGATCATCCACATGAAGCTTTCGATCTGATCGGCCCCTCACGAGTGCTAGCTCGTTGTAGAGCCCTTTCGACGGCCGATGCTGATCGAACTCCTTCAATCGATGTCTGTCGACTCCTTGGATGCTCTGAATTATTAGCAAGTGTGATTGAGAGGTTGATGAAGCTCTCCCTAAAATTTGTGGGCTCACGACACTCGTAGCTCACCTTCTCACTTCCCGAACCCCAGGCTGAAACCCTAGGGAACTCACTGAAAACCCTGCACGCACTTTTCTTTCTTTTCTTTCTTTTTCTCTCAGAAGTTTTAGACTTCCTACTCATGCACAAGAGTTCCTCACGCCCCACTTTCTCTCTCAAAAAATTTCTATACATGCCCCAGCTTTCTCCTCTTTTTAAAATAATTCAAAACGTGTCTTATCCGCATAAGAGGATAAAGATAAGTGGTTGCACATTTGAATTCAAATCAAATTTGAATTCAAATGCAAACCAACTCATCCCTATCCACTTGGGCATGAGAAGAGAAGGTGCGTGGCTGCTTTGTGCATGGAAAGGTTTCACGAGAAACTCTTTCTCGTGTAAGATATGGGGCGCTAAAGAGGATAAGGACAAGGCGCATGAATTGGTTGCTCATTCAAATTCAAAGTTTCTTTTGAATTTGAATGGCCAACTAACCATCCTTATCCACCTATATGGTGCAAAAATGTGGGGTATGGGAAGGGCTTTGCATGAGAGAAAATTCATGAGAAGTTGCTTCTCGTGAATTCAAATGGGTGCAGAGATATGAGGTGGGGCAGGGATTTGAATTCAAATGGTGGTTTAATCTTAATTGAACCAACCTAATCAAAATAGGTTAAGCACAATTAGACTAAATTAAATCCAACTTAATTAGGCTTAATAAAATCCTAATCAAATCAGAAATTGACTAAGTTCAACCTCTAATCAAATCAGGGACCAAACCATCTCGATGATTAGGTCAACTCTTAACCTAATCGGGTCAAATCCAACTGAATCCAATTCAATTGGACTTGATCCAAAAATAATGACTCAATCAAATTGAGTTAATTAATGATCAAATTACTAATTAAATCTCTCATAAATACTGTATCTAAATCTGATGGGCAATCGGGTATCAAAGTCCATCGATATGAAATCTTGATCGAAGAGTCCCAAACCAGTGGGACTCTTGACCCCGGTACCCAAAATATGTGGGACTCATGATCAAAGAATCTTGATTCTCGATTATAGAGTCCCAGATACGTAGGACTCATAGTCCATGAATATTAAGACTCTTCATCAGCCATCATATCAGATAGGAACCTCTAATGTGTGTGACCCCACAGGTTCGAACCTAAGCTGGTAGCACAGGAACCAATTCTTATACTAATCGAAGTGACCATCTAGCAATGGTACCCGACATTCGGATAGATCGAATAGTCACAATCGCAACACTCAGAACCTATGTGAATATGGTTACTGTATAATTCATCCCTTTTGATCCCTGTGTATAGGATGACTCAGGGTTAAACAGTCAACCCTGATCAGATCATCTGAGTCGTGCTCAACTCAATCAATCCTGTGACTCCTCATTAGGACTACCCTGACCAAGGTTTTGCTAAATTGAAATACAACTGTACACAGGTCCTGAACTGGAGTGGTCAATCCCATCTTGACACACGCACCGACAAGTCAAGTACTTGACTACACCCAGCATCCTTCCGTTACTGAATTAGAAAGTTAGGTAGTCCAGTGACTAAGTGCAGTGAGTTGCTTGCAAGTCACCATGGCGGTCTCAGGTCGGAGGGACAGTTATACTCATATCCCATCGGAGCAAATCTTGACAGCAGAAATAGCTCCAGAGTCAGTCACGTTCAGTGTAGATGTACCCTTGCATCTCACCTGTATGCCATACCAGTGTCTCCACACTCCTTGGTTAGGAGGACAACCAATCCATATGGCACACAACGACCTATGCATGATAAAATATTGTTGTTCTTGGTAACAACGTATCATTTGGTCATGAACAGGTTTAAGGACTAAACGACAAATCCTCCTTTGTCGAGTCTAAATAGTCCTAAGGACTTCTCCACAACACAGGAGTTCATTAGAAGATGAAACAATTTGTGATGAAAAATATCAAAATAATTTTTATTTATTTATAATTTATGTACTAATACAAAATATGCACAACCGTCAATAGGCTGATGATTGGCTTTGGGATACTATTCCCAACAATCTTCCACTTGGCCTAAAGCCAATCAGTGCAGTATCTAATACCCATCTTCGACTTGAAGTCGTCGAACTCCTTCACCGCAATGGCTCTAGTGAATGGGTCGGTCAGGTTCTCCTTTCCGTCAATCTTCTGAAGGTCGACGTCTCCTCGATACACGATTTCTCGGATGAGATAGTAGTGGCACAGAATATGCTTCGTCCGCTGGTGTGCCTTCGGTTTCTTCGTCTAAGCAATGGCTCCAGAGCTGCACAGTAGAGCAAAACTGGACCAACAAGGGAGGGTGCCACTCCAAGCTCGGTGATGAATTTTCTCAGCCACACCGCTTCTTTGGCAGCATCTGATGCAGTGACATACTCCACCTCGCAAACTGAATCAGCCACTATGTGCTGCTTGAAACTTTTCCAGCAGACGCCCCACCATTAAGGATAAAAATAAATTCCGACACACTCTTGCTATCATCGTGATCAGACTGAAAATTAGAGTCTGTAAACCCTATAAGTCTCAAGTTCGATTCACTATAAACAAGCCACTAGTCCTTAGTATTTCTTAAATACTTTAGGATGGTTTTAACAACCTTTCGGTGATTCTCCCCTGGATCAGATTGGTATCTACTCACTACCCCTAGTGAGTATGCCACATCTGGTCGTGTACATGTCATGGCATACATGATAGATCCCACTGTCGAAGCATATAAAATTCTATCCATACGCTCTCTCTCTTGAGGTGTTGTCGGATAATCCCTCTTCGAGAGAGAAATTCTATGGCCTATCGGTAGATAGCCTTTCTTGAAATTCTCTATGCTAAACCTTTTCAACATAGTATCAATGTACATGGACTGGGATAAGTCAAGCAGCCTTTTAGATCTATCCCTATAGATCCTCATCCCTAGGATGTAGGAAGCTTCTCCCAGATCCTTCATGGAGAATTGTGATGACAGCCAAATCTTTATTCCCTGTAATGCAGGGACATTATTCTCGATTAAGAGAATATCATCCACATATAATACAGGAAATACCACTACTGGACCATTAGCCCATTTATAAATGCAGGGCTCTTCTCCATTCTTAACGAAGCCATACGTCTTGATCGTCTTATCAAAACGTATGTTTCAACTCCGGGATGCCTGCTTAAGTCCATAAATGGACCTCTGTAGCCTGTACACCTTAGACTCATCTGTGGATGTGAATCCTTCAGGTTGTATCATATACACCTCTTTGTTTAGCTCTTCATTTAGGAAAGCTGTTTTCACATCCATCTACCATATTTTATAGTCCAGATGGGCAGCTATCGCAAGCATAATCCGAATGAATTTGAGAATTGCCACAGGAGAAAACATCTCGTCATAGTCTATACCTTAACGTTGACGATATCCCTTTTCGTCTGCACCCCTCTTCCTCTTGAAGACCCATTTACACCCTATGGGTTTTACTCCTTCGGGTGGGTCAACCAATGTCCACACATCGTTGACCTTCATGGACTCCATTTCGGATTTCATGGCCTCAAGCCATTTCTCAGAGTTAGGTCTCTATATTGTATCCATGTAGGTGATCAGATCCTCATCGTTTTCATCAAGTTCGATAGGATCGCCGTCCCGGATCAAGAAACCATAGTATCTATCTGGTTGATGTGGTATTCTACCAGATCGCCTTAAGAGTGCAGGAATAATGGGCTCCGAATCTAATCTAACCAAATCCGATTCAGGTTCAGCTACTTGTGTCAGTTTTTTTACCTACCGAACTTCTCAAGTTGGATCTTAGAGGCAACAGTCCCTTCACCAAGGAACTCCTTTTCTAAAAAGATTGCCTTAAGGCTGACAAACACCTTTTGCTCATCAGCTAGGTAGAAATAATACCCTTTGGTCTCTTTTGGGTACCCTATAAAATTACACTTGTCAGACCTAGGTCCAAGCTTGTCCGTAATTAAACGTTTAACATAAGCTGGACACTCCCAAACCCTGAGGTGCGAGGGTACTGGCCTACGTCCTATCCATATCTCATATGACGTTTTGGTTATAGACTTACTTGAAACCCTATTTAGAAGGTAACAAGCCGATTCGAGCGCATATCCCTAGAGGGAGATCGATAGCCCAGCAAACCCCATCATGGATCGAACCATGTCCAACAAAGTCCGATTCCTCCTTTCGGATACACCATTATGCTGTGGTGTTCTAGGAGGTGTCCACTGAGAGAGAATCTTATTCTCCCCAAGATATGTCAGAAAATCATTGGAAAGATATTCACCTCCTCAATCAGATCGAAGAGTTTTAATACACTTTTCAATTTATTTTTCTACCTCATTTCAGAATAGTTTGAATATTTCAAACGACTCTGACTTATGCTTCATTAAGTAGACATACCTATACCTCGATAGGTTGTCTGTGAAGGTTATGAAGTAAAATATCCACCTCTTGCACTTGAGCTCATGGGTCCACATACATCAAAATGTACCAGACTCAAGAGTTCACTGGCTCGCTCACCTTTTTCAGTAAAAGGTGACTTGGTCATCTTTCTAAGAAGACAGGACTCACAGGTTGGAAGTGATTCACAATCACCAACTTTAAGAATTTCTTTTTGAACCAACCTGTTTATCCTATTCTTATTGATATGACCTAGCCTACAGTGCCAAAGGTAGACTTCTGACACATTATCTATTCTAGGATGTTTACCGGAGGTTTGAACCATATTAACAGGCTGTGATAGTAAGTAAATTTTATTATTTAGTTGTCCAACAAATATTGTAACACCATTCAAAATGATATTGCAAACATTTTCTTTTATTAAAAATTCATAACCGTACATGGCCAAAAGGCCTACAGAAATAATGTTTAATAAAAAGCTTGGACAATAGTGACATTCACTTAGAATTACATTACGAGAATTGATTACAAGGTTCATGATTCCTAAAGCTAGAACTGAAACTTTGCTTTCATCCCCAATGTTCAGGAACTTCTCGCCGTCATCAAATCTCCTACTGACCTGCAGACCCTGCATCGAATTGCAAATATGATAAGAGCTTCCGGTATCCAATACCCAGGCAGTAGTATCATAAATAAAAAAATTACAAGGTATTATCATATAATTATCTTGCTTCTTCTTCGGTCTGTTCGGATCCAGAGAGGCAATGTATAGAGGACAGTTCCTCTTCCAGTGCCCATGCTTCCTGCAAAAGAAGCACTCCGCCTGGCTCTGGTCGGGCTTGCACTTCTTGGTCTGACCCTGTGCAGATGTCCCAGCATGTGACTGCACCTTCTTATTCTTATTCTTCTTGTTCTTCTTCCCTTTCTTAAAGGGTCGACGACCAGAAGAAGACCCTCCCACAACATTCACTGACTCCTTATGGAGCTGGTGGTCCTTCTCAAAGTTCTGCAGTAACTCCAACAAGCCATGGTAGTTCACTGCAGGCTTTGTCATTCGAAAATGAGTAAGGAAGGGGAGGAAGGACTTGGGCAAAGAATTAAGGATCGCATCCTTACCGAGCTGCTCGTGTAGGGAAAAGCCCAGTTTACTTAGGTGCTCAATCATTTTGATCATGTACAGTACATGATCAGTGACTGAGGTCCCATCCCTCATTCGAGCATTGAAAATGGCACAACTAGTTTTGTGCCTTTCAACGTCGTCAGGCATGCCAAATGAGTCGTTCAATATTTGAAGCATCTCCTATGGCTGGGCATTCTCAAACCTGTGACTAAACTCATCATTCATTGCCGCCAGTATTATGCATCGAACGGTGGTGCGATCGTTGAGCCACTTCTGATAAGTGTCTCAAACCATGCCTCTAGCGTTCGTGGCTGGCTCCTCAGGTGCCGGATCCGTTACTACATAAAGGATCCGCTCATGCTCAAGGATAATTTTTAATTTTCGATACCAACTATCGAAATTAGGTCCCATGAGCTTGTCATTATCTAATAATGATCAGAGCGATAGGGTTGTGCCCATAGCTGCATAAAAGAAAATCAGACCTTAATTAGTACATAAATTATTAATACTAAAGACTTGGACTTTGGTCTAAAGTTTCTTCCAGTATTTTAACGAACTGGTAGCCTCAACCTCCAATTTGAGAAATTACTTTAATTCCTTAGTGGGTACTAGAATCCACACAGACTACACACGAGCCCAACTTTGGTTGGTCAACCCATGTGCATCTATGGGTAGGTTCATAACCAGTTGTTTCTCTAAACAACTTTTAGTAATCAATTTTGTCCCAGAACCTAATCAGTAGGCTTTGGCCTCCACTGAAAAGATCTGGTTAGGTCCAACCATTAACATGACTTGATTTGGTGAATCAGACCAATAAATAATCAGGCCCGACTTTGGCCGGCCAACCTGACCACCATTAGAAAGACTCAAACCAAATTATCATATTATGAATGATAATTCCATTAGTCAATAGGCACCAAGCCTTTGGGCCTCCAATGATTATTAAACTAATGGATTTATTATCACTCACTTAATGGGAGGCTATGACTTAGTTATCACTATAACTTAATCATTTTTAGGACCTAATAATTTTTAAAATTTTTATTAAAGTATAGAAGAGAAGAAATTAACCAGCTAATTTCAATCCTCCCACTGACTTCATCAAGTCAGATTAAAAAGGATTTAATTAAAGTCGGCATTAGGAGCACCTAAATCAATCACACTGATTAACCTAATGACATGGGTGAGCCCTAATCACCAAGTGATCTAATCAAAACCTAACTCACCAGGTTGGCCAGGTAAGTGAGATCAGTGGTGGGGATATGCCATTAACTCGTTAGAGATCAAATCAATATGAGTAGCTCCCACTTAAGAACCACTAGTCAAACTGCCGAACTTATCTTAGACACCAACCGATTCATTAGTTTTAATTTGATCAACTTAGTAAATAGGATTCCACCGCGTAGCCATGAATTAAGTCCATCTTGGTCTAGTTAAAGACATGGACCCATTCAACTACAACTATTGGAGTTGAGTCTAGAGTATCCTTGACCTAATCTAATTCAATTTTTGATTAGATTTGATCAATTACTCTAATTTAGTCCATTTCTTTATGCTAACCTTAGGTCTAACCCAATTATGGACCTAATCCATCTAACCCATTGACCCACAAGTTTATGCAATTGTTTTAGGTCTTAATTCATAATTCTAGACCAACTTGACAATACTTAATTCTTTTAATTAAGTATTTGGACTGATGGGTCAGGGTTTGGCTTTTCAAAAATAATTTTTAAATTTGAAAGATTTTATTTTCTGTTCACCAAATATGTTGACTCATTTCATAAATAGATCAGCACATTTCATAAATAGCAATCCTATTACTAATTACATAACAGAAAATAACTCAATCAAAATAAATCATGAATATTCTTTTAGATCTAATCTAACATGTTCATGATAAATTTTATAATTAAACTTTTATAATTAAGTCCTTTCGCTACTTCATCTGCATGAGATATAATTGCAGCGGCACTCTTACCGCCATAGGAGACCCCATTGAATGGGAGGAGAGGACCTTTAAACCCTATTTTTCTTCTATGACCGGACGATCATGGCAACCAACCCAATTAGATTACTTGCTACTTGGATCAAGTATATCTAAATATACCAATTTCAAAATTTAAATTTTAAATTTCAAACTTCAAATTTTGAATTTCAATTTTCAAACAAATTTCAAATTTCAAATTTCAAATTTTTGAATTTCAAATTTTGAATTTTAAATTTTAAATTTCAAATTTGAAATTTCAACCAAATTTCAAATTTCAAATTTCAAATTTCAAATTTTAAATTTCAAATTTTTAAATTTTGAATTTCAATTTTTTTTGAATTTTGAATTTCGAACAACTTTCAAAATTCAAATTTAAATTTTAAATTTTAAATTTTAAATTTAAACTTTTAGATTACAACTTAATCTACGCATGCAAATATATATATCATATCTTAGAACCTGTTCTGACACCATTTGAAGCGAAATTTAGTGCAGGGGTAAAATGGTAATTTTAAAATTTTTTCAAAATTACTATTTTACGGTGAAAATAATTAATTAATCTAATTAATTAACATGTATTTACCCTACACTAGGATCTAAATATGATATATAGCATGCATGTATTTAAATTTGAAATTCAAATTTGAACAGTAAACAATTTACTGTTCTGTGTTCAGAACACAATACCTTTGTGCGGATAGTCGATCATCATAATTTGATCACCATCGAAAGGATTTGATTATCGTAATACAGCCACACAGCATGTCTGACCTCTGTGGATCATCCACATGAAGCTCTCGGTCTGATCGGCTCCTCACAAGTGCTAGCTCGTTGTAGAGCTCTTTCGATGGCCGATGCTGATCGAACTCTTTCGATCGATGTCTGCCAACTCCTTGGATGCTCTGGATTATTATCAAGTGTACTTGAGAGGTTGATGAAGCTCTCCCTAAAATTTGGTGGGCTCACAATACTCGTAGCTCACCTTCTCACTTCCCCAACCCTAGGTTGAAACCTTAGGAAACTCACTGAAAACCCTACGCCCACTTTTCTTTCTTTTCTTTCTTTTCCTCTCGAAAGTTTTAGACTTTCTACTCATGCACAAGAGTTCCTCACGCCCCACTTTCTCTCTCAAAAAATTTCTACGCACGCCCTAGCTTTCTCCTCTTTTTAAAACAATTCAAAACGTGTCTTATCCACGTGAGAGGATAAAGATAAGTGGTTGCACATTTGAATTCAAATCAAATTTGAATTCAAATGCAAACCAACTCATCCCTATCCACTTGGGCATGAAAAGAGAAGGTGCGTGGCTGCTTTGTGCATGGGAAGGTTTCATGAGATACTCTTTCTCATGTAAGATATGGGGTGCTAAAGAGGATAAAAATAAGGCGCATGGATTGGTTGCTCATTCAAATTCAAAGTTTCTTTTGAATTTGAATGGCCAACCAACCATCCTTATCCACCTATATGGTGCACAAATGTGGGGCGTGGGAAGGGCTTTGTGTGAGAGAAAATTCATGAGAAGTTGCTTCTCGTGAATTCAAATGGGCACAGAGATATGAGGTGGCGCAGGGATTTGAATTCAAATGGTGGTTTAATCTTAATTGAACCAACCTAATCAAAATAGGTTAAGCACAATTAGACTAAATTAAACCTAACTTAATTAGGTTTAATTAGGCTCAATAAAATCCTAATCAAATCAAGAATTGACTAAGCCCAACCTCTGATCAAATCAGGGACCAAACCATCTTGACGATTAGGTCAACTCTTAACCTAATCGGGTCAAACCCAACTGAATCCAATTCAATTGGACTTGATCCAAAAATAATTACTCAATCAAATTGAGTTAATTAGCAATCAAACCACTAATTAAACCTATCATAAATATTGAGTCCAAATCCAATGGGCAATCGGGTATCAAAGTCCATCGATATGAAATCTTGATCGAAAAGTCCCAAACCAGTGGGACTCTTGACCTCGGTACCCAAAATGTGTGGGACTCGTGATCAAAGAATCTTGATTCTCGATTATAGAGTTTCAGACATGTAGAACTCATAGTCCATGAATATTAAGACTCTTCATCAGCCATCAGATCAGATAGGAACCTCTAATGTGTGTGACCCTACAGGTTCGAACCTAAGCCGGTAGCACAAGAACCAATTTTGTACTAATCGAAGTGACCATCTAGCAATGATACCTGACATCCGGATAGGTCGAATAGTTGCAATCACAACACTCAGAACCTACGTGAATATGATTACTGTATAATTCATCCCTTTTGACCCCTGTGTATAGGATGACTCAAGGTTAAACTGTCAACCCTGATCAGATCATCTAAGTCGTTCTCAACTCAATCAGTCTTGTGACTCCTCACTAGGACTACCCTGGCCAAGATTTTGCTAAATTGAAACATGACTGTACACAGCTCCTGAACTGGAGTGGTCAATCCCATCTTGACACATGCACCGACAAGTCAAGTACTTGACTACACCCAGCATCCTTCCGTCACTGAATTAGAAATTCAAGTAGTCCAGTGCCTAAGTGCAGGGAGTTGCTTGCAAATCACCATGGTGGTCGCAGGTCGGAGGGACAGTTATACCCATATCCCATCGGAGCAAATCTTGATAGCATAAATAGCTCCAGAGTCGGTCACGTTCAATGCAGATGTACCCTTATATCTCACCTGTATGCCATACTAGTATCTCCACACTCTTTGGTTAAGAGGACAACTAACCCATATGGCACACAATGACCTATGCTTGATAAAACGTTGTTGTCTTTGGTAACAACGTATCATTTGATCGCGAACAGGTTTAAAGACTAAACGATAAATCCTCCTTTATCGAGTCTAAATAGTCTTAAGAACTTCACCACAACATAGGAGTTCATTAGAAGATGAAACAATTTGTGATGAAAAATATCAAAATAACTTTTATTTATTTATAATTTATGTACTAATACAAAAATGAACACAACTATCAACAGACTGACTATTGGCTTTGGGACACTATTCCCAATAGATATAACTTCTATCATGCTAAAGAATAAGAGTTATTCGATATTTCTTTCAGAAAAGGAGTACCATAATGAAGGTACTGATGTCTTTAATATAAAACTTATAAAGTTTGACAGGTAGAAGAACTGACACAATCTAGTGAACCCATAGAATCAGATTTGATTAGATCATATCCAGAATCCATTGAAGAGACACCATTAAGGAGATCCGATAGAGTACCACATTCATCGAATAGAGACTTTGATTTCTAGATCTGGGATGTGATCCTATTGAACTCGATAAGAACAACAAGGATATGATCACCTACATGGATACCATGCAGAGGTTCAACTCTGATTAATAGTTTGGAGCCATAAAGTCCAAAATTGAGTCTATGAAGGTCAACGGTATATAGACACTCATTGATTCACTCGAAGAGATAAAATCCATAAGGTGTAAGTGGATCTTCAATAAGATCAGAGAGCACAGATGAGAAGATGGAGAACTACAAAGCTCATCTGGTTGCCTATGGATATTGTCAATATTATGGTATTGACCATAACGAGATATTTTCTCTTGTGGCAATGCTAAATATTTTAGAGTTGGAACGTGTATTTTGATAAGTGATCAAAATGCATGGCTTCGTTGAGAACGAAGAAGAACCCTACAAATACAAATGGATTAATAGTTCTGTGAGTGTATTTCTTATTTTGTATATGAATAAAATTTTTTTAATTGAAAATGACATTCCTTACATTATAGAGAATAAAGGTTTTGCTATTATCATTGTTCTCTATTGAGGATTGGGAAAAGGTACCTCTCATCCTAGGGATGAAGGCCTCGTATAGAGATAGATCTAAGAGGCTGCTTGGGTTATCCCAGTCCAACGTACATAGTGTTTATAAGTAGAATTTGTTTCTATCATGTACACCATGTATGAGACCGAATATAGTATACTCACTAGGATAGTGAATGGATACTTGCAAGATCTGAGTGAGAATCACTGAAAGGTCATCCTTAAGTATTTGAGAAATACTAAAGATCAGTGACTTGATTATAGAGAATTTGACTTAAAACTTATAAAATTTGATTTTAATTTTTAGTTGGATATAATAATAGTAAGAATGTGTCAGAATACATCCTTATTCTAAATAATGGAGTAATTTGCTGGAATGGTTCCAAGCAGAGCAATATAGCCAAATTCAATTACGAGGCAGAATGCATTACAGTATTTGATGCTTACAAGAAAGCTATGTGATTGTACAAGTTCACTGGCAAGCTAGGAGTGGCACCCTCCAATGATGGTCCTGCGGTATTGTACAGTATTGGAGCCATAGCTTATACCAAGGAGCCAAAGTCTCATTAGCTTATTAAGCATTTTGCATCGCTACCACCTTATTCGAAAAATCTGTTAAAGTGACATCAATCTTTAGAAGATCGACAGAAAGGATAACTTGACCAACCCATTTACTAAAGCCTCAAAAATCTAGGAGTTTTGAGATGATAAATCAAAGATGGGTATATGATACTATAATGATTGGCTTTAGTCCAAGTGGGAGTTGTTGGAAAATATGTTCTAAAGTCAATCATTTGACGATTGTGCTAATTATAAATGTATATAAATTGATCAATAATAAAAATTATTTGATCTTTTTTCATCAAAGGTTACATCTTTTAACGAACTCCTATATTGTGATAAAGTCTTTAGGACTACTTTGATCGATAAAGGAGGATTTATCGCGTAGTCCTTAAATTGGTTCGTGACCAAGTGATCGCTATTACTAGGACAATAGCGATATTAAGTGTAGAACATTATGTACCATATGCATTGGTTGTCCTCGTAACCAAATGGTATGAAGATACTGGTATAAATGTAGGTGAGATGTAAGAGTACATCATCACTGAACGTGACCAACTATGGAGCTCTCTGCTGTCAAGGATAGCTCGCGAAGGGTATGGGTATAAGTGTCCCTCCGACCTGAGATCACCATGGTGACTTGCAAGCAACTCATTATACTTTGGTGCTGCACTATCTGAGTTTATAATTCAATAACAAAAGATTTTTGATGCAATCAAGTACTTATCAAGTCAGTGCGTGAGTCAAGATGAGATCGATCTCTCCGAATTAGTAGGAGTTAATACATCAATATATTTTAATTTAGCAAAATCTGAGCTCGAATAATCCATGTGATGGATTGAAAAAAGATTGAAATATAATGTGGATGACTTATCTATACTTGATAGTTAAATCCTAGGTCATCCTCGAGCATTAGGGTCAAAGGGATGAATTATACGATAACCATAAACCAATAGGTTCTTGAATGTTGCTTCACCTTCATTCGACCTATTCGGATGTTGGGTCACCATTGCTAGATGGTTACATCGATTGGTTTAAAAAATTATTTTTATGCTATCGATTTAGGTTTGAACCAATGGGATTACACTCAAAAATTTTTTTGACTGATCATGTGGTTGATCAACGATTGAGAATCATTCAAGGGCTTAATCATCAATTCGATTGATGATTAACCTTATGCAAAAGTTGCAATAAATTTATTCACTAAGTGTTAGTGAATTAATGAAGGATTAATTAGCAATTAGATTGCTGATTAGCTCAATTTGATTGAGCAAAAAAGATTAAATAAAATCTAATTGAATTGGATTCAATTAGATTTAACCCGATTAGATTATTAGATGACCTAATCGCTAAGGAAGAATTACCCCTGATTTGATCAAGATTTTGATTCAATCAATTTTTAATTTGATTAAAATTTGATTAAAAATTTATGAATTTAATTAGATTAGATTTCATATATTTTATTTGGACTAAACCAGATGTGATTTGGTTTGGATTCAAAAAAGAAAATTAAGAGTCCTTATTGGAATAGGACTCTTCTCCCTTGCGCCAACCCATTTTGCACACCATCTATCTCCACTCACAAAAAGTTTTTGCATGAGATTTTTCCATACCAAAGTTCTTCCTCTCTATCTCACATCCAAATCTGATTTGATTTTGATAAAAAGAAGGTTCTAAAATTGGATTTCAAAATATTCCTTATCGGGAGAATCTGTTCTTATCCAAATCAACCTCTCCATACCAACTTATATTTTTCTCTTTATATGTGTGAAATTTTGAAGAGATTTTTTGTGGGAGATTAGTTGAAGAATTGATTTACCATAAAAAAATATGGAAAGGGATGTCCCATATTTTTTTGGGTATGTTTTGGATGTGGAATTGTGAAGGGAGGCGACATCTTGTAAGAGTCCATGATCTCTAGAACTCTTCACCCTTATTTCTTACATGCCTATACAAAGGGGTTTTTATTTTTGTTTTGTATGTGTAAGAGAGTAGGAAGAGAGATCTTCACATGAAGGGAGGTTTGGGTATTATTCATGGCATGAAAGATAGAGAGGAGAGTCCTCTCTCTTGGTGTATGCGCAAAAAATCTGAATTCTAGGTTTTTGATCCTCAAGATTTGGGAAGAGAGAAAAAATAAAAAAAAAATTATTTTTCTTTTCATCTTTCTTCTACCTCTTTATCTCCTATAGAAGTGCATCTTTAACCTCTAAAAAAGTTCTAGAGATTTGAAAAAAAGATCCAGATCAACCAAAAAGAAGGTCTTCATGCGAGCTAGCACTTTCGAGAAGATCAATCAGATCGGAGCTTCGAGTGGATTTTTTATAGAGGTCGGATGCATATGCGGCTCCAAGAAACTAGTGAGGATCTCCTTCACCATATCTCTCAGTAGTGGTATTCATCGACCTATGCTTAGGGATCGAGTTCTAAACTCAGATTAGAAGTAGAAGTGATCTACTGCTCACATGCATGCATGCTGATTTTATCTTCAGTATTTTTTAGATTTTATATGCAGCATATCATGTCATAGATCCTAGAGTAGGTAGATTTGATGATTAAATCATATACATGATAGATTAATTTGATTAATCTAATTATCTTTTACTATAATTTATTCAAAAAAATTTCAAAATACATGCATGAAATCACCTACGTTCACCATCAATTCTGTCTCCCCACTACCTCGTGTCTATCCTTCCCCATCCAAGATCTTTCACTGGCTACCAAGGCATCCTGGGGAAGCTCCATAATGCCTCTCACCATCCGCTCTCTTTGTTCATTCATCTGAAGGATCGACACTATCTCCTCATAGACTAGTGTCTCCTTTCCATACAACAGAGTCATCACTAGTGGATCAAAACTCTTGGGTAGCGAGCACAGTAACATCAGGGACTTGTTCTCCTCCATAGCCACATCTAAATTGAGTAGATCTATACTCAATTGGTCGAACCACTGAATATATCCTAGTACAACTCCACCTTCTTTCATCCAAAGGCTGTAGAGTTGTTTCTTCAGTATAAGCTTGTTGCACATGTTCCTTTTTATGTACAGGGAGTGCAACCTTGATCACAAATCTTTCGGTGTCTTCTCTTCCAATACGCCATATAGCACTAAGTCCATCAAACACCATCTGATCAGCGATTAGGCCCTCTTCTCCAAAGAACTCCAAACTCGATCTATCATCCCCTCTGGTTTTTCTTTCAGAGCCAGATCCAGATTCTACTGAACCAATAGATCTTCCACCCTTGTCCTCCATATCAAGAAGTTTTTCTTCCCATCAAACTTTTCAAAATCAATCTTCAGCCTGTTGCTCATGATATCTCAACACCACAACCATAAACAATGAAGATCTGATTGAGAAAAAATACCTTTGATAAGAAATTTTGAATCCTGGTGTCTCCTTCCTTCTCCATGCTCCACCTGGCTTTGATACCAATTGTTGTGTAATTTTCTCAGATCATGAAAACTCAAAAATACCAGCAAACCACACACGAAAGAGGTGGCACTAGAGTTTTGCTTGAGAAGGGAATGCCTCCCTTCTTTCAACCTTTAGAGGTGGTGGCTAGGGTTTGCTCCCCTCTTATGATGGCATGTAACTAGAGAGAAAAGAGAAAATGAGGGTTTCGAAAGAAAAGGATTCGATTTATTCCACAATGTTATAGGTTATATATATATATATATATATATATATATATATATATATATATAGCCTATACAATGGATCAAAACTCAAATATGAAAAAATCTCTGGACTAACCCAAATGTACTCATCCAAACCCATGTACACCCATTGTCTGATCGTACACTCACCCCTTGAGTTAGTCCCCTTTAAACCCATCAAATCAGGCCTTATGACCCTAGGATCAAAACTCGATACCAAACCCAAATAGAAATCCTACACATTTATTTTCATGACTCGAGCTGGCTCAGTCAGTGCTCGAGTCAGCTTGACTGCCATGCCATCAGTGTGCCATGAAATGCTACTCTTTGTTTGAAGTTCGAGATGGCTCTCTCAGGGGTCTGAGCTGGCTCGAGCTGATCTTAGGCGACTCCTCTAAGATCCAAGTAGATTCCTCTGCTGGCTGAAGTCCTTTGCTCGGTTCCTTGCTCTATCTTGCATCTCAGATATCTAGAGCCCATATCAAGCTCCTCAAGATCCTCACCAGCTCGAACCTTGAGCTCATGGAAACTATACTCCACCTCTACCCTCAAACCACTTCCATCCTAGCGAACTTAGAGTCTATCACACTGACTCCACCTATGGTCACCTCCAAAGCTATAGGAGCACCATGGAATCCCTACAAACCCATAGTTGCTGTCACTACGACTAAATATTATTTTTAAGAGAGTTTTTTCGATCTCATACACATCCTTATATGATCATATAAAATTCAATGGTATATCTATTGAATATATGATCCTATCATATATGCATCAATTCATATCAACTCATATGAATACATAATCATACCAAGATATATGATTGCATAATTCATTTATGAATTCCATAACATAATTCACATCAAACATATGAAATTATATCATTGCTATCTCAAAGGAAAATTTGAAACCTAGGTGATCTATAATTCTACACCTAAGCATTAACATATGATTGAATCAATCAAGGATGGCTCTGATACCATTGTAGGGTTACGATGGTATAGCGGTAGCATGGATTTAAAAAAAAAAATTAACTATGAAATCCTAATCATCAAACCCTAATCCAAAACCTCCTTGATGATTAATAATCATATGCATAAGTTCATATAACATAATAGAAGATATAGAAGAATACCTGTATCGCTAAATTTAAATTTTGGTAGAGCTTCCACCAGGTGCCCAAGTGTTCGCCCTCTAATGATGATCCACATGGGATCTTGATCAAGACTCTTACTCCTTAATCCGATTCCTCCAACTGAACTCTTTCTCTGAGAATTTTTTTGGATAGTACAACCGCTAGCCTTTCTTCATCTCCTCCCAGCCTTCTCCTTCTCTCTTCCTTTCTTTTCTCCTTGTCTTGCCTAATTCTCTTCTTAGGTCTTTGTCCTAAATCAGACTTGTTCTTACTATTTTAGGACTTATCCTAACAAGAAGAGGAAGAGGATTATTGGAATAATAGTGGAGAGGATGTAAGAAATAAAAGATTGAGATGAATTAGATACCTGGCACACCCCCTATTTATAATTAGAGAGCGGATGTTTTCGATGTCCACTCATGCCTTCCCAATCCTTATCTCACACCCATTAGAAGACCATCTCACACTTTATCAAAGATCTCATGCCCATCCCATGATTCTCATGCCCATCAGATGGTTTAAGACACTTGGCAATCATCGGGAAATTAAGCGAAGAGATGCTTTGCGCAGAAGGACTCTTCAGAGAAAAATTTTTCGAAGGTTTTTGAAATATCATATGACTTTCTTAGATGGCACCATTAATCCTATCCCTTGATCATCAGCAAATGGCCATCCAATGGCCCAAAAGGGAGGTGCTAAACTCAGATAGGTATGGAGAAAAGAGAGGATGAGTGCAAGAAATCAAGAATACCTAACCACTTGGACTCTGAGTCCAAGTGGCACCAAAGATAATGGGTAGCTAGGGTTTGGATTAAATCAGATTTGTTCCCATCTTTATCCATCCACAAGGCCATCTAATGGCTGACCAAAACACCATGCTTAAGAAGGAATATGCATGGAATTAAATGGATAGGAAGAGACACCCCAAAAAATGTGGCACACAAAGTCATGCACTAGGAGAGAATCCTTCATGCATCGAGAGAGAAACTCTCTGGCACGTGGAAAGCCCAATAACTAGTGCTAATCCTCTTGGCTCAACTAGCCAAGGGTCAATCCAAATTAGACCCAAAAGAATATTGAATTTCATTGGATTTAATTTGCCCAAATTAGGAACCAAATCGAATCCTATTCGAGCACAGGAGCAAGAGTTTGCAATGTATGCTAGCATATTCATCCTGCAAACATGATCTAATTCAATTAGATCTTTGATCCATTCTCTTTGTGTCTGACCCATCGAATTCTACATCTAGCCAGCAGTAGGTCCGAATGCAAGTTGACTTGATTTGATTAGAATTCAATCTAACCGATTTATGTCCAATCGAGCTAATTCGATTTCAACAATTAGAACCCTTTTTAATTGGTGATCAAATTAAATTTTTTAATTTGATTAAATCTACAAGATAAGATTGATGTTTAGCAATGTATCATGTCTCTTTGAAAGATATAAAATTTTTGATAAAAATATCAAAAATATCCTTCAATGGTAAGTCATCATGCAATTCAATCCTTCAATCATCCTGTATCTCAAATATGTTTATGAGCATGAAATTATGTCAAATTCAAATACATATTCTTATTGATTCTCCATCAATCTATGATGACTCTAATGAAGCATTAGAAATTACTTCTAATCTTCATCCTACTCTGGCCAAAGACTTCGTGAGTCATTTAGAGATGAGAATGCATAGGATATCATCTCCTCTTACTAGGAGTGATCGATTCTTTATTGACCAACTCATAATTTTTATACATACTATACTACATCTAGAATATCTCATACATATCTTAATACCATACCTAGGTTTGAACCAAAATATGGGTTCATATGCACAAGATTTCATGGTGGTCTCAGATCTAAGGATCACTTGCACAACTCTCACTTAAAGAATCATCTTTTGATATACAAATAAGACTTCATAAGATATTCTCTATCGGTGAGTCAATTCAGTGAACTCATTTTCAAATTAGCATCCACATTCTTGTATTAGTATCCCCACACAAGTGGCTAGTGAGATTAGTCATCCTCTCCATCGAGCATATATAGAATGTGCAGGTCTATCCAGAATATTGATTCCGACTCAATGCTCCTATGATCAAAAATATTTAAGATTAAAATTTTAAGATTTTAAGTCTCACAGACATGACCCTTTCATATCTCTTAAAATTATTACTTTAATCTATGAGATTCATCATAATCTTAAGAAATATAAGATGCAACATATGATGAATTAAAATGCCTTTATTTATTGATAAAATATAATATACATGAGTAGAAAGATCCAAAGAAATCCTTTGCAATACAAATTACGATTGACTTGTTGGGCATTAATCTTTCATGACCTCATCAGGCCAACCTCATAAGAAGGCTAATCTCATTAGAAAGCTAAGGTCGTTAGAAAATCGATCTCATCAGAAGGCTGAGATCATCATCACTTGGATACGTGACAGTAGATCATTATTTGAGTAAATGACACTCTCAGACTACATCAACTTCTAGCCGATCTAACTCTTTAGTATTATCTGCAAAGTCGACTTAATCCAGAACTGTTAGTAAGTAGGACACTCATCTCGATTATCTACTGATGTCCCTCAATCGAATCAGAACTTACATTGATTTTTGACTGACCTGATTACTGGCACTCAAGGCATGGTGCCTAATTCAGATATTCATCAATATCAATTATTCTACATCAGTCTCTTATTGACATGCCCCTATATCTATGTACAATTATCTAATAGTGGTCATCTATCTCAGTTATAACTATCTTTCAGTTGTATTCCAGCTTATTTGCCACATGGATAGCTGCCTCATAATCTCTGTATAGCTGGCCATTCTATTATAATAACCCAACGGGCTAACGATCTAATAGATCTCTAACAGCCTAATAGCCTAACAGATCTCTAACAGCCTAACAGATCTCAAACAGCCTAACAATTTAAGGCCTAAACGAGCTCTATCTATAAAAGGGAGACAAGGTACTCTCCAAAAGATAAGCCAAATCTGAGTAAATAGAGACAAAACTCTATGAGATTCCTCAAAGAAAATTAGAGTTTTCTCCACTTTTCTCCACTCAAACTCTCACTTCTTACTTTCTACTTCTTCATTTTCACTGCCTGTTCTCAAAGCTCCGACTGATTTAAGCATTGGAGGATCCTAAATCAGAGGGCACCCCATGATTTTGAGACTTTTTTTATAGGTTTTACTTATGATTTACATTAATACAACTCTCAACCCTCCAGCTCAGTTCAACACTGACCTCACTTTCAGAGCCTTGTAGCAATAGTATCATTGTAAGTCATTAATTAATTACTCAAATATATAAGGCTAAATCCCTTGAAACTTTGTTTGCAGAATTAATTAAACAACCAAAACATCATAAATGGCTTCATTTTATGATCACAGTGCAATTAAATCTAAGAAATTTAGTAGATCATTCTTTAGAAGGTGGCAAAGTCAAGTAAAATATTGGCTCACCACATTAAGATTAATTTCTACCTTAGAATTATCGGATCCTAGACTTTTCTCTGGATCAACCTCTCTTAGTCCTTAAGATTCTGGATCTTCTGGTTCTCATTCAAAAATTTATGAAGAAATTGATTTTCATTGCTGCCATAGGATTCTTAGTACTCTATCTGATTCTTTATATGATGTGTACCTTTCTACAAAATGGACTAAGGAGCTTTGGGATGCTCTTGAAATAGAATATGGAATGGACAATGTTGATTTTGATCAGTTTGTTATATCCAAGTTTCATAAATATACCATGGTGGATTTTAAATCTATTAGTATTTAAATCCATGAGTTTCAAGATCTTCTTAGAAAGGCTAAATTAACTGGTTGCAAATTCTCTAAAAGTGATAAAGTCCAATCCTTGATTGATTCACTTCCTCCTCCTTGGTTGAATTTTTCTTGCGAGTTAAGTCATAAGTAAGGTGGCTTAACCCTATCAGATATCATAAACTTTGTTAAGATCGAAGAACATCAACTTAAGAATCAACCCAAATCTAATTTTGGACACAAGATCAATTTGACTGAATGAAATCAAAGTCATTTCAAACCTCAGAGAAAATTCTTCAAAATGAAAAAACCCTCTAAATCCTTCAAACTTAGTTTCTTCCTTCAAACCTCCTAAAAGCTACAACCATCCAAATCAGAAGCTAAATAAGAAGGAGATCTTTTGCTTCATATGCGGACGCATAAATCATATGGTGAAGGACTGCTACCGTACAAAGATTGAACCATGGAAAAAGAGCACCCAAACCTCGAGTGAACATGATTGAAGATAGTGCCAGACCTTCCTTCCAGTTAGAAAGTCAAAATCCTTTGGTATATCTTGTCCATTCTTCTTATGATAATGTACATGTTTATTTTGATCATTTCGATTCTCCACCTTTTAGGAATCAAATGGAGGAGGTGTAATGCTTGGGAATGATTCTACCATACAAGTGTTATGAAGAGGTTGTGTGGATCAGAAAATGATATCTAAATAAAATTCTAATCCATCATGAAGTACTGTACATCCTCAATGTTAGGAAAAACCTAATCAACAGATCTCTTCTTATATCTAGAGGGTACAAAATTATATTAGAATCTAATAAGCTTGTAATAACTTGTAATAATGAGTTTATTGGAAAAGGTTTTGTATCTGAAGATCTATTCAAATAAGGTGTAATTGCAGCGAAAATTCAGTGCAGAGGCAAAATGATAATTTTAATACTTTTTTAAAATTACTATTTTACAGTGAAATTATTAATTAATCTCATTAATTAATACTAATTAACCCTACACTAGGATCTAAATATGATACAACAGCATGCATTTAAATTTGAAATTCAAATTTGAAACAGTAAACTTTTTACTGTACTGTGTTCAGAACACATCACCTTTTGTGGGTAGTCGATCACTGCAATCTGATCATCATCGGAGGATTCTGATCATCACGTCATAGCCACACTAGTGTCTGACCTCTACGGATCATCCACACGAAGCTTTCATCTGATCGGCTCCTCACGAATGCTAGTTCATGATTTCACCCTTTTGATGGCTGATGTTGATCGAACTCCTTCGATCGATGTGTGCCAACTCCTCGGATGCTCTGGATCATCTGCACGATTGGTTGAGAGGCTGATGGATCTCTCCCTAAAATTTGGTGGACTCACAACACTCGTGGCACACAAATCTCACTTCCCGAACCCTAGGTAGAAACCCTAGGGTACACACCAAAAATCCTGCGTCCAATTTTCTTTCTTTTCTTTCTTTTTCTCTCAGAAGGTTTTGGACCTTCACCTCATGCACAAGGCTTCCTCACGCCCCACTTTCTTTCTCAGAAGTTTTTTACACACGCCCCAGCTCCCTATCTCTTTTAAAATAGTTCAAAACATGTCTTATCCGCGTGAGAGGATAAAGACAAGTGGTTACACATTTGAATTCAAATCAAATTTGAATTCAAATGAAAACCAACTCATCCCTATCCACTTGTGGTGTGAGAAGAGAAGGGTGTGGACTCTTTGTGTGTGGAAAGGTTTCACGAGAAACTCTTTCTCGTGTGAATTATGTGGCACACAAGATGGATAAGCTTGAAGGAAAAAAAGATAAGTTATCCATTCAAATTCAAACATGCTTTGAATTTGAATGGTTAACTAATCAGCTTTATCCATCCATATGGTGCACAAAAGTGGGCGTGAGAGAGCTTTGCATGAGAGAAAATTCACGAGAAGTTTCTTCTTGTGAATTCAAATGGGCGCAGAGATTTAAGGTGGTGTAGGGATTCAAATTCAAATGGTGGTTTGATCTTAATTGAACCAACCTAATCAAAATAGGTTAAGCACAATTAGACTAAATTAAACCCAACTTAATTAGGCTTAATTAGGCTCAATAAAATCTTAATCAAATCAAAAATTGACTAAGCCCAACCCATGATCAAATCAGGGACCAAACCATCTCGACGATTAGGTCAACTCTTAACCTAATCGGGTCAAACCCAACTGAATCCAATTCAATTGGACTTGATCCAAAAATAATTACTCAATCAAATTGAGTTAATTAGCGATCAAATCACTAATTAAACCTCTCATAAATATTGGGTCTAAATTCGATGGGCAATCGGGTATCAAAGTCCATCAATATGAAACCTTGATCGAAGAGTTCAAATTTCAAATTCAAAATTTGAAATTCAAAATTTTGACCCCGGTACCAAAATGTGTGGAACTCATGATCAGAGAATCCTAATTCTCAATCATAGAGTTTCAGACACATAAGACTCATAATCAGCCATCAGATCAGAAAGGAACCTCTAATGTGTGTGACCCCGTAGGTTCGAACCTAAGTCGGTAGCACAGGAACCAATTCCTGTACTAATCGAAGTGACCATCTAGCAATGGTACCCGATGATCGGATAGATCGAATAGTCGCAATCGCAATATTCAGAACCTATGTGAATATGGTTACCATATAATTCATCCCTTTTGACCCCTGTGTTTAGGATGACTCAGGGTTAAACTGTCAACCTTGATGAGATCATCCGAATCGTGCTTAACTCAATTAGTCCTGTGACTTTTCACTAGGACTACCCTGGCCAAGGTTTTGCTAAATTGAAATATGACTGTACACAGCTCCTAAACTGGAGTGGTCAATCCCATCTTGACACACGCACCGACAAGTCAAGTACTTGACTACACCCAGCAGCCTTCCGTCACTGAATTAGAAATTCAGGTAGTCCAGTGCCTAAGTGCAGTGAGTTGCCTGCAAGTCACCGTTGCGGTCTCAGGTCGGAGGGACAGTTATACCCATATCCCATCAGAGCAAATTTTGATAGTAGAAATAGCTTCAGAGTCGGTCACGTTCAGTGTAGATGTACCATTAATCTCACCTGTATGCCATACCAGTGTCTCCACACTCCTTGGTTATGAGGACAACCAACCCATATGGCACACAACGACCTATGCTCGATAAACATTGTCGTCCTTGGTAACAACGTATCATTTGGTCGCGAACAGGTTTAAGGACTAAGCGACAAATCCTCCTTTGTCGAGTCTAAATAGTCCTAAGGACTTCACCACAACACAGGAGTTCATTAGAAGATGAAACATTTGTGATAAAAAATGCCAAAATAACTTTTATTTATTTATAATTCATGTACTAATACAAAAGGAGCACAACCATCAACAGGCTGACGATTGGCTTTGGGACACTATTTCCAACAATCTCTCACTTGGCCTAAAGCCAATCGGTGCAATATCTAATACCCATCTTCGACTTATAGTCGTTGAACTCCTTCACCGCAATGGCATTAGTGAATGGGTCGATGAGGTTCTCCTTCCCGTCGATCTTCTGAAAGTCAACATCACCTCGATCCACGATCTCCCGAATGAGATGGTAGCGGCGCAGAATATGCTTCATCCGCTGGTGTGCCTTCGGTTCCTTCACCTGAGAAATGGCTCCAGAGCTGTCACAGTAGAGCAAAACTGGACCAACAAGGGAGGGTGCTGCTCCGAGCTTAGTGATGAATTTCCTCAGCCACACCGCTTCTTTGGCAGCATCTGATGCAGCAATATACTCTGCCTCGCATACTGAATCAGCCACAGTGTGCTGCTTGGAACTCTTCCAGCAGACAGCCCCACCATTAAGGGTAAAAATAAATCCTGACACACTCTTGCTGTCATCGCGATCAGACTGGAAACTAGAGTCTGTAAACCCTATAAGTCTCAAGTCTGATTCACCATAAACAAGCCACTGGTCTTTAGTATTTCTTAAATACTTCAGGATGGTTTTAAAAACCTTCCAGTGATTCTCCCTTAGATCAGATTGGTATCTACTCACTACCCCTAGTGAGTATGCCACATCTGGTCGTGTACATGTCATGGCGTACATGATAGATCCCACTGCCGAAGCATATGGAATCCTACCCATACGCTCTCTCTCTTGAGGTGTTGTCAGACAATCCCTTTTTGAGAAAGAAATTCCATGGCCTATCGGTAGATAGCCTTTCTTGGAATTCTCAATGCTGAACCTTTTCAGCATTGTATCAATGTACGTGGACTGGGATAAGCCAAGCAACCTTTTGGATCTATCCCTATAGATCCTCATCCCTAGGATGTAGGAAGCTTCTCCTAGATCCTTCATGGAGAACTGTGACGACAGCCAAATCTTTATTCCCTGTAATGCAGGGACATCATTCCCGATTAAGAGAATGTCATCCACATTCAATACAAAAAATACTACTACTGGACCATTAGCCCACTTATAAATGCAGGGCTCTTCTCCATTCTTAACGAAGCCATACGTTTTGATTGTCCTATCAAAACGTATGTTCCAACTCCGAGATGCCTGCTTAAGTCCATAAATGGACCTTTGTAGCTTGTATACCTTAGACTCATCTGTGGATGTGAACCCTTCAGGTTGTATCATATACACCTCTTCGTCTAGCTCTCCGTTTAGGAAAGCTGTCTTCACATCCATCTGCCAGATTTCATAGTCTAGATGGGCAGCTATCGCAAGCATAATCCGAATGGATTTGAGCATTGCCATAGGAGAAAATGTCTCGTCATAGTCTATACCATAACGTTGACGATATCCTTTGGCAACCAGACGGGCTTTATAGGTCTCCACCTTTCTGTCTGCGCCCCTCTTCCTCTTGAAGACCCACTTACACCCTATGGGTTTCACTCTTTCGGTGAGTCAACCAATGTCCACACATCGTTGACCTTCATGGACTTCATTTCAGATTTCATGGCCTCTAGCCATTTCTCAAAGTCAGATCTCTGCATTGCATCCATGTAGGTGATTGGATCCTCATCATTTTCATCAAGTTTGATAGGATCACCATCCCGGACCAAGAAACCATAGTATCTGTCTGGTTGATGTGGTACTCTACCTGACCGCCTTAAGGGTGCATAATCAATGGGCTCCGGATCTGATCTAATCAAATTCGGTTCAGGTTCAGTAACATGTGTCAGTTTTTCTACCTGTCGAACTTCATCAAGTTCGACCTTAGAGGCAACAGTTCCTTCACTAAGGAACTTCTTTTCTAAAAAGATTGCCTTAAGGCTGACAAACACCTTTTGCTCATCAGCAAGGTAGAAATAATACCCTTTGGTTTCTTTTGGGTACCCTATAAAATTACACTTGTCAGACCTAGGTCCAAGCTTGTCTGTAATTAAACGTTTAACATAAGTCGGACACCCTCAAACCCTAAGATGCGAGAGTACTGGCTTACATCCTATCCATATTTCATATGGCGTTTTGGCTACAGACTTACTCAGAACTCTATTTAAAAGGTAACAAGTCGATTCGAGTGCATATCCCCAGAGAGAAATCGGCAGACCAGCAAACTCCATCATGGATCGAACCATGTCTAATAAGGTCCGATTCCTCCTTTCAGACACACCATTATGCTGTGGTGTTCCAGGAGGAGTCCACTGAGAGAGAATCCCATTCTCCCTTAGATACGTCAGAAACTCATTGGAAAGGTATTCACCTCCTCAATCTGATTGAAGAATTTTAATACACTTTCCAGTTTGTTTTTCTACCTCATTTCAGAATAGTTTAAACATTTCAAATGACTCCAACTTATGCTTCATTAAGTAGACATACCCATACCTCGATAGGTCGTCTGTGAAGATTATGAAGTAGAAATATCCACCTCTTGCACTTGAGCTCATAGGTCCACATACATCAGAATGTACCAGACCCAAGAGTTCACTGGCTCGCTCACCTTTTCCAATAAAAGATGACTTGGTCATCTTTTAAAGAAGACAAGACTCACAGGTTGGAAGTGATTCACAATTACCAAGTTCAAGAATTTCTTCTTGAGCCAACCTGTTTATCCTGTTCTTATTGATATGACCTAGCCTACAGTGCCAAAGGTAGACTTCTGACACATTATCTATTCTAGGGTGTTTACCGAAGTTTTGAACCACATTAACAGGCTGTGATAGTAAGTAAATTTTATTATTTAATTATCCAACAAATATTGTAACACCATTCAAAATGATATTGTAAATATTTTTTTTTATTAAAAAATCATAACCGTACATGGCCAAAAGGCCTACAGAAATAATATTTAATAAAAAACTTGGACAATAGTGACATTCACTCAGAATTACATTATGAGAATTATTACAAGACTCATGATTCTTAAAGCTAGAACTGGAACTTTGCTTCCATCTCCAACGTTCAGGAATCTCTCACCTTCATCAAATCTCCTACTGACCTGCAGACCCTGCATCGAATTATAAATATGATAAGGGCTTTCGATATCCAATACCCAGGCAGTAGTATCACAAATGAAAAAGTTGCAAAGAGTTATCATATAATTACCTTGCTTCTTCTTCGGCCTGTTCGGGTTCAGGGAGGCAATGTATTGAGGACAGTTCCTCTTCCAATTCCCCTGCTTCTTGCAAAAGAAGCACTCCGCCTGGCTCTGGTCGGGCTTGCGCTTCTTGGTCTGACCCTGTGCAACCGTCCCAGCATGAGGCTGCACCTTCTTGTTCTTCTTCTTCTTGTTCTTCTTCCCCTTCCCAAAGGATCGACGATGAGAAGAAGACCCTCCCACTACATTCACTGACTCCTTATGGAGCTGGTGATCCTTCTCAAAGTTCTGCAGCAACCCCAACAACCCGTGGTAGTTTGCTGCAGGTTTTGTCATTCGAAAATGAGTAAGAAATGGGAGGAAGGACTTGGGCAAGGAATTAAGGATCGCATCCTTATCGAGCTGCTCGTGCAGAGGAAAACCCAATTTGCCTAGGCGCTCAATCATCTCGATCATGTACAGTACATGATCAGTGACTGAGGCCCCATCCCTCATCCGAGCATTGAAAATGGCACAACTAGTTTTGTGCCTTTCAACATCGTCAGGCGTGCCAAAGGAGTCGTTCAACATTTGAAGCATCTCCTGAGGTTGGGCATTCTCAAACCTGTGACTGAACTCGTCATTCATTGCTGCCAGCATAATACATCAGACGGTAGTGCGGTCATTGAGCCACTTCTGGTAAGTGTCTCTGATCGCCTTACTAGCGTTCGGAGCTGGCTCCTCAGATGCTGGATCCGTTACAACATAAAGGATCCGCTCATGCTCAAGGATGATTTTCAAATTTCGATACCAGCTATCAAAATTAGATCCCATGAGCTTGTCATTATCTAATAATAACCGGAGCGATAGGGTAGTGGCCATAGCTGTATAAAGAAAAATCAGACCTCTATTAGTACATAAATTAATACTAAAGACTTGGACTTTAGTCTAAAGTTTTTCCCAATATTTTTACGAACTGGTAGCCTCAACCTCCAATTCGAGGAATTACTTTAATTCCTTAATGGGTACTAGAATCCACACAGACTACACACGAGCCCAACTTTGGTTGGTCAACCCATGTGCATCTATGGGTAGGTTCTTAACCAGCTGTTTCTCTAAACAACTTCTAGTAATTGATTTTACCCCAGAACCTAATCAGTAGGCTTTGGCCTCCACTGAAAAGATCTGGTTAGGTCCAACCATTAACATGACTTAATTTGGTGAATCAGACCAATAAATGATCAGGCTCGACTTTGGCCGGCCAACCTAACCACCATCAGAAAGACTCAACCAAATTATCATATTATGAATGATAATTCCATTAGCCAATGAGCACCAGGCCTTTGGGTCTCCAATGATCATTGAACTAATGGACTCATTATCACTCACTTAATGGGAGGCATTGACTTAGTTATCATTATAACTTAATCATTTTAAGGACCTAATAATTTTTGAAGATTTTATTAAAGGATAGTAGAGAAGAAATCATCCAGCCAATTTCAATCCTCCCACTGACTTCACCAAGTCAGATTAAAAAGGATTTAATTAAAGCTGGCATTAGGAGCACCTAAATCAATCACACTGATTTACCTAATGACATGGGTGAGCTCTAATCACCAAGTGATCTAATCAAAATCTAATTTACCAGATTGGCCAGGTAAGTGAGATCAGTGGTGGGGATTTGCCATTAACTCGTCAATGATCGAATCAATGCGAGTAGCTCCCGCTTAAGAACCACTGATCAAAACTGCCAAACTTACCTTAGACACCAACCGGTTCATTAGTTTTAATTTTGATCAACTTAGTAAATAGGGCTCCACCGCATAGCCATGAATTAAGTCCATCTTGGTCTAGTTAAAGATATGGACCCATTCAACTACAACTATTGAAGTTGAGTCTAGAGTATCCTTGACCTAATCTAATTCAACTTTTGATTAGATTTGACCAATTACTCCATTTAGTCTATTTTTTAAGCTAACCTTAGGTCTAACCCAATTATGGACCTAATTCATCTAACCCATTGACCCACAAGTTTATGCAATTATGTTAGGTCTTAATTCACAATTCTAGACCTACTAGACAACACTTAATTCTTTTAATTAAGTACTTGGGCTGATGGGTCAGGGTTTGGCATTTCAAAAATAATTTTTAAATTTTGAAAGATTTTATTTTTTATTCACCAAATGTGTTGACTCATTTCACAAACGGGTCAGCACAATTCATAAACAGCAATCCTATTACTCATTTCATAACAGAAAATAACTCAAAATAAATCATGAATTTTTTTTTAGATCTAATCTAACACATTCATGATAAATTTTATAATTAAGTCCTTTCACTGCTTCATCGGCATGGGATATAATTACATCGGCATCCCTACCGCCATAGGAGACCCGATCGAATGGGAAGAGAGGGCCTTTAAACCCTACTTTTCTCCTATGACCGGACGGCCATGGCAACCAACCCAATTAGATTACTTGCTACTTGGATCAAGTATATCTAAATATATCAATTTTAAAATTTAAATTTTGAATTTCAAATTTTAAATTTCAAATTTCAAATTTCAAATTTCAAATTTGAGATTTCAACCAAATTTTGAATTTTGAATTTCTAATCTTTGAATTTTAAATTTTGAATTTTGAATTTTAAATTTCAAATTTCAAATTTCAAATTTAAAATTTCAAACAAATTTTAAATTTTAAATTTTAAATTTCAAAATTCAAATTTCAAAATTCAAATTTTAAATTTTAAATTTGAACTTATAGATTACACCTTAATCTATGCATGCATATATATATCATATTCTAGAACCATGCTCTGATACCATTTGTAGCAAAAATTTAGTGCAGGGGCAAAATGGTAATTTTAAAACTTTTTTAAAATTACTATTTTACAGTGAAATTATTAATTAATCTCATTAATTAATACTAATTAATCCTACACTAGGATCTAAATATGATACAACAGCATGCATTTAAATTTGAAATTTAAATTTGAAACAGTAAACTTTTTACTGTACTGTGTTTAGAACACATCACCTTTTGTGGGTAGTCGATCACCGTAATCTGATCATCATCGGAGGGCTCTAATCATCACGTCACAGCCACACTAGTGTCTGACCTCTATGGATCGTCCACATGAAGCTCCCATCTGATCGGCTCCTCACGAATGCTAGTTCGTGATTTCACCCTTTTGATGGCTGATGTTGATCGAACTTCTTCGATCGATGTGTGCCGACTTCTCAGATGCTCCAGATCATCTGCATGATTGGTTGAGAGGCTGATGGATTTCTCCCTAAAATTTGGTGGACTCACGACACTCGTGGCACACAATCTCACTTCCCGAACCCTAGGTAGAAACCCTAGGGTACACACCAAAAACTCTGCACCCAATTTTCTTTCTTTTCTTTCTTTTTCTCTCGAAAGATTTTGGACCTTCACCTCATGCACAAGGCTTCCTCACACCCCACTTTCTTTCTCAAAATTTTTCTACGCACGCCCCAGCTCCCTATCTCTTTTAAAATAGTTCAAAACATGTCTTATCCGCATGAGAGGATAAAGACAAGTGGTTACATATTTGAATTCAAATCAAATTTGAATTCAAATGAAAACCAACTCATCCCTATCCACTCGTGGCATGAGAAGAGAAGGGCATGGACTCTTTGTGCGTGGAAAAGTTTCACGAGAAACTCTTTCTCGTGTGAATTATGTGGCACACAAGATGGATAAGCTTGAAGGCAAAAAAGATAAGTTATCCATTCAAATTCAAACACGCTTTGAATTTGAATGGTTAACTAATCAGCTTTATCCATCCATATGGTGCACAAAAGTGGGTGTGAGAGGGCTTTGCGTGGGAGAAAATTTATGAGAAGTTTCTTCTCGTGAATTCAAATGGGCGCAGAGATTTAAGGTGGTGCAGGGATTCAAATTCAAATGGTGGTTTGATCTTAATTGAACCAACCTAATCAAAATAGGTTAAGCACAATTAGACTAAATTAAACCCAACTTAATTAGGCTTAATTAGGCTCAATAAAATCTTAATCAAATCAAAAATTGACTAAGCCCAACTCCTGATCAAATCAGGGACCAAACCATCTCGATGATTAGGTCAACTCTTAACCTAATCGGGTCAAACCCAACTGAATCCAATTCAATTGGACTTGATCCAAAAATAATTACTCAATCAAATTGAGTTAATTAACAATCAAATCACTAATTAAACCTCTCATAAATATTGAGTCTAAATCCGATGGGCAATCGGATATCAAAGTCCATCAATATGAAACCTTGATCGAAGAGTTTAAATTTCAAATTCAAAATTTGAAATTCAAAATTTAAAATTCAAAATTTTGACCTCGGTACCCAAAATGTGTGGAACTCATAATCAGAGAATCTTAATTCTCAATCATAGAGTTTCAGACACATAAGACTCATAATCAGCCATCAGATCAGAAAGGAACCTCTAATGTGTGTGACCCTGCAGGTTCGAACCTAAGTCGGTAGCACAGGAACCAATTCCTGTACTAATCGAAGTGACCATCTAGCAATGGTACCCGATGACTGGATAGGTTGAATAGTCACAATCACAATATTCAGAACCTACGTGAATATGGTTACCGTATAATTCATCCCTTTTGACCCCTGTGTTTAGGATGACTCAGGGTTAAACTGTCCACCCTGATGAGATCATCTGAATTGTGCTCAACTCAATTAGTCCTGTGACTCCTCACTAAGACTACCCTGGCCAAGGTTTTGCTAAATTGAAATACGACTGTACACAGCTCCTAAACTGGAGTGGTCAATCCCATCTTGACACATGCACCGACAAGTCAAGTACTTGACTACACCCAGCAGCCTTCCGTCACTGAATTAGAAATTCAGGTAGTCCAGTACCTAAGTGCAGTGAGTTGCCTGCAAGTCACCTTGGCGGTCTCAGGTCGGAGGGATAGTTATACCCATATCCCATCAGAGCAAATCTTGACAGCAGAAATAGCTCTGGAGTCGGTCACGTTCAGTGCAGATGTACAATTACATCTCACCTGTATGCCATACCAGTGTCTCCACACTCCTTGGTTATGAGGACAACCAACCCATATGGCACACAACGACCTATGCTCGATAAACGTTGTCGTTCTTGGTAACAACGTATCATTTGGTCGCGAACAGGTTTAAGGACTAAGCGACAAATCCTCCTTTATCGAATCTAAATAGTCCTAAGGACTTCACCACAACACAGGAGTTCATTAGAAGATGAAATATTTGTGATAAAAAATGTTAAAATAACTTTTATTTATTTATAATTCATGTACTAATACAAAAGGAGCACAATCATCAACAGGCTGACGATTGGCTTTGGGATACTATTCCCAACAGTAATTCCTAAAGATTCTAATAAAGATCATTTCTTTGTTCTAAATCTTGAATTTTTTAATATTTGGCATGGTAGGATTGGTCATGCTAATTTTGATTAGATCTAGTATATGACCAACTTAAATTTAATCCTTAAGATCCATTTGGCTAAAAAGATCAAATGTGAAATCTATGTTTAAGCCAAAAGTACCAAAAAACCTTTTAAATCTATTCATAGAAGTTTTAACCTTCTTGATCTAATTCATAGTGATATGTGTAACTCTACCAAAAATCCAATTCGGGGAGGAAATCATTATTTTGTAACATTCATTGATGATTTCTTCTACTATTGTTATATATATGTAATCAAATCTAAAAATGAAGTCTTTGATAGGTTTAAAATTTTTAAGACTGAAGTTGAAATCCAGACTGAGAAAGCCCTTAAAAGACATAGGTCAGATCGAGGTGGAGAATATATCTCTAATACGATGGCTTTTTTTATCAAGAACATGAGATCATTCATAAGGTGACTCCTTACTCCCTATAGTCAAATGGTGTAGCGAATGGAAAAACTGTACCTTAATAGATGTGATTAATTCAATGTTGATCAGTTCAAATGCACTAGAGAACTTATGGGGGAAGCCTTATTAGTAGCCTATTATATCCTAAATAGAATACCTTTTAAGAATGAAAATAAGACTCTTTTTAAACTTTGAAAGGATAGAACTGTTAGATGTATGTCCTAAAAGCCAATATGGCTGACACATTGTAATATATCTAGGGCATAATTTTGTACTTAATATATTAATATGATCAATAAAATGGGCAAGTTTTTTTTCATTCAAGTATAATGTATCCTTGAATAATCAATAAATTAGTTTCAATACATATTCTCAAAGTGTTGAGAATTAGAGACATGTATTTAATTTTTAAATACTCCCGATCATAGGATCATCATGAGGACAATGATAGATCTGGATAGATTGGTGCACAAATCACTTTCTTCGGAATAGATGGATCTCTAATCTACTGTGTAGAGATAAGGGCGACAAGTACGGATGGTTGCTAGAGAACAACTGGCACTGAGCGTGACCATACGAGAGATCACTTGAATTTCTATTCAATCATTAATAATTGTCTCGATGCTGTAGTTGTGTGACTGATCTTTTGACTTGAGATGGTACTGCTACTTGCAGTGAGGCTGCTGGAGTTTGATTGACACATAAATATGGATCTTAATGAGCCCTTGTAGTGGATGTTGGCGACAGTTGGTCGACTATAGGAGTGGGGTGCGCATCAAGATAAGATCTATTGACCTTGATAGAGAGGAGTAATCCTATGAGATTTAAGAGGCTAAGTCCAAGAGTCTATGGCCACAGCAGTGTGATTAATAGAAAAGAGTTTTCATAGAAGTCACAACTGTATTTGAGCTAATCAATCTATCATATGACCGATATTGAGGTTTGACAATTTATCCATGACCTACCATCTAGTCAGGACTCACGATAAAGGGACTAAATCACACGTTAACTATACTTAGAGGTATATTTCAGTTCTAATAGGTTGCCACTACATACTGCTAGATGTCACTGATGGATTATGAGAGCTCACTAGGATTGTTCCAGATCGATAATCTTTAATTGAGTTAGAGTGAAATTATTCCGATCTATTGAAAAGTGTTTCAATGATATAATGATAGAGGTCATTGTATATCTCACTATCAGATAGAATTGAACTTATGGAGTCATACAACAAAGGAATTAAGCTTGAAATAAGAAATTGAGCTTATGAAGTGTCAATTGGGTTTAGAAAAACCCATTGGGTTTATGGTAACTGTTGGTGCAAAAATCTGCTTGCGTCGGAGAAGCTGGAGTTGGGGAAGCCGCGGTCGCCGCCGGGACCTGCAAAGGAAGTCTAAACTGGAGGTGGGGTTGCTCCGGCAAGACCCTCCGACGCTCAAGTCAGTTCTCTGCCTCAACAAGAATGGAGTGCTCGAATGGAGAATTTAGCAGAGTTTTGAGATAAGAAAATGAGCTTATCGAATAACGTATCTGGGTCCCCTTTTTATAGGCGGAGGAAGCAACGGATTGATGGCGACGTTTGTAACCATCTGGCAGTGGACTGCCTGGGGTCAGATGGAGTTTGCTGCGAAGAGTAGTGGAATAGACCCGTGGCTATCACTAGGGCGTGCCACGTGGAGTTTACCGCGTGAAGTGGGGTGGCGTTTGTTGTCGTGACTTGCCAGCGGATGGAAGAATCGTGCGGTATCCGTTGCAGGAGGTGGAGCAGGATCGCGGCCGTTTATCGTGGCCTGTCAGGTAGTAATGGAGCCGCATGGGATCCATCGCAGGGAGTGGAGCAGCACTGCGATCGTTACTGCGGCCTGTCAGGGAGTGGTGGAGCTGCACGGAATCCACCGCAGGAAGTGTAGCAGAATCATGGCTGTGATTGTGGCCTGGGAGTGCAGATTTGTCGGCTGAAGTTCGGCTGTGGTCGGAGTCTGACCCCACGTAAGGGTCCAGGCGGAGTCCTCCTTGCGGTTGGGGTAGTGGGTGGAGCCCGGCTCCCGTGGGAGTCTGGGTGGAATCCCCTGCAATCAAAATCAGATGCAATGTCCGGCTCCTATAGGAGTCTGGACAAGGCTTACCGACAGTTGACGTCGAGGGCGGAGCCCGGCTCCCATCGGAGTCCGGGTGGAGTCCACTTGCGGTTGAAGTTGTTGACGGAGTCCGGATCCCGTAGGAGTCTGGACGAAGTCTGCTTGTAGCTGTTGGAGTTGAGGATGAAACCCGGCTCTCGTAGGAGTTCGGGCGGAGTCTCCCTGCAATCAAAGTTAAAGGCGAAGTCCGGCTCCCGTAGGAGTCCGGACGGGGCTTACCAGTAGTTGATGTTGAGGACGGAGCCCGGCTCCCATAGGAGTCCGGGCGGAGTCAACTTGAGGTCGGAGTTGTCGGTGGAGTCCGGCTCCCGTAGGAGTCCGGATGAAGTCTGTCTTGCAGCCGTTGGAGTTGAGGACGAAGCCGGCTCCCGTAGGAGTCCGGACGAAGCTGTCCTGTAGTTGATGTCGGCGGCGGAGCCCGGCTCCCATAGGAGTCCGGGCGGAGCCTGCTTGCTGCTGAAGCTGTTGGAGTTCTCGATGACGGAGCCCGGCTCCCGTAGGAGTCGGGTGAAGTTGTCGTGTAGTCGATTCCACTGAGGACTTCGGCTGTGGGTATTTTATACCCAACACCAGTCCCCCTACTTTCGAGTTTGAATTTCAAATGAAGGAAGTACAGAGAGAGAGATGGGCACAGCCGAAATCGTCCCTTCGAATCCTGCGCACTGCCGCCTCCGGATATTTTGGCATTAAATGTGCGCGTGCCGGAGTCTTTTTGAATTGGAGCGGTATGAGGGGACACTTCAAATTCTTGCAGGTACTCTGGCCTAGGTACGATGCAATTATGATCCTGCCAACCGTCAGCCGCTTTTAGCCGTCTGCCAGGGGGAGTGGGACATGTGTCGGATGCGAACTGGCCTGGGGGATTCACGATCATTATGGCACCGGATCCCAGGGTCTATTTAAACCCGTCCTCCCTCCTTTAGGCATCCTACTCCATTCCTGAGTTTTCGTTGGTGTCTGTCTTCTCTTCGAGAGCCCTGCTTTAGTGAGCGTCTTCTCGAGCCGTAGGCGCCTCCCATTTTTCGTCCCCCAGGTCCCTCAGAGTAATATAGGTTAGTGCCAACCTTCCTCTCACCGCCTAGGGGCTTCTTTTCTCATCATTACTTTTGTGTATCCCTCCGAGTTAGTCTTCGGCATCTCGTTCCCCTTTCGGTCCGTCTTTTTAGGGTCCTTTAGATCCTCCCTTCGAAACTACTCAAAATATCCTCTGGCTCTTCTGCCCCCGGCAGTTTCGAGAGTTCTTCTGCTTCAAACCCCCAGGTCCCTGTCTCTGTGGACGAACCCACGTCCGGGGCTGGGCCTCGCCCGATTTTGCACCGGGCGTTATTCCATGTTCCTCGACTTCGGAGGAACTCCTTCTGATAAGGGTTCAGTATGGGGTTCCTCCGGAGTACGACCTGGAGCTACCTGGCCCCTCTGACCGGGCCAGCACTCCTCCTCCCGGTCACTTTTGTTTGTATCAAGAAGCATTCCGTGCCGGACTCCGGCTTCCGCTTCCTGCCTTTGTCGCTGCCTTCTTCCGCTTCTTGGACATCTCTCTCGCTTCCGTGGCCCCGAATTCCTTTAGGTTTTTGATAGGGTTTCTCTTCCTCTGCCACATAGTCGAGGTTCAACCGTCTCTCTCCTTGTTTAGGCATTTTTATACCTTCAAACGCCATCCTTCGGTGAAGGACTGGTGGTACTTCTCCCCCCAGTTTGGTAAGAAGGGATTGCTGAAAGGCGCCCCTTCTTCGATTCACAATTGGAAGGGGAAATACCTCTTCGTCCACTGCCCGACCTTGGAACTGGGCCTGCCCCCTTGGGGTTCTCTGAGGAATTCCGTCCGTCGGGCTCCCAGCCTGGGGGAGGACGACCTCCAGGCCGCCCAGAAGCTTCTAACTTATCCCGCTCCTTCCCTTCCTAATCTTCTGAGGGAGCAGCTTCTTTTCAACATCGGTCTGAGCCCCCAGGATCCAGCTAGTATTCGTCTTATCTTTTCTTTTCTTGCCTTCCTCTTCTTCTTCTCTTTACTTCTTTTTCCTTCCCACTCTCTTTTTTTTCTTTCTTTTTTTTTTTTTTTTGACTCTTGATTGATCGGTGTTGCTTCTTTTTTCCCTTTTTCTTCTTTCTTCTCTTTCTTTTCCCTTTTTTTTTTTTTTTTTTTTTAGCAATGGACCCGAAGCAACGTGGATGCTCGCCAGGGGCATGAGAGCTCAGAAGAGAAAGGGCGCGGCGGCCTCCGGATCGGCGAAGAGGGCCAGGGCGGAGGAGATGAGCTTGGCTGCGCCCATCCAGGCGGCCCCGGCCATCGACATTCCTTCAGATGTCGAGCCAGTGGCTCCCCGGGCCTCCTCAAGGAGCCCGCCGATTGGGGCCCCCGTTTCGGGGGTTTGCTCCACGGAGGCGCCCGCCGCGGGGAGGAGGAGGAAATCGGTGGCTCGCAGGGCGAGTAGCCATCGAGCTGCTGTAGACGAGTCCGTCTGCTCCGAGGAGAGATCAGAGAATCCCTTCAACGATAGGGACTTGATCAGGCGGTTGATCGACGGCTGCATCCTATCCGACGTCGTGGGGAGGATCGACCGCGTCGATCCTGAGCAGCGGGCTTGGGACTCTTTGGGGTCCTTCCTCGAGGTAAATGGATCTTTATTTACACGGTCACTCGGCCTCTGTCATAATTCTCTATCCATCCTTGCAGATTGGGCACCAGCTCTTCGCCTATATCGAGGCGGTGAGCCGCATGAGGAGGGACATCCTCTAGGCGGAGGAACGCTACCAAGCCGAGGTTGCCCGCCTCCAAGCGAAGTCGGTTGAAGTAGCCACCCTCCAGGGGGCCCTGAAAAGAGAGAAGCAGGCCCAGGAGGAGGAGAGGCAGATCCTGGAGGAGTCGGTGAGGAAGGCGGAGGCCGAGGTCGCCCATTTGGTCGAGCAAACTCCGGTCCTGGTCTCGGAGGCCAGGGCCCTTGCGGTGGAGGAATTCAAGGCCTCCGCGGAGATGAGGGACCTGAATGTCCAGTTCGGCCAGGAGGCGTTCACCAAGGGGTTCTAGCTCTGCCAAGAGAAGGTGGCCAGCAAATTCTTTGAGCTTGACCTCGGCTTCCTCGAGGAGTCCAAAGACGAGGCCGGCCCCTCGTCTGTCGCCACTGCGGTCGCACCCCCTGCGCCGGGTTCTCCACCTCCCACCCCTGAGGTCTGAGACCTCTGATCTTGTGCCCTTATTTTGTCGCAATATTTTCTTTCTGTTTGTCTTCACAATTATTCAATCAATAAAGTCGAATTTCTTGTTGTGGATGGCTTCTCCTTCCCCCTCCTCCTTCTTTCTGCTTTTCTCTTTGCAATGAGTCATTCCCTGATGCTTTTGCCTTCCGATAGCAGTGCCCTGCAGAAGCACTCCCCTTGCCCCTAGGGGTCCCACTGAAATCGATAATCCAGTGGTTGAAAAAGGAGGTCCTTCACTTGACGAAGAAGTTGAAGAAGACGGAAGGAGAACTCCACAAATCGAGAGAAGGCCATTCTGAAGCTGCCGCTGAGGCCGCCCACTTTCGGAGTCTCCATGTGAAGGCAATCATGGATTACAGTGGAGGAAGGCGAACTTCGCAAAAGAACTCGAGGAGTGCAAGAAGAGCACCAGCGACCGTATTTGGGATCAAGAAGCCAGGATCAGCGCCCTTAAGGTGGAACTGTCAGCTGCGAAGAGGAAGATCGGCCAGCTGGAAGGAAATTCATCCCAGCTCTTGGCCTGGGTCGATGATGAACAGAAGTGGTCGCAGAAGGTCTCCGACCTTCAGAAGCAGCTTTAGGACGCCGAGATGAGCCATGACGTTCAGCGGGCCAGCTGGCGCCGGCAGGTGGAAGAGTATAAAGGGAGATTCCGGACGGCGGCCGACGAAGTCGTTCGTCTCCAGAGGCAGCTGGCTAATAGGGCGCAGCTTACTTCCGCCCAAGATTCTGAAGAGCTCCAAGCCCTGAGAGGCACTGTTGAAGGGATTTCTGTCTCCCTCGGGGAGAAGTCAGCCGAGCTGCAACAAGCGAAGATCCAACTGGCACTTGAGCGACGGGCCGTCGCAGACGCGGAGGCGGAGTCTGAAGTTTTGAGGAAGAGGCATCGAGAAGCGGAAGCCGAGAGCCAACAACTTCGTCGGGTGCTCCAGGACGCACTGCGAAAGAGGGAAGAGCTAGAAGGAGAAATAGAGAATCTGAGGCAGTCCTGGTTGAGGGACGGAATAGATAACTCTAGGTCAGAGGGAGCAGGGCCTCCTTAGAGCTCTTTTTGCCTTTCTGTCTTATCATGTAGTTACTTTCTTTTTGTCATTTTGCCCTCCTTTCCTTGGCCTTCCTGGCTTTGTAGTGTGTATATCGAAAATGGAATAAAAAGAGCATTTTGCGTTACCTCGTCCGCGCGCGGCACTAATATTGCTGTCTGCCGAACCTTTCTTGCCATCTGTCTTGCCTGATGTTGACATCGTTGGGAGGGGGCTTTTTCCTTTCATCTGATCTTATTAGCCGGCCAGGTTTCGCCACCATTAGCCCTCACTGCAGAAGTCGTGGATGGAGCCCGACTCCCGTAGGAGCCCGGCTGAAGTCTTCCTTGGGGGGCGGAACTCGACTCCCGTAGGAGTCCGGGTGAAGTCTTCCTCGCGGGCAGAACCCAGCTCCCGTAGGAGTCCGGGTGAAGTCTTCCTCGCGGGCGGAACCCGGCTCCCGTAGGAGTCCGGGTGAAGTCCTCTTTACGGGCGGAACCTGGCTCCCGTAGGAGTCTGGGTGAAGTCTTCCTTGCGGGCGGAACCCGGCTCCCGTAGGAGTCTGGGTGAAGTCCTCTTTGCGGGCGGAGCCCGGCTCCCGTAGGAGTCCGGGTGAAGTCTTCCTTGCGGGCAGAACCTGGCTCCCGTAGGAGTTTGGGTGAAGTCTTCCTCGCGGGCGGAACCCGGCTCCCGTAGGAGTCCGGGTGAAGTCCTCTTTGCGGGCAGAACCCGGCTCCCGTAGGAGTCCGGGTGAAGTCTTCCTTGCAGGCGGAACCCGACTCCCGTAGGAGTTCGGGTGAAGTCCTCTTTGCGGGCGGAGCCTGGCTCCCGTAGGAGTCCGGGTGAAGTCCTTTTTGCGGGCGGAACCCAGCTCCCGTAGGAGTCCGGGTGAAGTCTTCCTTGCGGGCGAAACCCGGCTCCCGTAGGAGTCCGGGTGAAGTCTTCCTCGCAGGCGGAACCCGGCTCCCGTAGGAGTCCGGGTGAAGTCCTCTTTGCGGCAGAACCTGGCTCCCGTAGGAGTCCGGGCCTTCCATTTTGCTCGAGCCGGTGTGAGGTTCTCCCCTCGTTACCAGCCTGGCTGTGGGGGCGCGTTAGGGCACTGTAAGGCCTCTCCCCCCATCCGATCTAAAAGAACCGAGCCTTCGACTTTGCTCATGTCAGGACGAGGTTCTCCTCCTATTTCTGACATGGCTGTGGGGGCGCATTAGGGCGTTGTAAGGCCTCTCCCCCCATCCGGTCTAAAAGAATCGGGCTTTGACTTTGCTCATGTCAGGACGAGGTTCTCCTCCTGTTCCTGACATGGCTGTGGGGGCACATTAGGGCGTTGTAAGGCCTCTCCCCCCATCCGGTCTAAAAGAACCGGGCCTTTGACTTTGCTCATGTCAGGATGAGGTTCTCCTCCTATTCTGACATGGCTGTGAGGGCACATTAGGGCGTTGTAAGGCCTCTCTCCCCATCCGGTCTAAAAGAACCGGGCCTTTGACTTCGCTCATGTCAGGACGAGGTTCTCCTCCTGTTCCTGACATGGCTGTGGGGGCACATTAGGGCGTTGTGAGGCCTCTCCCCCCATCCGGTCTAAAAGAACCGGGCCTTTGACTTCGCTCATGTCAGGACGAGGTTCTCCTCCTGTTCCTGACATGGCTTCATTTTTGGAGGGATCGTATCCAGTCATAAAAATCCACGCCAGGTGGGAAGGGCACGTTAGGTAGAAAGGAAAGTAGATTCAAGGTGAAATCATAAGTGATACATTTATAGTTTTCCCGCTCCTCCTTGAGGCCCTCCGGTGATGGAGTCGATGGTCCCGATGAGAGGCCGGTCCCCGGATTGCTCCTCCCTTCTCTGCGGTTCAGGCTGTGGGAGGGCTCTTGGCCGGTCTCCTCTACCCTTAGGCCTGCGGTGGATGAATCTGTCGAGTCGACCTCGCCGAATGAGCTCCTCGATCTCATCTTGGAGCTGGATGCATTCCTCCGTGTCGTGGCCGTGGTCGCGGTGGTAGAGGCAGAACTTGTTGGGGTTGCGCTTCCCGGGGTGTGTGCGTATCCTCTCCGATCTAGGGAGCTGCTCCCTGACCTCCATTAATACTTGGGCCTTCGAGGCGTTGAGGGGGGCATAGTTGCGAAATCTCCCTGGTGGGGAGCCCCACCGAATCCCGCGTCCGGGCTCCTCTGCCTGCGTGCCCGGGGTGGAGTATGGGCGCGCTTATGTCCAGGAGGGGATCGGGAATGTGGCCGGGCTTCCTTTGGCCTTTTCTCAACTGCGGGCTTACTCGAATCTCCCGCTTGACGCTCCCTTGCTGTCTCTTCGTCTTTCATTTTGAAGGCTTCTTCCGCTCGGGCGTATCCTTCAGCCCGAGCCAGTAAATCGGCAAAATCTCTGGGGTACTTCTTCTCCAGGGAGAACAAAAGATCATTCTTCTGAAGGCCACCTTTCAGGGCGGCCATGGCAACTGATTGGTCCAAGTTCTGGACCTCCAACGTCGCGATGTTAAAGCGGTTGACGTAGGCCCGTATGGACTCCCCTTCCCTCTACTTGATGTTGATGAGGGACTCCGAACCCTTCCGGGGGTGCCGGCTGCTGACAAAATGGGCCACAAATTGGTGGCTCATTTGATCGAAGGAAAAGATAGTGCCCGGCTTCAAAGTCAAGTACCAGTTCCTCGCTGCTCCCTTCAAAGTAGACGGGAAAGTCCGGCATAAGATGGCGTCAGGAGCACCGTGAAGCAGCATCATCGTCCGGAAGGCCTCCAGATGATCAACCGGGTCCGAAGTCCCGTCGTAGCTTTCGAACTGGGGAAGCTTGAAGTTTGGCGGGATCGGTTCCTGCATGATCATTTGAGAGAAGGGAGGGTCAGTACAAATATCCTCACCATGAGTGGGGGGTGCGTGGCGGAGTTCTTCAATCCGCCGGTTCATCTCTTGGAGCCTCCGCTCCAGGAAATCCTCTCGACTTCGAGTCTCGAGGGTCCTCTGGCAGAGCGGGGGCAGGGATCTTCCAGGGGTGGAGTCGTGGTCCGATTGAGGGCTCTCTACCCTCGAATTTGTTTTCCCAGGAAGGATGGGGCGGCTGGCCCAGGTGGCCCACCCCGCCGCCGGGTTCTGACATTCCGGAGATGCCCTTTCCGGGTGCGCCGACGCCTGCGGTTGCTGCTGCTGCATTGCTTGCACAGCTTCGATGAGGCCTCTGACCTGCTGTGCCAGCAAGTCAAATTGCTCCGTGCCGACCGCCACCACCGGAGGAGGAGGAGGAGGCTGGGAAATAGGAGGGGAGGTCGGAGCCTGAGATCTGGCCGTGGAGGCTGTGGACCGTCGTGTGGATGCCTTGCGTGGAGGCATCGAGCGTGGATCTCGTAGGGGAAAATTAGGAGTGGGTGTCGGAGAGACGATCGGAGGCGGCTCCGTTGAACACTCCTTTAAGAACAAGGGTACCGCGAAGGCTCACCCCTTCCTCTAGCGCCAATCCTGTTGGTGCAAAAATCTGCTTGCGCCGGAGAAGCTGGAGTCGGGGAAGCCGCGGTCGCCGTCGGGACCTGCAAAGGAAGTCTAAATCGGAGGTGGGGTTGCTCCGGCAAGACCCTCCGACGCTCAAGTCAGTTCTCTGCCTCAACAAGAATGGAGTGCTCGAACGGAGAATTTAGCAGAGTTTTGAGATAAGAAAATGAGCTTATCGAATAACGTATCTGGGTCCTCTTTTTATAGGCGGAGGAAGCAACGGATTGATGGCGATGTTTGTAACCGTCTGGCAGTGGACTGTCCGGGGTCAGGCGGAGTTTGCTGCGAAGAGTAGTGGAATGGACCCGTGGCTATCACTGGGGTGTGCCACGTGGAGTTTACCGCGTGAAGTGGGGCGGCGTTTGTTGTCGTGACTTGCCAGCGGATGGAAGAATCGGCGGTATCCGTTGCAGGAGGTGGAGCAGGATCGCGGCCGTTTATCGTGGCCTGTCAGGTAGTAATGGAGCCGCGTGGGATCCATCGCAGGGAGTGGAGCAGCGCTGCGATCGTTACTGCGGCCTGTCAGGGAGTGGTGGAGCTGCGCGGAATCCACCGCAGGAAGTGTAGCAGAATCGTGGCCGTGATTGTGGCCTGGGAGTGCAGATTTGTCGGCTGAAGTTCGGCTGTGGTCGGAGTCTGACCCCACGTAAGGGTCCAGGCGGAGTCCTCCTTGCGGTTGGGGTAGTGGGTGGAGCCCGGCTCCCGTGGGAGTCCGGGTGGAATCCCCTGCAATCAAAATCAGATGCAAAGTCCGGCTCCCGTAGGAGTCTGGACAAGGCTTACCGGCAGTTGACGTCGAGGGCGGAGCCTGGCTCCCATCGGAGTCCGGGCGGAGTCCACTTGCGGTTGAAGTTGTTGACGGAGTTCGGATCCCGTAGGAGTCCGGACGAAGTCTGCTTGTAGCTGTTGGAGTTGAGGACGAAACCCGACTCTCGTAGGAGTTCGGACGGAGTCTCCCTGCAATCAAAGTTAAAGGCGAAGTCCGGCTCCCGTAGGAGTCCGGACGGGGCTTACCAGCAGTTGACGTTGAGGACGGAGCTCGGCTCCCATAGGAGTCCGGGCGGAGTCAACTTGAGGTCGGAGTTATCGGTGGAGTCCGGCTCCCGTAGGAGTCCGGACGAAGTCTGTCTTGCAGCCGTTGGAGTTGAGGACGAAGCCCGGCTCCCGTAGGAGTCCGGACGAAGCTGTCCTGTAGTCGATGTCGACGGCGGAGCCCGGCTCCCGTAAAGTCCGGGCGGAGCCTGCTTGCGGCTGAAGCTGTTGGAGTTCTCGGTGACGGAGCCCGGCTCCCGTAGGAGTCTGGGTGAAGTTGTCGTGTAGTCGATTCCACTGAGGACTTCGGCTGTGGGTATTTTATACCCAACCGTAACCTTGCTAGCATATGGTTGGACCCAATTTTCTTTTCGTTGGGATTACTTCTTTGATAAGATAATTCTAACTTAATTATCTACTAATATCCTACATGAATAAGATTCATGAGACTCCAATTGTTGGGTGTCTAAGGTTATAGATCATATAAATTAAGGGTGTAAGTCTCTTATGAATCTCTTTGATAGTTATTATGGGGCACCACTTTGATTTGATCAATTTGGGCATATCCATTAATTAGGGGGCCTTTGGTTTTCATATGGGGTGTCTTTTGGGTGCAAAAGAGAGTGTTTAATTATGGGTGCAAAGGCTCCAATAGTTGGCACCTAATGGGCTTCCTAATGTAAGTTGGATAACTTAAGTTAATAGGAATCCTAATGCAAGTAGGATTTGTATTATGAGATTGAATAGGATTCAATCCTTATGTCTATTTAAAGGGACCTCTCCTAAGATCTCTAGAGCATCAAAACCAGCAGCCCCTCACATCCAAAGGCTCTACCCACACATTCTCTTCCTCTCCCTTTCTTTTTTCTTGGGTGTTCTATACACCCCTTCCTTGGGACGCACGTCCCAAGGAGTTTCATACCCAAAGGAGTTTGGGTGCCTTTTTCTTACTGGTTTTTAGCATCTGATAGTAGCACATAGTAAGAAAAAACTCTATAGAAGAGGAGAAGAAGAAGATCAAGAAAAAAGATCAAACATTGTTCACGATCCAGGCTTCATTAGATTCAGCAGATTGAATTTTGAAGAATCAAAATTCAGATTATAGAGGGCTGTTCCAGGCTGATCCTGAGTGGACGTAAAGATTGGATACTTGTGTGGCTAACAGAGAGCCTCATCTTTTTCAAATCCAATTTTGAAGAAAGAGATTGTGAAACAGGTATGTGATTTGATCACAATCTGAATTTCAGCATATATCAATTTCAGCATATGAAATAGATCTATGTGATTTTATATTTTTATGCATACATAATTTAGATTAAAATTATTTTAATCTTATTTTTTACTATCATATTTAGAAAAAAAAATTTTGAAACACACATGCATACACCAAACCCAAAATTCCAACACTGATATCAGGGCTACAGATTTTTATATGCTGAATTTTGACATACATGTTTTTGAAAAAAGTTTCAAAATCAGATTTTTCTTTGATACATGAGATGTATAGATAGATCAACCAATCTAAAATTTAATTTTAAATTTAATATTATAATATATAGATGATATATAATTGCATGCATAGATCTGAATTTTGATTTAGAAAGAGTTCTAGTCCATATTCATGTGATATATAGATGCATGCATAAAATCTGAAATTTTTTTATGATCCAAATTTTGATGCATATATGTGATATATGATTATATTTTTAGATCATAAATTTATCTTTAATCTGATCTATGATTAGTATATGAGATATATGATATCATGCTAAGATCTGAAATTTTGTTTAGATCAGATTTTACATGCATATATATGATATATGTTTGTATGCTAAAATCTGAAACTTATTTTCATATTTTAAAATTTACTTTCATGCACTAAATTTAGATCTAAAATATAATTTTAAAATTTAAAATTTGTGTTTGTGCATGAAAATTTTTGTCATGGAAAAATCATAAATTACGTCATGTAATGGGATTGCATTTAAGATTTTTGATTTGAGCCATATGGGTCTCATTCGATTAAGTAATTGATCAAACCAGGTCAAGTATTGATAAGAGTCAGATCAATTAAGTTAATGATCATACAATTGTTGTTGATCAAATTGATTAAATCTCATATGTAGAATCGATCAACCTAAGGATCTAATTTGGCTCGTTGGTTTGAGCCTGATTTGCTTGAGCTAACCAATTCTGTTCAATCGACCTATTGGTGTCTGAGGTAAGTTAATGAGATGTTGTTTTTAATTGGTTTTATTAGCTGATCTGGCCAATCTATTAGTATCTTAGGAAGGCAATGGGGGACCCCCACTGATCTCCACTTACCTGATCAATTTGGAAGATTGGGACTTGAATCAGGTTGCTTAGCAATCTGGTTTAGCCCATGCCACTTAGATTAATCATACGATGACTGATTAGATGAGATCTAAACCTAAACCTCTCCATAAATATTAAGTTATAGGTCTTCTACCATTGTAGATATGCAGGCGTGCTACCAACGTTGACTGTTCTCGACTGGTCACAGTGATTCAGTTGCATTGAAAAACGCAACCACTCTATTAGCAAAGAATTTTTTCAAGGTAAGGATGGGGTTAGGCCTAATAACTGTTAGGTGAGGGACCCAATGACGGCCTTGCACCTGCTTGTGAATGATGGATCGGGTTTAACTAAGAAGTATGGACAATAATGTTAGGTGAGCCCACATGACTTAGAGATCAAGTCGCTGCAACATGCTTAGTGAAGCATCAGGGCAAGGAGTTGCCTACCCATCGATGTGCATGTTACCAATAACTGTTAGGTAAGGTGTATATCATTGGTGGGATTGCAGCATCCACTAGAAATCCTCTGTCACATCGAGGTTTTCATTTCCTTCTCGGAGAGTAGAGAGATTCAAAAAATTAGTGGGAGTCATTATTTTCATCTTAAGGTCCCCAGAAGTAAATTAAAATATTAAGTACAAAAGTCTAACTTAAATCTCTATTCTTGCAGTTAAACCATCATGTCAGCCTAAAATCCTCTAGCTTGCATCCTTGAAACCAGTCGTTTGATCGATAATAATTACAAAGATTGGCTTAGAAATCTCAGGATTATCCTGACCTCAGAAAAGTTAAGCCATGTTCTCGATCAGGATCCCGTTGTGTTACTAAACCATCCTACTGCTTAGCAGAGAGCTGCTTTTGAGAAGTGAATGGATGAAGACAGTCGAGTCAAGTGTTATGTGCTGGCGTCCATGTCAAACGAGTTGCAAAGCCAGCACGAGTATGTGCCCACTGTCCAGACTATGATCACTCACCTGTAAGAGTTGTATGGTGAGCAAAGTTGTACTGTGCGCTTCAAAGTATCCAAGAGACTCTTCAACCTCAAGATGCGTGAGGGACAGTCTGTCCATGAGCACTATATGAAAGTGATCAAGGATATTGAGGAGCTTGAAAAGCTCAGGCTTGATATGCAAAAGAAATTATAGATGGATCTGATCCTTCAATCCCTTACTAGTTCATATAGTCAATTCATCATGAATTTTTATATAAACAAACTTGACTGCACTATTTTTGAACTTGTCAACATATTAATCATAATAGAGGGTACCTTGAAGAGTTTAAGGGGCACTGTTCTCACTTTAGAGTGGACTTCTTCTTTCAAGAAAAAGTCTATTGGAAGGAAGAAGGCTAAATCCATAAAGAAGTAGAAGAGAGAGAGCAAACCAAAGAAGGATGGTCCAAAGGTGGCTGAGGCAAAGAAAACATATTTCTACTGTCATGCTGAAGGCCACTGGAGGAGGAACTATCTGAAATATCTAGAGAGCCTGAAAATCTAAAAGGATGATAAACCTTCTGAAGGTATGCTCGTAATTGAATCTAACCTTATAATTTCTTCTACTTCTAGTTGGGTATTGGACTCTGGCTCGAGTGTTTATATATGTACCTCAATGTAGAGTCTGATAGAAAGTAGGAGATTAAGGAAAGGTAACATGATCCTTCGGGTTAGCAATGGAGCAAAGATTGCTGTAGAGGTCGTTGGCACTTACCCTGTTTGATAACCGTCGGGAGTTAGATTAGATTTGAAAGACTGTTATTATATTTCTGTAGCTAGTCAAAATTTAATTTTTGTGTCTGTGCTAGTACAGAAAGGTTTTGAAATTTGTTTCAATAAAGACTATTGTTTCATTTATTTATAAAATAAATTGATTGCATAAGATCTTTTAATTAACAGCCTTTATCACTTATATGTTGATGCGATGTGAACCTAAATGAGCAAATAGTGAGTGCTGTAGGCCAAAAGAGACCCAGAGATAAAATTAACCAGAAGTACTTGTGGTACTATAGACTAGGCCATATTGGAGAGGACAGGATAAATAGACTGGAGAAGGATGAGATCCTTGGCTCTTTTAACCCAAAGCCCTATCCAGCTTGCGAATCCTATCTTTGAGGAAAGATGGCTAAGTTGCCCTTTGTAGGACATAGGGAAAGGCCTATAGAGCTACTTATCCCGGTACACATCGAGGTGTGTGGGCCATTTGATGTGTAGGCCCAGGGTGGTTACATCTATTTCATTACCTTTACCAATGATTTGTCTAGGTATGGGTATGTGTATCTAATTAAACACAAGTCTGAGGCCTTTTAAAAGTTTAAAAATTCAGATATGAAGTAGAGAAGCAGACAGATAAACCCGTTAAGGTTCTTTGATCTGATCGAGGAGATGAATACCTTGTCAAAAATTTTTGGGATATCTTAAGGACAATGGTATAGTCTCTCAGTGGATCCCTCCTGGAACACCTCAGCTCGATGGGGTATCCGAAAGGAGGAACATGATCCTATTGGATATGGTCAGGTCGATGATGAGCTTCACTGATCTACCCTTATTTCTTTAGGGATATGCCTTGTTAACTGCCATTCACTTGTTGAATAGGGTTCCTTCAATGTCTATTCCTACCACACCATATGAGATATAGGTTGGTAAGAAGTTGAGTCTGGGTTATCTTAAAACTTGAGGATGTCCGGCCTATGTCAAGAGACAGATGATAAAAAAGTTAGAGGATAGATCTTTTATAGCTTGCTTTATAGGGTACCCAAAAGAATCCATGAGATAATACTTTTCTACTTTTCACAAGACCACAATGTGATTGTGAGTCGAAATATCATGTTCTTGAAAAAATAGTTTATCCAGGATGGTGGCAGTGGGAGGTTAGTGGAACTCGAAGAGGTCTCTGAAGAGTCTAGAGCTATAGATCCTCAGGAACCCATAGTCCATGAGCCAATAGTTGATGTTCCTCTGCCACCTCGTTGATCTAGTAGGATCTCCTGACCTCCTGAAAGGTACATGCTTATGGAGAAAGTAAAGAAAATATTCCTTATAGAAGATAGGGGTCATGGTGATGATCCCAATACCTTTGACTAGGCGATGTTTGACATCGATTTCAAGAAATCGTTAGATGCTATAAAGTCAAAAATTGACTTGATGTACTCAAACCAAGTCTGGACTTTAGTGGATCCACCTGAAGGTATTGTACCTATTGGATGTAAATGGATCTACAAAAAGAAGATAGGTGTTGATGGTAAGGTAGAGACCTTATAAAGCTAGGCTTGTGGCTAAAGATTATAGTCAGTGCGAGGGCATTGATTATCAAAAAACTTTCTCACCTATAGCCATACTGAAATTCATCCGCACTTTGCTTGCTATTGCAGCTTACTATGATTATGAAATCTAGCAGATGGATGTAAAAACTGCCTTTCTAAATGGATGTCTTGAGGAAGATATCTATATAGAGTAGTCTATGAGTTTCATAACTGGTGATGGTGATCACAGAGTCTATAAACTGCAAAGATTCACATACGGACTAAAGCAGGCTTCTCAAAGTTGGAACTATCATTTTTATGCGGCAATCAAATCATTTGATTTCATCAAAAATGAAAAGAAACCTTATGTATACAAAAGAACTAGTGGGAGTGTAATCACCTTCCTCGTATTGTATATGGATGATATTCTTCTTATTGAGAATGACATTCCCATGCTGACCATGGTCAAAAGATGGTTGTCCAAAGAATTCTTCATGAAAGACCTAGGAGAACCATCCTATATTCTCAGAATAAAGGTCTATAGGGATAGATCTAAATGGATACTTGGCTATCACAAAAGCTGTACATAGAGAAGATGCTGAAGAGGTTCAGCATAGAAAATTCTAAGAGAGATCATTTACCTCTTAGGCATGGTATTCGTCTCTCCAAGATGATGTGTCTGACCACATTTGAGGAGATTCAATGCATGAGTAAAATTTCTTATGCTTCAGCAATAGGAAGTCTTATATATGTCATGCTATGTACTTGACCTGATATTGCTCTTGCTATGAGTGTCACGAGCAGATATTAGTCAAATCTAGGTGAGGAGCACTGGATAGCTGTGAAGAACATCCTTAAGTACTTAAGAAGGACTAAGGATCTGTTCTTGATCTTTGGTGGTGATTCTGAGTTACGATTCGAGGGTGTATTCTTGTTCGATTTACTAGAAGGCTTCTGAGTAATCGATCAATGGAGGCTGAGTGTGCTATAGATATGTAGGATAAATTTTGGTTTTAATGTTAGTTGTAGAACTGGATATTATGCCATGACACAATACTGCAAAGATAATGGCACCATAGTCCTTACTAAGGAGCCAAGTCTCACCAGAAGTCCAAACATATAGAGCTCCGATATATATGACTACCTCATGTCGAGGTGCGAAGAGTAGACTCCGTGAAAAATATGGTAGACCCATTGACTAAGCAGTTGAGCCAACCCAAAAATGGAAGTCCACCTTAAAAAGATGGGACTTAGATTTATGGCCAATTGGCTTTAGTCCAAGTGGAAGATTGTTAGATGTATGTCCTAGAAGCCAATATGACTGACACATTGTAATATATCTAGGGCATAATTTTATACTTAATATATTGATATGATCAATAAAAGGGGTAAGTTCTTTTTCATTCAAGTGTAATGTGTCCTTGAATTATCCATGAAATTAGTTTCGATACATATTCTCAAAGTATTGAGAATTAGAGACATGTATTTAATTCCTAAAGGCTCCCGATCATAGGATCATCATGAGAGTGATGATAGATCTGGATAGACTAGTGCACAAATCGCTTCCTTCAGGATAGATGTGTCTCTAATCTACTGTGCAGAGACACAGGATGACAAGTGCGGGTGGTTGTTAGAGGATAACTGGCACTGAGTGTGACCATATGAGAGATCACTTAGATTTCTATTCAATCGTCAGTGATTATCTTGATGCTGTAGTTGTGTGATTGGTCTTTTGATTTTAGATGGTACTGCTGCTGCAGTAAGGTTACTGGAGTTTGATTGACACATAAACATGGATCTCAATGAGTCCTTGTAGTGGATGTTGGTGATAGTTGGTCTACTATAAGAGTGGGATGTGCATCAAGATAGGATCTATCGACTTAGATAGAGAGTAGTCCTATGAGATTTGAGAGGCTAAGTCCAAGAGTCTGTGGCCATAGTAGTGTGATTGATGGAAAAAAATTTTCATAGAAGTCACAATTGGACTTGAGCTAATCAATCTATCATATGATCAATGTTGAGGTTTGACGATTTATCTATGACCTGCCATCTAGTTGGAACTCACGATAGAGGGACTAAATCACATGTTAACTACACTTAGAGGTTTATTTCAATTCTACTGGGTTGCCACTACATACTGCTAGGTGTCACTGATGGATTGTGAGAGCTCATTAGGGTTGTTCTAGATCGACAATCCTTGATTGAGTTAGAATGGAATTATTCTGATCCATTGAAAAGAGTTTCAATGATATAATGATAGATGTCATCGTATATCTTACTACCAGATAGAATTGAACCTATGGGGTTACACAACAAAGGGATTAAGTTTGGAATAAGAAATTGAGCTTATGAAGTATCAATTGGATTTAGAAAAATCCATTGGGTTTATGGTAACCTTGCTAGCATATGGTTGGACCCAATTTCTTTTTTTGTTGGAATTACTTATTTGATAAGATAATTCTAATTTAATTACCTGCTAATAATGTACATGAATAAGATTCATGAGACTTCAATTGTTGGATATCTAAGGTTATGGATCATATAAATTAAGGGTGCAAGTCCCTTATAAATCTCCTTGATAGTTATTATGGGATGCCACTTTGATTTGCTCAATTTAGGCATGTCCATTAATTAGAGAGCTTTTGATTTTCATATGGGGTGTCTCTTGGGTGCAAAAGAGGGTGTCTAATTATAGTGTAAGGGCTCCAATAGTTGGTACCTAATGGGCTTCCTAATATAAGTTGGATAACTTAAGTTAATAGGAATCCTAATGCAAGTAGGACTTGTATTATGAGATGAAATAGGATTCAATTCTTATGCCTATTTAAAGAGACCTCCCCTAAGGTCCTTAGAGTATCAAAACTAGCAGCCCCTCATACTCAAAGGGTCTCCCCATGCCCTCTCTTCCTCTCCCTTCCTCTTCTCTTGGGTGTTCTATACACCCCTTCCTTGGGTTGCGCACCCAAGAAGTTTCATGTCCAAAAAAGCTTGGGTGCCTTATCCTTACTAGTTTCTAACATCTGGTAGCAGCACATAACAAGAAAAAACTCTAGAGAAGAGGAGAAAAAGAAGATCAAGGAGAAAGATCAAATGTTGATCACAATCCTGGCTTCGTTCAGATTCAGTAGGCTGAATTTTGGAGAATCAAAATTCAGATTTTAGAGAACTATTCCAGGCTGATCTCGAGTGGATACTCATAGAGGTCAGATACTTGTGTGGCTAACAGAGATCCTCATCTCTTTCAGATCCAGTTTTGAAGAAAAAGATTGCGAAACAAGTATGTGATTTGATCACAATCTGAATTTCAGCATATATCAATTTCAGCATATAAAATAGATTCATGTGGTTTTATATTTTTATGCATGCATAATTCAGATTAAAAGTATTTTAATCTTATTCTCCATCATGGTGTTTAGAAAATGAAGTTTTGAAACACATATGTATGTGATAAGTGGTATATTTTTATATTTATTGAAAGTATTTTTGGTAATTTATGGTGCTAACATCTTCTTAAAAATCCTAATTTCATGAATTTATTGAATTTTTTTAAAAAAATAAGTGATTTTGAAAAAATATGAAATTAGATATATTTATAAAAAATAGATGTTAATTTAATTGAGCAATTTAAGCACCAAAATGAAGAGAAATTTTTAAGAAATTTAATATATATTTTTTCTAATTTTTTAGATGAAAATCAGAGTGAAAATGGAGCTTAAATATCCTAAAAAATAAAAAATATTACCTCCAGTGCACGGTGGACCGGTCGGTCGGTCCACAGAGCCAGGGTGCGGTCCACAGGAATAGTTACGCAGTCCACAGGCGCGGCTCACAGCGAGAGAAAGATTCTGAGTGCGATCCAATGGCTGAGATTTAATCCAACCCAGATCCGACAGTTCAGACTCATTGCCAGCTTTGAATAGGACTCTTTTGCACAATCCGACGGCCTAGAAGCAATCCATCATGCGATCCAATGGCTGTTATCACTCCCGACTGTGTTAAGGACTCTTTTGCACGATTCGATGGCTAGAACTTCATCAGAACCCAGATTGGATGGCTGACATTTGATTCGACCCTGATAAGGATTATAACTCTGATTTTTGAGCTGATCTGGGCGGTCCAAGCTTGATCCGACGGCCAAAAAAATTTCTAGAAGATTAATACATTTTCTAAGGGTTTTAGGACTCTTTTTGTGATCAGAAAAATATGAAAAAATTATCTATAAATAGGGGGTCCGGGAATAAGCTTTGGGAGAAGAAAAAAATTAGAGAAAAAACAAAGAAAAAATAGAGAAAAAATTTAAAGAGCTTTAGGGATCAAATATTAGGAGATTATGGAGCTAGAGAGCTTGATGCGTGGCTAAATCCCTTCAATCTAGGAATATGATGAAGCCTGTAAATGGGTTTTTATTTTTTTTTATATTTAATTTTTATGTAATAAAATTATACTTTTATTTCATATCTTTTTATTTTTTTTGAGGTATTGATCCAGCCTACACGGCCTATACCCTCTATTGACGTGCCACGATCCCTGGATACGGTACGTGCTTTGAAGAGATAGATTGTGGTATGTTAGATTGAATCTTAGATCTTGTAATTGAATTTAGATAGTTTATACTCCAATAGAACGAGTTATGATCTACTGATACAGTTCGTATCTCTTAGAGATAAACTATACTAATATCATAATTACAAGAATTAAATATTATAATATAGAAAAAAAGAAGAAAATAAATCTCTTTGCATGGTGGATTCAGAATTCCTGGATTATTTTTTTGAATTATTTTCTTTCATAATTTAATTTATACTTTTGATTTTTTTTTGCTATTCTATTTCTTGTTAATCCTTCTACAATCAATTCTCTTTTTATTTCTTCTTAAAAGAAAAAGATAATCACCCTAAATCTCTGTAGAAACGATCCCTACTCACCTTATCTATATAGTTTGAGTTGGTTTTTATTCTTGACCGCCTATGACAGTGATCAAATTTTGGCACCGTTGTCGGAGATCTAGATATGATTATTTAAAAAAAAAAAAATTACATTGACACCACATAATCTACTCAAGGAATTAGATACTTAATCACAAAATCTAAAAAATAAAATAAATACACCAAATCCAGATACCAAAAAACCTTTTAAATCTATTCATAGAAGTTTTAACCTTCTTGATCTAATTCATAGTGATATGTGTAACTCTACCAAAAATCTAATTCGGGGAGGAAATCATTATTTTGTAACATTCATTGATGATTTCTTCTAGTATTGTTATATATATTTAATCAAATCTAAAAATGAAGTCTTTGATAGGTTTAAAATTTTTAAGACTAAAACAGAAATCCAGACTGAGAAAGCCCTTAAAAGACATAGGTTAGATCGAGGTGGAGAATATATCTCAAATGCGATGGATTTTTTTTATCAAGAATATGGGTTCATTCATGAGGTGACTCCTCCTTAGCCCCCATAGTCAAATGGTGTAGCGAATGGAAAAATTGTACCTTAATAGGTGTGATTAATTCAATGTTGATTAGTTTAGATGCATTAGAGAACTTATAGGGGAAGCCTTATTAGCAGCCTATTATATCCTAAATAGAATACCTTTTAAGAATGAAAATAAGACTTCTTTTGAACTTTGGAAGGGTAGAACTCCTAGATTAGATTACCTAAAAGTGTGGGAGTGCTTAGCTAAGGTAGGTACATCTGAACCTAAGAAAACAAAAATTGATCCTAAAACTTTAGATGCAATTTTTGTAAAATACTCCTTAGACAGCAGCACTAATAGATTTCTAGTAATAAATTTTGAAATAAGTGACATCTCTAATAACACTCTAATCGAGGCTAGAGATATCACTTATTTTGAAAATATCTTTTTTTTTTAGAAATCAAGTCCCAAATCCAATTCAATCTAATCTATCTTCTAATCTTATCCTTATTGAATCAGAGGTTCCTTATGATTTAAGAAAGAAAAAAAGGTCTAACTCTAATCATGGACCTTCTGAACCTAGAAAAGTACCAGAAGTACAAGGGATAGAAAAGAAAAAGATCTTCGTGAAGGGTTCTTTGCCTTTCTTGCTGAAGGTGAACCTTCTACTTTTGTGGAGGCAATATCTTCACCGCATGCCTTTTTTAGGAAGGAAGCCATTAACTCTGAATTCAACTCAATAATTCAAAACCAAATGTGGATTCTTACTAATCTTCCTCCAGATAGTAAATCATTAGATTGTAAGTGGGTATTTCATGAGAAGCTTAGACCTAATAGATCAATAGAAAAGTATAAGGCTAGATTAATAGCTAAGAGGTATAATCAGAAAAAGAGTTTAGATTATTTTAATATCTATTCTCTTGTAGCTAGAATCTCTATCCTTAGTATTTTTCTTGCCATTACTTCTATCTATAAGTTCATTCATCAAATGGATGTGAAGAGTGCATTCCTAAATGGAGATCTAGATGAAGAGATCTACATAAAACAACTTGAGGGATTCATAGTTAAGAGATAAGAGAATAAAGTTTACAAACATGTTAAGTCCATGTACGGTCTTAAATCGGCACCTAAACAATGGCATGAAAAGTTTGTTTGAACTATCCTTTCATTTGATTTCTCAATCAATGATCATGATAAGTATGTCTACTTTAAAATCATCAATGATGACTGTGTGATCTTTTGTTATATGTTGATAATATTCTAATGTTTGGAACTTCTCTTAAAATCATCTTTGTAGTCAAACAATTCCTTTCAAATCACTTTGACATGAAAGATTTAGGTGAAGCTATGTTATTCTAGGGATGAAGTTAATCAAATCTCCTGAAGGGATAGCTCTCTCCTTTTCTCACTATATCAAGAAAGTCATTGAAAAATTTGGATATTCTGATCAAAAATCTATATCTACTTCTTATGATCCAAGTATCCATCTTAAAAAGTATTTAGGTGAACCAATTGATCAATTTAGATATTCCCAGATTATAGGTTCTTTTCTTTATATGACAAATGGAACAAGACCTGATATTGCCTATATTGTAGGGAGATTAAGTAGACATATCCAAAATCCAAATCAATCTCATTGGTCTACTGTTGAAAGGATATTCGATATCTTAAGGGAAGCATTGATCTGTCTCTCTTGTACTTGGATATCCTGAGGTGGTTGAGGGTTATAGTGATGTAAATTGGATTACTAATTCTTTTGATCTTAAATCAACCACTAGATATTTTTTTCTTCTCGATGGTGATGCCATAGCTTAAGGATCTTCCTGGAAAACCATTATATCTCAGAGCACCATAGATACTGAGTTGATTGCTTTGGAGACTATCTATACTGAGGTAGAGTGGATTAAAAATTTTATCTCGGAGCTATCATTAATTTTTAAGCTAGTTTCGGCCATATCAATTCATTATGATAATAAGGCCATAATCGAACGGACTAATCAAAGAGTACTAATAAAAAGATGAACTAGTATATCTGCATTTATTATAAATTTGTAAGACAACTCAAAAAGAGCAATATCTTTTTCTTGAAATTTGTCAGGTCAGAAAAAACTTGGCAGATCAATTAACCAAGGGTTTGTCTGGGAATGGGGTTCTAGAATCATCAAGGGGGATGGGGCTTAAGTCCACTATGTGGTCACTGTTGGGAATAGTGTCTCAAAACCAATCGTCAGCCTATTGACAGTTGTACTCTTTCTTATATTAGTATATGAATTATAAATTAATAAAAGTTATTTTGGTATTTTTTATCATAAATTATTTCATCTTCTAATGAACTCCTGTGTTGTGGTGAAGTCCTTAGGACTATTTAGACTCGACAAAGGAAGATTTGTCATTTAGTCCTTAAACCTGTTCGTGACCAAATGATATGTTGTTACCAAGGACAACAACATTTATCAAGCATAGGTCATTGTGTGCCATATGGGTTGGTTGTCCTCTTAATCAAGGAGTGTGGAGACACTGGTATGGCATACAGATGAGATGTAAGGGTGCATCTGCACTGAACGTGACTGACTCCGGAGCTTTTTCTGCTGTCAAGATTTGCTCCGATGGGATATGGGTATAAATATCCCTCCGACCTGAGACCGCCACGGTGACTTACAAGCAACTCACTGCACTTAGGCACTAGACTACCTGAATTTTTAATTCAATGATGGAAGGCTACTGGGTGTGGTCAAGTACTTGACTTATCGATGAGTGTGTCAAGATGGGATCGACCACTCCAGTTCAGGAGCTATGTACAGTCATGTTTTAATTTAGCAAAACCTTGGCTAGGGTAGTCCTAGTGAGGAGTCACAGGACTGTTTGAGTTGAGCATGATTCGGATGATCTGATCAGGGTTGACGGTTTAACCCTGAGTCATCCTACACACAGGGGTCAAAAGGGATGAATTATACAGTAACCATATTCGTGTAGGTTCTGAATGTTGCGATTGCAACTATTCGATCTATCTGGATGTCGGGTATCATTGCTAGATGATCACTTCAATTAGTACAGAAATTGGTTCCTGTGCTACCGGCTTAGGTTCGAACCTGCGGGGTCACACACATTAGAGGTTCCTATCTGATCTGATGGCTGGTGAAGAGTCCCACTGTACTGGGACTCTTCGACCAAGAGTCCTAATACTTGGAGACTCTGAGTCCTACATGTCTGGGACTCTATGATCGAGAATCAGGATTCTCTGATCACGAGTTTCACACATTTTGGGTACAGGGGTCAAGAGTCCCACTGGTTTGGGACTCTTCGATCAAGGTTTCATATCGATGGACTTTGATGTCCGATTGCCCATCAGATTTGGACTCAGTATTTATGAGAGGTTTAATTAGTAATTTAATAACTAATTAACTCAATTTGATGGAGTAATTATTTTTGGATCAAGTCCAATTGAATTAGATTCAGTTGGGTTTGATCCGATTAGGTTAAGAGTTGACCTAATCGTCAAGGTGGTTTGGTCCCTGATCTGATCAAGGGTTGGGCTTAGTCAATTCTTGATTTGATTAAGATTTTATTGAGCTTAATTAAGCCTAATTGTGTTGGGTTTAATTTAGTCTAATTGTGCCTAACCTATTTTAATAAGGTTGGTTCAATTAGGTTGATTTAATATTTGAAACCACCTTGACTTATCTCCCTGTGCCACCTCACCTCACCTGCGCCTATTTGAATTCACGAGAAATGAGTTCTTGTAAATTTTCTCTCACACAGAAGCCTTCCCATGCCTCACTTGTGTGCACCATTTTGAGTGGATAAAGATGGTTGGTTGGCCATTCAAATTCAAATGATGTTTGAATTTGAATGGGCAACTAATCTCATGCGCCACCTTATCCATTTATGCGCCCCATTCTCTACATGAGAAAAAGTTTCTCGTGTAAACTCTCCATGCACAAAGAACCCACACCCCTTCTCTTCTCATGCCTTGAGTGGATAAGGATAGGTTGGTTGGCATTTGAATTCAAATTCGATTTGAATTCAAGTGAGCAACCACCTAGCTTTATCCTCTCACGCGGTAAAAATACTGAAAAGATGCGGTCTTGCACCGTTTTAAAATGAGAGAGAAGGTGGGGCATGCGATATCTGATCCATGAGAGAAAGAGTGGTGTGAGAAATGCTCTGTACGTGAGAAAAGAAAAGAAAAGAAGAGAAAAGAAAAGAAACAGAAAGGGCGCAGGGTTTTTCTGAGAGTACCCTAGGGTTTCTGCTTAGGGTTCGAAAAATGAGAAGGTGAGCTACGAGTATCGTGAGTCCACCAAACTTTAGAAAGAGCTTCATCAATCTCTCTACTATCTTTGTTGATGATCTGGAGAATCCAAAGGATCAACAGACATCGATCGAAGGAGTTCAATTAGAATCAGCCGTTAAAAGGGTTTTGCAACGAACTAGCATTCGTGAGGAGCTGATCAGACCGTGAGCTTCGTGTGGATGATCCATGAAGGTCAGACATACTATGTGACTGTATTGTAATGATCAGATCTTTCTGACGGTGATCAGATTACAGTGATCGACTACCTGCACGAAGGTAATGTGTTATGAACACATAACAGTAAAACGTTTACTGTAGAATTCAAAATTTTAAATTTAAATGCATGTTATATATATCATATTTAGATCTTTGTGTAAGGTTAATATATATTAATTAATTAGATTAATTAATAATTTTTGCTGTAAAATTATAATTTTGAAAAAATTTTAAAATTACCATTTTACCCCTACACTGAAATTCACTTCAAATGGTATCAGAGTGGGTTCTAAAATATGATATACATTTGTATATGTAGATTAAGTAGTAATCTAAAAGTTTAAATTTGAAATTTAAATTTGGATTTTGAAATTCAAAATTCAAAATTTGAATTTTGAAATTTGAATTTCAAAATTCAAAAATTTGAAATTCAAAATTTGAAATTTAAAATTTGAAATTGTTTGAGATTTCAAATTTGAAATTCAAAATTTAAAATTCAAAATTTGAAATTCAAAAATTCAAAAATTTGAAATTTGAAATTTATTTGAAATTTGAAATTCAAAATTTAAAATTTAAAACTTGAAATTTAAATTTTGAAATTGGTATATTTAGATATACTTGATCCAAGTAGCAAGTAGTCTAATTGGGTTGGTTGCCATGGTAATCCGATCATAGGAGAAAAGTAGGGTTTAAAGGCCCTCTCCTCCCATTCGATGGGGTTCTCCTATGGCGGTAGGGGTGTCGAGCGATTATATCCCATGCAGATAAAGCAGCGAAAGGACTTAATTGTAAAGGTTCAATTGTAAAATTTATCATAAATATGTTAGATTATATCTAAAGGAATATTCATGATTTATTTTGATTGAGTTATTTTTTGTTATGTAATTAGCAATAGGATTGCTGTTTATGAAATGTGCTGATCAGTTTATGAAATGAGTCAACACATTTGGTGAATAGAAAATAAAACCTTTCAAATTTAAAAATTATTTTCAAAATATCAAACCCTGATCCATCAGTCCAAATACTTAATTAAAAGAATTAAGTGTTGTCTAATTGGTCTAGAATTATGAATTAAGATCTAAGACAATTGCATAAACTTGTGGATCAATGGGTTAGATGGATTAGGTCCATAAATTGGGTTAGACCTAAGGTTAGCTTAAAAAAATGAACTAAATTAGAGTAATTGGTCAAATCTAATCAAAAATTGAATTAGATTAGGTCAAGGGCACTCTAGACTCAACTCCAATAGTTGTAGTTGAATGGGTCCATGTCTTTAACTAGACCAAGATGGACTTAATTCATGGCTACGTGGTGGAACCCTATTTACTAAGTTGATCAAATTAAAACTAATGAACCGATTGGTGTCTAAGGTAAGTTCGGCAGTCTGACCAGTGGTTTTTAACTGGGAGCTACTCGCATTGATTCAATCTCTGATGAGTTAATGGCATATCCCTTCCACTGATCTCACTTACCTGGCCAACCTAGTGAGTTAGGTTTTGATTAGATCACTTGGTGATTAGGGCTCACCCATGTCATTAGGTAAATCAGTGTGACTGATTTAGGTGCTCCTAGTGCCGACTTTAATTAAATCTTTTTTAATCTGACTTGGTGAAGTCAGTGGGAGGACTGAAATTAGCTGGTTAATTTTTTCTCTTCTATCCTTTAATAAAATTCTCAAAAATTATTAGGTCCCTAAAAATGATTAAGTTATAGTGATAACTAAGTCATAGCCTCCCATTAAGTGAGTGATAATGAGTCCATAATCATTGGAGGCCCAAAGGCCTGGTGCTTATTGACTAATGGAATTATCATTCATAATATGATAATTTGGTTGAGTCTTTCTGGTGGTGGTCAAGTTGGCCGGCCAAAGTCGGGCCTGATCATTTATTGGTCCGATTCACCAAATCAAATCATGTTAATGATTGGACCTAACCAGATCTTTTCAGTGGAGGCTAAAGCCTACTAATTAGGTTCTGGGGCAAAATCAATTACTAGAAGTTGTTTAGAGAAATAACTGGTTATGAACCTACCCATAGATGCACATGGGTTGACCAACCAAAGTTGGGCTCGTGTGTAGTCTGTGTGGATTCTAGTACCCACTAAGGAATTAAAGTAATTCTTCGAATTGGAGGTTGAGGCTACCAGTTTGTAAAAATACTGAGAGAAACTTTAGACTAAAGTCCAAGACTTTAGTATTAATAATTTATGTACTAATATAGGTTTGATTTTCCTTTATGCAGCTATGGCCACTACCTTTTCGCTCCAATCATTATTAGATAATGACAAGCTCATGGGATCTAATTTCGATAGCTGGTATCGAAAATTAAAAATCATCCTTGAGCATGATCGAATCTTTTATGTAGTAACAGATCCGGCATCTGACGAGCTAGCCCTGAATGCTAGAGGGGTGGTCCGAGACACTTACCAGAAGTGGCTCAACAATCGCACCACCGTTCGATGCATTATGCTGGCGGTAATGAATGATGAGTTCAGCCGCAGGTTCGAGAATGCCCAACCACAAGAGATGCTTCAAATGTTGAACGACTCCTTTGGCACGCCTGACGATATTGAAAGGCACAAAACTAGTTGTGCCATTTTCAATGCTCGGATGAGGGATGGAGCCTCAGTCACTGATCATGTACTGTACATAATCGAAATGATTGAGCACCTAAGTAAACTGGGCTTTTCCCTGCACGAGCAGCTCGGTAAGGATGTGATCCTTAATTCTCTGCCCAAGTCCTACCTTTCCTTACTCATTTTTGAATGACAAAGTCTGCAGTGAACTACCACGGCTTGTTGAGATTGCTACAGAACTTTGAGAAGGACCACCAGCTCCATAAAGAGTCAGTAAATGTTGTGGAAGGGTCTTCTTCTGGTCGTCGATCCTTCAAGAAAGGGAAGAAGAACAAGAAGAAGAAGAATAAGAAGGTGCAGCCGCATGCTGGGATGTCTGCACAAGGTCAGACCAAGAAGCGCAAGCCCGACCAGAGCCAGGCAGAGTGCTTCTTTTTCAAAAGAAACAGGAACACTGAAAGAGAAACTGTCCTCTATACATTGCCTCACTGAACCCGAACAGGCCGAAGAAGAAGCAAGGTACTTATATGATAACACCTTGCAACTTTTCCATTTGTGATATTATTGCCTGGGTATTGGATACCGGAAGCCCTTATCATATTTGCAATTCGATGCAGGGTCTGCAGGTCAGTAGGAGATTTGATGAAGGCAAGAGATTCCTGAACATTGGAGATGGAAGCAAAGTTCCAGTTCTAGCATTAGGAATCATGAACCTTGTAATCAATTCTCGAAATATAATTCTGAGTGAATGTCACTATTGTCTAAGCTTTTTATTAAATATTATTTCTGTAGGCCTTTTGGCCATGAACGGTTATCAATTTTGAATAAAAGGAAACGTTTGCAATATCATTTTGAATGGTGTTACAATGTTTGTTGGACAACTTAATAATGGAATTTACTTTCTATCATAACCTGTTAATGTGGTTCAAACCTCTGATAAATGCCCTAGAATAGATAATATGTCAGAAGTCTACCTTTGGCACTGTAGGCTAGGTCATATCAATAAGAACAGGATAAACAGGTTGGCTCAAGAAGAAATTCTTGAAGTAGGCGATTGTGAATCACTTCCAACCTGTGAGTCCTGTCTTCTTGGTAAAATGACCAAGTCACCTTTTACTAGAAAAGGTGAGCGAGCTAGTGAACTCTTGGCTCTGGTACATTCGGATGTATGTGGACCCATGAGCTCAAGTGCAAGAGGTGGATATTTCTACTTCATAACCTTTACAGACGACCTATCGAGGTATGGGTATGTCTATTTAATGAAGCATAAGTCGGAGTCGTTTGAAATGTTCAAACTATTCCGAAATGAGGTAGAAAAACAAACTGAAAAGTGTATTAAAATTCTTTGATCTGATCGAGGAGGTGAATACCTTTTCAATGATTTTCTGACATATCTTGGGGAGAATGAGATTCTCTCTCAGTGGACACCTCCTAGAACACCACAGCATAATGGTGTGTCTGAAAGGAGGAATTGGACCTTGTTGGATATGGTTCGATCCATGATGGAGTTTGCACAAAGAACCCACACCCCTTCTCTTCTCACGCCTTGAGTGAATAAGGATAAGTTGGTTGGCATTTGAATTCAAATTCGATTTGAATTCAAGTGAGCAACCACCTAGCTTTATCCTCTCACGTGGTAAAAATGCTAAAAAGATGCGATCTTGCACCATTTTAAAATGAGAGAGAAGATGGGGCATGCGATATCTGATTCATGAGAGAAAGGGTGGTGTGAGAAAGGCTCTGTGCATGAGAAAAGAAAAGAAAATAAGAGAAAAGAAAAGAAACAGAAAGGGCGCAGGATTTTTCTGAGTACCCTAGGGTTTCTGCTTAGGGTTCGAGAAGTGAGAAGGTGAGCTACGAGTGTCGTGAGTCTACCAAACTTTAGGGAGAGCTTCATAAACCTCTCTACTATCTCTGCTAATGATTTGGAGTATATGAGAAATCGACAGATACCGATCGAAGGAGTTCGATCAGAATCAGCCGTCAAAAAGATTCTACAACGAACTAGCATTCGTAAGGAGCTGATCAGATTGTGAGCTTTGTGTGGATGATCCACAAAGGTCAGACATACTGTGTGGCTGTATTGCAAAAAACCTTTCCAACAGTGATCAGATTACAGCGATCGACTACTTGCACAAAGGTAATGTGTTCTGAACACATAATAGTAAAACATTTATTATAGAATTTAAAATTTCAAATTTAAATGTATGCTATATATATCATATTTAGATCCTTATATTAGATTAATATATATTAATTAATTAGATTAATTAATAATTTTCACTGTAAAATTATAATTTTGAAAAAAATTTAAAATTACCGTTTTACCCCTGCACTGAAATTCACTTTAGTCACTCATAGCGGATACCCAACCTCTGTGATTGGAGATCCCATGAATGAGGTTCAATATAATAGAAATGAAGTTGATTGAGTGATTGTGCTAGAGAACATTATCAGATTATATCTCCTCCATCCCTATGATGAGTGCTCTTCTTAGTGATAAAGTTATTTGGAAAGGATGAGCTATCTTAATGAGTCCAAGATAGAAAATCTACTGGGTGTTAGGTCACAAATAACCTTAGAGAACTTATTTATATGAGAATTATCGTATAGGCCATGACTAGGTATTTGGGCCAACCCTAACAAAATTCTTATGAAAAATCAAGGTACTAAATGCAAGGCCTTTAAATGGCACTGATCGTATAAAGACCCATTTGATCCGTACTGTGTGTGTGATAAGTTGAAGTCTGAGTTAAAAGACCTAGTTTAAGGTCTAATCCACTATGGTTCTTTTAGATGAATACTATCAATACTAAGTGAGGTTCAAGTCTAAAGGACATCTTACTATTGATGTATGCCCTAGAAGTCGATTGGCTGACACATGTAAACATTCTAGGGGCATAATTTTATAATTAAAATTTTTAAATAAATAAATTTGAGTTATTTTTTATTCATGTTGTGTTTAAATTGTGTTCATGAATCATCTAAAAAAATAACGGATGGTGATACATATTCTCAAGAGTTAAAAATTTGAGGTACGTGTCATTAGTGGTTAATTCCTAAATACTTTCGATTGATGGATGATCACAGAGATGGTGATTGATCTGGATAGATCGATGCACGGATCGTCTCCATTCGAGGGTAAATAAGTCTCGAGTCGATAGTATAGGAATACTAGAGTGAGAGTGCAGGTGCTTGATAGAGATCAAAGGTACTGAGCATGACTAATATGAGAAGTCATTTGGATGGTTGCCTACTCATCAGTGACTTACTCGATGTTGCAGTTGTATAGATAGTTCTTTGACCTACAGTGCTTTGGCTGTTTATAGTGGGGTTGCTATAGTTTGACGTACAATCACTTGGTTACCTAGCCATTCAAAATCTTACGGCATATATTGGCTACAATAGATCCATTCTAGAAATAGGATGTGCACTAAGATGGGATCTGTCGACTCTGATAGACAGAGAGAGATCCTATATACTTCATGAGATTGAGTCATAAAATCCATGACCATGACAGATGAATGCTGGAAAAGAGTTTCTATAAGGTTTCACATGGACTCGAGTCGATTGAACCTGACATAAGATGCATGAATGGGTTTGACGAGTTATCCTTGGCATGCATCTTATTGGAACTCATGATAGAAAAATTGAACTACACGGTAACTGCACCTAAAGGTTTAATATTTTATTTTACTGGATTACCACTGAAAGAATAATGTCCTGCAAGCCAATTGCATGAGTAATACGATAGGATATATTTTCATATTTTATCTTTCAAACTCATGTATTTGACATTAATTATTAATAAAATTAGATATTTTGTTTCATTATATGCTGCATATTAATACTTGTTTAAGATTATAATAAACCCCATAGCTTAGGCAATAGTTTAAGGTCATGATGAGATCATGCCAGTGAGACCTAAATCCTTGATAGCCTTAATTCAAAATATTTCTAGTCGTAAGATCATTGAGTTGGAGATCAATGATACCGGTAAGACTGGCACATCCTATGCATGCTCGATGGAGAGGGTAGTTGATTTAGAAAGAATAATACCCTACAAGCCAATCGCATATGAGATGAGATAGGATGTTTATTATAATTTATCTTTCAGACTCATGTAATTGACACTTATATTATTAATAAATGATATTTTTAATTCATTATATGCTGCATCTTATTGTTCTTAAGATTATAATGAACTCCATAGGTTCGGATAATGATTTTAGGGCCGTGATGAGATCATGCCAGTGAGATCTAAATTTTTGATAGTCTTAACCTAAAATATTTCTAGTCATTGGTATATTAAGTTGGAGATCAATGATACTGGTAAGACTGGCATGTCCGATGTATGCTTAGAAATGAGGGTGGTTGATCTCACAACCACTTATGTGGTGACACTAATACAAGGATATGGGTGCTCATAAGAGAATAAATTCATTGAATTGACCTATGAGAGAATATCAGATGGAGTCTTATTTACATATCAATTGATGATTCTCTAGTGGGAGTTGTGTAAGTGATCCTCAGACCTGAGGTCACTGTGGTACCTTGTGTACATGGATCTATATTTTGGTTTACTACCTAACTTAGTTCTTTGCTCCTTGTATTGGGTGTTTTGGATATGATGATGTGTGCATAGAGGTTGTGAGTGATTAATAAGGGATCAGTCATTCCTAATAAGGGGAGCAAACATCCTATGTGATCTCATAGGATGGTGATTTTAGAAGTCTTTGATCAAAGCAGGATGATAATTAAAAAAAAAATTTTAATGTATCATCAATTGAATCATCACCTTCAGATCGAGATACATATATATAAGTGATTGGGTTTGACATATTTTCATACCCACAGCTCATTTGAGATATTGTTTGACTGAAAGATTGAATTACATGGGAACTTACCATTGAAGGATATTTTGATAATTTTTTATCAAAATTTTGAATCTTTCAAATCATCATGACATATTGTTAGACATCAATCTTGACTTGTGGGCTCATCAAAATTAAAATAATTTGATTCTAAAATTAATTTGAAAGAGTCCAAGTTGATTGGGACTCTTCGAATGACCTAATCTCATCGGATTAGGATTACGTCAAAAGTCTGGATCCATTGCTGGCTAGATTTGAAACCCAATGGGTCACACACTTTGAGATTTAGCTTTGGTCTAATTTAATTAGAGTTTAATATAAATTCTATAGGTTAATTTGATATGCTAGCACATTGTATTAACCCAAGTTCCCAGATTGGTTTAGTTTAAAGTGTTTGAGCTAACCTAGACCAGTTGCCTTTGACCTAATGGGATTGGATCAATTTGGATTGGATCCTTATCCAACTTGAGCCTATTTCAAGTGAAGAAGGACTCTTTTACACCCACTAGAAGTTACAACAAAATATAAATACCGCTCCCTTATTTTTGGCGTGTGAAATGAAGAGTCCTTCTTAATAAAGGCTCTTAATTTTTATGCATTGCCATATTTTCCCAATCAGATCTCCTATATTTTGTTGCCAAAATTTATTAAATTTTTTATGGCATGTAGAAGAAGGAGAGTGCTTCTACTAAGTATTTGGAACACCAAAAATTCATTCAGTAAATTTATTCACCATGTGGGAAGTTGAAGCGCCAAAGGTTGGCGCCCCTTCATCCCATGAGACGTCCCTTGGTCCCCTTTTTATAGGGGACACCCCAAATGGCTGATTGTTGTGATTTTGGGCTAAAATCAAAAAATCATAAGAAAAAATCTAAGAAAAAGGCAAGAAAAAATTGAGTGGCAAAAGTTGCAAGAAGGGTGGTGAGATTTTTAGCAAGTGTTGCTAGTGTGCCCTAGGGTTTGGGTTTTCCATATGTTGGAGCCAAAAATCAAATTTTAGGTTGTGTGACATCTGAAGAGTGTCTTCTTAGTATCATTTTAGTGGTAAGATCGAAAGCAACTGAACTTTGGCATGATTGTGATGCAAGTTCGAAGCTGGCAGTATTCTTAAGAAGATAAGGTTGCGGTAGTGCACCGATTGAAAAGGACTATGGCCAACTTTCATGTGGATCATCGTTGGAGGACTTCTACCTTAGAGTCTCATGGAGAACACCAATATATCACTTTTTTATTTTGATGATAGTATAAAATTCTATCCCTTTGCATGCTTGATTTTCTTTGATTGATATCGACAAGGTGATTCTAGGGTTTGAATTCCAGCACGGTAGTTTTATGTGATAGAACTACTGATTTGTATGATTTTAAAATTTTTAAAAATCACTTTTCACTATGTAGTCAGAACCCAATAGTGGTATCAGAGCCATCCTTGTCTGATTCGATCTGCAATATAGTAGCATAGAATCATTCTTTTTTATATCTTGCCAAAAATGTAGCATTATTTTAGCATCGATTCTTCAAACTCAAAAATTATTTTTGATTTTTAGTGAACCATGATTCTAAATTTTAATTATTAAAATTATAAATTTATGATAATTTAAAATTTTATTATCATGGTAGCATGATGCTTAAATCGATGTATAGAAAATAAGAGTGTTATGCATGCCTAATTAGATTAGGGTTTGTTATATTATATGAATTTGTTAGTCATATGTTATGACTTTGATTGTACCCTTATATGATTTTTGACATAATAATGTGATTGCTATTATGAATAGTTAAAATATGTAAATTTATATAATTTGTACTGTACATTTTATGCGCTTATAGTTAGGATGTGCCGAGACCAGTTTAAAGTCCCTCATTTAATTATATTAAGTTGTAATGTCAGGAATCACTTTTTAGTCAAAAGTTGAATTCTTAAGATCAATTGGTGTCGAAAAAAGTGTGAATAATGATTTTTTAATTAGGTTCGTATGCTGGCTTGGCCAACTTTGTTGGTGTCTAGAAAAGCTATGGAGAGCCTCCCACCTACTTACCTGGCCAATTTAGTCTTGTTGAATTTTGGACTTAGATTGATTAAGTGATGTAGACATTACAAGGGCCTTCCTTCAAACTTGGTCGATAGAGTATGTCAAGATCTTAGTGAGCTTGTTGTGCTATCCACAAAACTTACTATAGAAATTGACATGATGTTGATCAAGTGTATATTGATGCTTATGGCATATTTGAATAGTGTTGCTTTGTTGTGCTATCCACAGGGATAACATTGTTTAAGTATGACCATATGGGATTGAAGGGTCAACTTAACTAGAACACTATAGTTTGTTGTGCTATCCACAAGACTATATATGATCTAGAAGTCAGAATGAAAGATGTTAAGAATTGTAGAGGTACAATTGGTAAAGAGTTACCTACTCTTAAACTCATGAATGCTTGTTGTGCTATTCATAAGATGTTTGTGAGGAATAGAGATCTCAATCTCACTAAGAAATATTAGAATATTTTTCGATTTTCATATTTGAGGGCTATGAAGTTCGATAAAATAGTGAGAGACATAATTAGATAAAAATCCTAGTCTAGTTATGCATGTCATCATGAGTTGTCTGCTTATATTATGTTCTTGTTGTTGTAGATTAACTACACACATGGCATCCTCACATTCACTTAGAGGTATCCTAGATGCAAACAAGTTGACTGGACCTAACTATGTCGACTGATTAAGAAACTTAAAAATTATTCTCACTCAGGAGAAAGTCTCCTACATTCTGGATACACTTGCTCTAGATTCTCTTAAGGAAGATGCTTCTGAGGAGGATAGGGTTGCATATAAAATATAAAAGATGACAATGTGACTGGCAAATGCATCATGCTTGCCTCCATAAGCAACGAGCTCCAGAGGCAGCATGAGGACATGGACGTTCCCTCTACTCTCCCTAATCTTAAGAAGTTATATGGGGAACAAAGTCAAACTACTCGATATGAATATTGAAGTAGTTATTCCATGGCCATATGACTAAAGGCACCTTCATGCAAACACATATCCTAAAGCTGATTGATTTGATCACTCATCTGGGATAATTGAGTTTTGCCATGGATGGTGAACTAAGCCAGGATTTGATCCTACAGTCTCTCCTTGACTTCTTTTCTCAGTTTGTTATAAATTATCATATGAATAAATTGAACATTAGCCTGCCTAAGCTACTGAATATGTTGAAAACAGCAGAGATCCATTTCAAGGGTGAAAAGGCTCAGTTCCTTCATGTTGATAAGATCAGCAAGAAGAAGGCAAAGAAGGATTCTCAGAAAAAATTAAACCCTAAGGCTAGCATCTTCAAGAAGAAGGTGAAGAAAGTCTCCACCAAAGGTACTTATTATCACTGTGGCAAGGAGGGCCACTGGAAAAGAAATTGCAAGGAGTACCTGGCAATCGTGAAATCGACAAATATTGCTATTTGTATGTGATACAAACTAATTTATCATTAAATACTTTATTTTTAGATTCTTGAGTATTGGATAACGCCTGTGGCTCACATCTTTGCAAATCGTTGCAGAGTCTACACGAAGTAAGGAATCTGAATAAAGGTGACTTTGAGCTATTCGGTGCTAGTGGAGAGTCCATTCAGGCCAAAGCCGTAGGAATCAGGATTTTAAAGTTACCTTCAGGCAAAGTTTTAAAATTGAAGATCTGTTATTATATTCCTGATATTGTTAGAATATTATTTTTGTATCATTGTTATTGGAATAAGATTTTGAAATAATTGTAAAGAGTAATGGTTATTCTATTTACTTTTCTAATGAATATTATGAAAGTACTTTTATTGATAATGATCTTATATTTCTTTCACTTAATGATAATATATTTTATATTGATAATATGAAGAAAAGAAAGAGAGAGGATGTGAATATCATATACCTCTGATACTGCCGACTTGGCCATATAAATGAGTTAAGGATTAACAAGTTATTCAAAGATAATTTCTTTGACCCTTATGACTATGAATCATATGGAACTTGTAAATCTTGCCTCATAGAAAAAATAACCAAGACTCTATTTACTGGACATGGAGAAAGGGCGAGTGACATATTGAGCCTTATACATACTGATGTGTGTGGTCTAATGTCAATTCAAGCCAGAGGAGGATACTCTTACTTCATCACATTTACTGATGATAAGTCTAGGTTTGGATATGTGTATTTGATTAAATACAAATCTGAAGCCTTTGACAAATTTAAAGAGTATCATGAAAGGAAGTGCGGTGGGTGATGTGCATGCATTTTAAAAATTTTACAGTAAAATATATATAGATTAAATAATTTAATCTATAATGCATGCATAGACCAAATCTAAATCATCATATAGTATCTATGACATAAACTAATATGCATGTATACATATCTAAAATCTAAAATTCAATAAGTATAGAACATATCTAAGTTTAATTAGATCATATCTAATTTATATTTAGATTACATCTAAAAATTAATTGAGATCAAAATTCTATACCTGAGCATGGGTAGTAGATCACCGCATCCAAAATCAGTGATAGATGATTTTTGATAATGCTTGGCAGCCGCACACGCATTCAGCCTCTACAGGTATCCACACGAAGCCCTTGTGCTGATCGATCTCCCTAGGAGTGCTAGCTCACAAGGACACCATTCTTTGGTTGATCTAAAAGAAACATGATGGAGATAAAGAATAAGGAGACTCTCTCTTTTTCTTTTTGGATCCATGCATCTGATCTATACAATAGAGATCAAGAGAAGAACCCTTTCTTCTCAATTTCCCACGCATAAGAGAGAACCTTTCTCTCTTTCTTTCATGTCCTTAAGAAGAACTTTTCTTCTCTAATTTTTTATGATAAAAATTAGATCTAATCTAATTTTTTATATTAAAAATTATATAAAATTTTGAGATCTAAAAAAATCTAAAAGAAGAATCCAAGAGAAGAACTGTTCTTCTCTTTTCTTCTCCCTTTTTCTTCTTAATCTAGAACCCAAGAAAGCACCAAACGTCCAACCAGATTTTTTTGATATTTTTTCTCTAAATTTTTATATTAAAAATTAGATCTAATCTAATTTTTATCTTGATAAAAAATAGAAAAAAAGTTTAGAAGAAGAACTCCTTCTTCTTCAAGGCTGCGCACAAGAAAGAAGATCCATCTTCTTCCTTGTTCTAAAACTTCAAAAATCTCCAAACCCAAACCAGATTTTTTTTGATATTTTTTTTATAAATATATATAATAAAAATCAAATATAATCTAATTTTTATTAAAAAAAAATTTGAAAGAAGAACTCCTTTTTCTTCAAGGCTGCACATAAGAAAGAAGACCCTTCTTTTTCCTTGATCTTTCTCTACTTGGGAAGAACTTTTTTCTTTAATTTTTTACCATATAACCAGCAAAAATACCTCTCTTTGATGCTCAAAAATTAGTAAGAAAAGATTAGAAAATATATCAAGAAGAAGAGGAAAAATGGGGTGTTGGCATGTGGGATGTTGGGGCATCCAACTCTTGGATGCCCCCTTGTTGGATGCCCCCTTCCTCCTTTCTTTTTCTTTTCCTTTAGGGTGGCCAAAAGGGCGGACTTCTCTTTTTGATGGGGTGGAAGAGAGGAGAGAGGGCAGCCAGAAAGAGATGTGGGCACCCATCTGATTTTCCATGAAAGACTAAAGGGAGGCACCATCTCATTTCACGCGGATGAAAGAAAGGGGTGGCACTTCTTTGGGGCGTGAGATTTCTTCACGATAAAAATTTGGGGCATGGAAATTAAATAAATCATATGGGTAGGTTGGGTTTAGTCATATTCTAAATGTGATTCAAGATCTTAGTCAAATTCTAACTAATTCTTGGATCCAATCCTAACTAACTTAAGAATTAGTTAAAATAAACTAACTAATTGTTTCCTAGCCCAATTATTAGGTTCCAATTGAATCACAATTAGTTAGATGAAAATCCCATTGATCCAAGAATTGATTCTTGATGGATTCAGAGAAGCTATTTGAGAATAGGACTTGATCCAATCAAGCTTATTATATAATAGAGTTTGATCCAATCAAAATCTATATAAAATAATTGAATCCTATTCAACATAAGTTTTAATTTATTTCTCTGAGATCAATTGGAACAAGCCCTATTATTCAATAGGACAATATTCAATCAATCCAAAGCCAATCTAATTGAATCCATTTCAATTAGATCTAATCCAATCTCCATTGCTCAATCAAATTGAGCTAATTAACAATCATATTGTTAATTAATTTTTTTCTAATTTACTAACTATTAGTAAATAATTATTACAACCTTTGCATAGGATTAATCATCAATCAAATTGATAATTAAACCATTCAATAATTCATAATCATTGATCAGCCATTTGATCAAACAGGTACTTCTATGTGTGTGACCCCATAGGTTTGAATTTAAGTCGGTAGCACAAGAATAAATTTTGTACTAATTGATGTAACCATCTAGCAATGGGACCTGATGTCTGGATAGGCTGAATGTATGCCTAGCAATACTCTAGAACCTATGTGGATATAGTTACTGTATAATTCATCCCTTTGATACTCGATGCTCAAAGATGACTTTGGGTTAAACTGTCAACCCAGGATGTTGTCCACATTGTGTCTCAACCTCGAAAATTCTATGATTCCTCACTAGGACTACTTTGGTCAAAGTTTTACTAAATTAAAATATAATGATGCATCATCTCTAATTTTACTTGGAGTAGTCGATCCCATCTTGACTCACACTCAGACTTCACAAGTACTTTACTGTACCCAAAAATCTTCCATCATCGAATTAAAAATTCAGATAGTCTGACACCAAAGCACAGTGAGTTACTTGTAAGTCACCGAGACAACCTCAGATCCGAGGGATACATATACCCATATCCCATTAGAGCAATCTTTGATAGCAGAGTACTCCAAAAGTGATCATGCTCAGTGAAATGTACTCCTATATATCACTCGTATGACACACCCATGTCACCACACATCTTGGTTAAGAGGACAACCAACTAATATGACATACAACGACTTATACTCGATACAATTATCGTTCTTATGATAATTGTATCATTTGGTCATGAGCAAGATTTAAGAACCACATGATAAATCTTCTTTTATCATTTTGAAAGTAGTTCTAAGGACTTCATCATAACATATGAGTTCTATTTTAGAAGAAATATTCCTTATGATGAATCTGTTAGATAATATTTATCATTTTATAATTCATATACTTATATGGAGCACAATCATCTATAACCTCGATGATTGATTTTAGGACATATTTCTTAACAACTCTCATTTAGACTAAAGCCAATTAGATTGGTATCCAATATCCATCTTTCATTTTAGATCATCGAACTCATTAGATCCGATTGCTCTAGTCAATGGGTCGGTCAAGTTCTCCTTTCAGTCGATCTTCCTAAGGTCAACTTTATTTTGATCTTATCGAACAAGTTGATTGCAATGCAGAAAGTGTTTGGTTCACAGATGAAACATCAATTCTTCAGCTTGAGTTATGGCTCCAGTACTGCTGTCAATACAGAAAGACTGGACCATCAATGGAGGGTGCCACTCCATGCTCGCTGATGAATTTTTATAACCAAACAACTTCTTTACCAGCATCAAATGCTGCAAGAAACTCCGTATCATAAATAAAATTGGCTAGTAACTATTGCATGGAACTTTTCCAGCATGTTGCTCATCTTTTTAGGATAAAAATACAATCTAACACAACTTTGTCATTCCCATCCGACTAAAAATTGGAATCAGTATTTCACAGATTTTAAATCAGATTCTCCATAAACGAGCCATTGGTCCTTAGTATTTCATAAATATTTAAGGATGATTTTCATAACCTTTCAAATCTTGATGGAGAATAGAGATGACAACCAAGCTTTTATTCTCTGTAATGTAGGGATGTCATTCTCGATTAAAAAAATTTCATCCAAATAGCATAAAGAATGGTTTTATAGAACTATTAGCCCATTTGTACATACAAAATTCTACTTCATTCTTTACAAAGCTATATATTCAAAATATATATTCTAACTCTGAGAAGCTTAATTCAATCTGAATGGACTTGAGGATTGCCATAAGAAAATCATCTTGTTATAGTCAACACTATAACTTTGATGAAATTCTTTGGCAATCAAACAGAATTAATAGGTCTCCACTTTTCCATCTGTGCCTTTTAGCCATCTAAAATCTAATCACACCTTATGGGTCTTACCCCTTCAGGTGAACCAACGAATATCCATACATCGTTGATCTTTATATACTTCATTTTAGATTTAATGGCTCCAAGCCACTTCTCAATGTTAGATCCCTGTATTGCATCTGTATGGAAGATCAAATCTCCATCTCAAACATAGAAATCAAAATATTTGTTTGACTGATATGGTACTCTACTGTATCTATTCAAGGATGCCTTTACATCAGATTTCAGATATGATCTAATCAACTCTGGTTTTGTTGGTTTGTGTCAGAGTTGATTCTTCTACCTATCAAGCTTCATCAAGCTTGCTCTTAACGGTATCAGTTCCTTCATCAATTTTTTTTTTTCAAAAAGAATACCTTAAGATTCATGAATATCTTATGTCATCAGAAAGGTAGAATAAATATCCTTTGATAATATTTATCAGACTAAGATCCAAGCTAATCGATTTGTAAATATTTCACACAAATTTGACACCCCAAACCCTAAGGTAAGAGAGTATCAAATTACCCAAATCCATATCTTATATGGAGTTTTGGTGATCGATTTGCTTGGAACGTTCATGAGCATATATCAAGTAGTCTCTAAAAATGACCTTAGATAGACCAGCAAATCTCATAGTGGACCGAACCATGTCTAACAAGACTCAATTCTCTTTTTCAGATATTTTTTTAAATAGTGATGTCTTAGGAGAGGTCCATTAAGAGAGAATCTAATTTTCTCCAAGATATGTCAAAATTTATTGTAAAGGTATTCACTTTATCAATCAAACCGATGAATTCTAATACTCTTTGCAGTTCATTTTCCTACCTCATTATAGAATCATTTGAACATTTCAATTGATTCAGATTTATGCTTTATAAGCAAGACACACCCATACCAAGATAGGTCGTCAAAGATTTAATGAAGTAGTAAATCCTCTTCTGGCATTAATGTTTGTGAGTGTAAATACATCCATATGTACCATAACTTAGAATATTACTGGCTTATTCACTCTTTCCAATAAAAGATGAATAAGTCAATTATACCAAAAATAGACTTCAATGACATTGTCTAATCTAGGATACTAGTCAGATGTGTACTTTACACTAACAAGCTATGATAATGAGTTTATGTCATTTTCAGTTGTCTACTTATTATTGTAGTATCATTCACAGTGATATTGTAATAATCATACTTATTGACACTATCAATAAGATTGGACAAAAGTGACAATCACTTAAAATGACATCTTTAGGGTTGAAAATAAATTCATGGTTTCTAATGCTAAGACTAGAACAGACTTTTATGTCTTGCATTCAGAAATCTCTAGCCATTTTTAAACCTTCTACTGTCCTGAAGTCTTTTATAACTATTTACAAACATGACTTACACTATCGGTATCCTATACCTAAATAGTAGTATTACTATTATAGCCCAAAAAAAAAAACCCAGCCCAAACAAAGCCCAGCCCAGCAGACCTAGCCCAAAAAAAAAAAAAAAAAAAACAGGGGAATCAAAAATCGGGAAGAAGACTCCCGATAGGAGTCTTCTTCTCTGATGAGACCGGGCAAAATCAGGACTCCTAGGAACCCTCGGAGTCCTAGGGTCCCCTATAAGAAGACCCCCTCTCCCTTGAGACCGAACATCGGCCTCTTCTTTCTCTCTTTCTCTCCGATTTTCTCGAATTAGAGCCGCGGACACCGCTTTGTCTTCGCCGTGACTGCTCTCCGACGAAGTCATCGGAGGTCAAGGTAAGCCTTCCTCCTTTTCCTCCCTTCCTTCCTCTTCCTCCCATGCCTTGTGCGCGGCTGCCGGCGATGAGCGTCGCCGATTTTCGATCGGGAAAAAGACTCTATTTTTGGACCTCTTTTTCCTTGAATTTTTGGTGCCGACGATCGTAATCGACCGCCGGCACGTTCCTTCGTGACCGGGGGAGTGGCCCCCATCTGCCGCCGGCCTCCACCGCGGCGGTCGTGGCCTGAACGACCCGACAAAAGGAGGGGACACCGTCCCCTGTTCCGGTGCGGGAAGAGCCAAGAAGAAGAAGAAGAAGAAAAAAAAAAGAAAAGAAAAGAAAAAAAGAAAAGAAAAGAAGAAAAAGAAGAAAAGAAAAGAAAAGAAAAAGAAGAAAAAAGAAGAAAAAGAAAAAAAAAAGAAAAGAAAAGAAAAGAAAATAATAATAATAATAATAATAAAAATATATATATATATTTATATATATATATGAACAAATAAATAAATAAATAAATAAGAAAAAAAAATGATGAGAGAGTTTCTCTCTCTTCTCTCTCTTCTCTCAATCTGAACCCTTACTTTCTCTCTCTGGAATTGGACTTTCTCTCTCCTCTCTCTAGAATTTTTTCTCTCTAGGTTGTTTCTCTCTCTTGATGGATTTCTCTCTCTCTAAAGTTATTCCTCTAGGATTAGCGTAGTGGAAGGCTTCATCTGATGATTTTGATCGAGTTTAGGAAAGAGTCGATTTTAAGTGAGGTTTTGAATTAGGATTTGTTTAAATTTAATTTTGAATTAAAATTAATATAAAAATATAATTTTGGATAATAGGCACGAAAGAATCTCCTAGAAGTTAGTCGATCTGTTCATTCAGTGCTCCGTGAAATGTAAGTAATGAATCATCTTCTCGAGATATTTCATATTTATTCTGAAAATAAATAATTATTCTCTAAAATTATGCATGATTTATAAAATTATATTTTGAAAGAAATGTGCTTTTGAAATATTATGGTACGTCGATTCATGCACATGTTCAGTGAAAAAAAAAATTATGATATATTATGATTCAAAGTATTTTGATACAGATCGGATTTATGCTCTCAGCCTAACTATGTTTCAGTGGGTCCCGCCAATGGAGATTATATGTTGGTACTCAGTGGACCCTGCCAGTGGGGGTTGTGCATTGGTGTTTGTGGACCCTGCCAGTGGGGGTTGTGCGCTGGTATTCTGTGGACCCCGCCAATGAGGGTTAAACGTTGGTCATAGTCAAGGCTGTTGAGTTACGAGTGTTTTGAATCGAATCGGATTTATGATTATATTATATGTGAATATTTGAAAATATTTGATTTGTATTAAATTAGCATGAAATATACTCTTATGTTTATTTGCAGCATTATTCTTGAAAATTATATAATATCTGAATTATCTAGTTGAGATATTTGTTACTGGGCTGTCTAGCTCATTACCTTTCTTTCTATTTTTCAGATTCAGATAATTAACTTCGAGCGTGGGAAGAAATATTGGGACAGAGCTTTTAGAGGCGAGATTTAGCATTGTCAACTTCATTGAACTTAGATTTATTATTGTTAGCAAAAAAAAAAAAAAATTATTGGATGTAAGACATTTGATTTAATTACTTGAATTACAGTTGAATAATAATTATTTGAATTTATTCCGCTGTGATGCATTGATATCGTGATGAGATACCTTGTATGCTTATGGAGAGAGTTCTTCATGAGTATGTGGCGGTTGCCACGACCCTCGATTCACAATCTTGGGTCGGGGGCGTGACAATTAATATGGTATCAGAGCATAAGTGGATAAATTATGACCCATAGAATTTGACATAGTATGAGTGTAGGTGGGTAAACATTAAGAATATTGGGACGTTAGAGTATGAACATCATAATAAACCCATCCTAACAAATAGATAAATGAATCTAATAAGGTTTTACTACTACAAGGTTACCATGCCTCCCCGTAGAATGACAAGAACTACTCAAGGAATTGCAAGAGAGACATCACAACCACGGGATGGTAGCACTCCCTATCTGACCAGTGGCACCCCTCAGGAGGAGGGAGTCGTAGATCCTAATGGGAGTGCTTCGAGAGCACGTCAAGAACCAGATATGGCTCAGTTAATGCAGACCCTAATCAGGATGGTACAAGTGCAACAACAAATACAGCAGCAAATGTTTGAACAACAGCAGATACAATGAGATACACAACAATATCAGCATCCACCACCACAACATGGAGAGCAACCAGTACAACGGAACAATATTTCAGAATTTAAAAAGCTTGCTCCTCCAGCTTTCAAGGGGACTACTGAACCTTTGGAGGCTGATAACTGGATAATGGAGATGGAGAAGGCCTTCGCTGTCCAAGAGTGTCTTGATGAAGAAAAGATTCGATATGCAACTTATTTACTACAAAGAGAAGCATACAACTGGTGTCAGCGACTACAGCGCAAGCATGAACAAGACGGTGAAATACTTACCTGGGAAAGATTTCGGATTGCATTCTATGATCAGTATTTTCCTCGGAGTATAAGGATCCAGAAAGAGCAAGAGTTTATTTATTTGAAGCAAAAGGGTATGAGTGTGACTGAATATGAAGCAAAATTTACAGAGTTAGCCAAATTTGCTCCGAGATTAGTGGATGGTGAGCAAGAACGTGTTCACAAGTTTGAGATGGGACTGAGAACTGAGATTCGAAAATAAGTGGTTCCATATGAATTGACAACTTATGCAGATGTGGTAAAGAAAGCACTGATAATTGAAAGGAAAGTCAATGAAGAACGCATGGAGAGGGAAAGAAGGCAAAGAAAGAGAGCAAAATCAAATGATACACAAGGACAGAATAATAAAAACATCAAAAGATCAGATAAGGGAGTATTAGATAATAAGACTCAACAGATTGATGGTGAGTCGTGCTCCAGATGTGGCAAAAATCATGCAGATAAGGATTGCTATTGGAATACAGGTGCTTGCTTCAAATGTGGTCAGAAGGATCATAAAATTGCTAGCTGCCCGCTAAATACTGAAAATCAAGTTGGCCAAAGAACTTATGAAGGACGACATAGGGGTGGTGGACAGATTTCTAAAACCCAGGGAAGAGTCTATGCGCTTACTCAACAGAATTCATAGGCTTCCAATACAATGGTGACAGGTATGAAAAATTTCGAGGATGAAATTTTTTTTTAGGGGTGAAGAATGTTATAGCCCAAAAAAAAAAACCCAGCCCAAACAAAGCCCAGCCCAGCAGACCTAGCCCAAAAAAAAAAAAAAATAGGGGAATCAAAAACTGGGAAGAAGACTCCCGATAGGAGTCTTCTTCTCCGACGAGACCGGGCAAAATTAGGACTCCTAGGAACCCTCGGAGTCCTAGGGTCCCCTATAAGAAGACCCCCTCTCCCTTGAGACCGAACATCGGCCTCTTCTTTCTCTCTTTCTCTCCGATTTTCTCGAATTAGAGCCGCGGACACCGCTTTGTCTTCGCCGTGACTGCTCTCCGACGAAGTCACCGGAGGTCAAGGTAAGCCTTCCTCCTTTTCCTCCCTTCCTTCCTCTTCCTCCCATGCCTTGTGCGTGGCTGCCGGTGACGAGCGTCGCCGATTTTTGATCGGGAAAAAGACTCTATTTTTGGACCTCTTTTTCCTTGAATTTTCTGACGCCGGCGATCGTAATCGACCGCCGGCCACGCTCCTTCGTGATCGGGGGAGTGGCCCCCGTCTGCCGTCGGCCTCCGTCGTGGTGGTCGTGGCCTGAACGGCCCGACAAAAGGAGGGGACACCGTCCCCTGTTCCGGCGCGGGAAGAGCCAAGAAGAAGAAGAAGAAGAAAAAAAAAAGAAAAGAAAAGAAAAAAAGAAAAGAAAAGAAGAAAAAGAAGAAAAGAAAAGAAAAGAAAAAGAAGAAAAAAGAAGAAAAAGAAAAGAAAAGAAAAGAAAATAATAATAATAATAATAATAATAATAATAATAAATATATATATATATTTATATATATATATGAACAAATAAATAAATAAATAAATAAATAAGAAAAAAAAATGATGAGAGAGTTTCTCTCTCTTCTCTCTCTTCTCTCAGTCTGAACCCTTACTTTCTCTCTTAGAATTGGATTTTCTCTCTCTACTTTCTCTCTTTAGAATTTTCTCTCTCTAGATTGTTTCTCTCTCTTGATGGATTTCTCTCTCTCTAAAGTTATTCCTCTAGGATTAGCGTAGTAGAAGGCTTCATCTGATGATTTTGATCGAGTTTAGGAAAGAGTCGATTTTAAGTGAGATTTTGAATTAGAATTTGTTTAAATTTAATTTTGAATTAAAATTAATGTAAAAATATAATTTTGGATAATAGGCACGGAAGAATCTCCTAGAAGTTAGTCGATCTGTTCATTCAGTGCTCCGTGAAATGTAAGTAATGAATCATCTTCTCGAGATATTCCATATTTATTCTGAAAATAAATAATTATTCCTTGAAATTATGCATGATTTATGAAATTATATTTTGAAAGAAAAGTGCTTTTGAAATATTATGGTACGTCGATTCATGCACATGTTCAGTGAAAAAAAAAATTATGATATATTATGATTCAAAGTATTTTGATACAGATCGGATTTATGCTCTCAGCCTAACTATGTTTCAGTGGGCCCCGCTAATGGGGATTATACGTTGGTACTCAGTGGACCCTGCCAGTGGGGGTTGTGCGCTGGTGTTTGTGGACCCTGCCAGTGGTGGTTGTGCACTGATATTTGTGGACCCTGCCAGTGGGGGTTGTGCGCTGGTATTCTGTGGACCCCACCAATGGGGGTTAAACGTTGGTCATAGTAAGGCTGTTGAGTTACGAGTGTTTTGAATCGAATCGAATTTATGATTATATTATATGTGAATATTTGAAAATATTTGATTTGTATTAAATTAGCATGAAATATACTCTTATGTTTATTTGCAGCATTATTCTTGAAAATTATATAATATCTGAATTATCTAGTTGAGATATTTGTTACTTACTGGGCTGTCAGCTCATTATCTTTCTTTCTATTTTTCAGATTCAGATAATTAATTTCGAGCATGGGAAGAAATATTGGGATAGAGCTTTTAGAGGCGAGATTTAGCATTGTTAACTTCATTGAACTTGATTTATTATTGTTAGCAAAAAAAAAAAAATTATTGGATGTAAGATATTTGATTTAATTACTTGAATTACAGTTGAATAATAATTATTTGAATTTATTCCGCTGTGATGCATTGATATCGTGATGAGATGCCTTGCATGCTTATGGAGAGAGTTCTTCATGAGTATGTGGCGGTTGCCGCGACCCTCGATTCACAATCTCGGGTCGGGGGCGTGACAATTACCAATAGAAAAACTTCAAGGAGTTATCACATAACATCTTGACCAGCAATAATTTACTGATTTCTCTTTTAAGCCTGTTTGAGTTAGCTTGAGACTTCTTGATTAATTCTCTCAATAACTATATTCAACTTTTGATATTGGCTATCAAAGTTAGGTCTGATAATATTGTCACTGTCTAATAATGAACAGAACGACTATTTTTTAGCTATTTTTTTAAAAAAATAATTGACCTATTAGTATATGAATTATTTTAAGCCTAAAGACTTGGACTTTAGTCTAAAGGTTCTCTACTATTTTATACGAATTGGTAGCCATTACCTCCAATTCGAAGAATTACTTTAATTTCTTAGTGGGTGCTAGAATCCACACAGACTGCATTTAGGCCCGAGTGTGGCTCGGCCAACCTTAGTGCATCCATGGGTAGGTTCACAACTAATTATTTCTTCAAATAATTTTTAGCAATCAAATTTTGCCCCAGACATCCCTTCAGCAGGTGTGTGGTGCCTCCACTAAAAATTCTAGTTAGATCCAACCATTAACATGACAACATCAAGTGCATCCAACAAAATAAATGTCCAGGCCCGATTGTGGCTCGACCAATATGAGCATTGGTCTGAAGATATAATAAGATGGTCATATAATGTATGATAATTTCAATACGTAATAGACACCAGGCGTGTGGTGCCTCCAATGCCTATTTAGAATATTGGACTCATTATCACGCACCTTAATAAGAGGCTATGATCTAGTTATCTTCATAGCTAGCTCATTTTATGGACCTAATAATTTAAAAAATTTGATTAATATATCTTAGAGGATATTAGTCGACCTACAAGTCATAATCCTTCCACTGACTTTATCAAAATATGAGAAGGATTAGTGACTAATGGATCCAACTAGCATGTCGTAGATCCTCCCACTGACTTTACCAACTCATGAGAAGGATTATAGACAAGTCAGTCCAGGGCACCTAAATTAGTCATGCTGATTAACCTTAACAACATGGGTCAACTCGAGTCACCTAGCAATCTAATTAGTCTAATGACTCGGGCTCAACTTTTGAGCCTGAATCAAGATCCATTTGGTTTGATCAAAGATATGGACTCAATTAACTACAATTATTATTTTTGATCTATAGTATCCTTAATCTAATCTAAATCAACTATTGGTTAGATTGGATCAACTACTCTTTTTATTCCATTAAGTCTTTAATTCTAATCTTAGGTCTAACTTAATTAAAAGGACCTGATTTGAGCTAACCCATGCTCCATGTTTTATGCAATGTCATTAGATCTTTAATTATAATTCTAGATCTAAAATATATTTCTTAATTCTTAATTAAGTACAGCATCAACATGGGTTAAGGTTATGAAATAATTTCTTATGTAAATCTTTTACATTAAATCATAAAATCTTTTAGATCAAATCTAAATTTTTATGATTTTCAATCAAAATAATTTTGATTAATCAAGATTAGATGTAACTAGTTTCTTCACAACTTGTATTACATACAACAATACCTAAGGTTTCAATATCTAGTATTTTGCAAGAAAGTAAGTTTTCTCTTTTCGCCTTCTTCTTTATGGGACCTCACAGTGGCACCCTTACATGCTATGAAGAGCATCCCATTGAATGGAAAGAGAGGGTCATGTAATCCTACTTGCTCCTATGACTGGACAGCCTAGTGATTATCCAATCTGAGTACTTTACTACTCAAAATATCTAATCTAATTTACATATCATATATACAAAACTTAAGATCAAATCTAAAGTTATATTAGATCTGATTTTACATTAAATCATACCTAAAATTAGATCATAATACATCTCATGCATTGCTAAATTTAGATTTCAGCTCTACATGCATATATGTTTATGTCATAATAAACCTGGCCCTGATACCATTTGAAAAAGAAGTGCTGTGGGTGATGTGCATGCATTTTAAAAATTTTACGATGGAATATACATAGATTAAATAATTTAATCTATAATATATACATAGATCAAATCTAAATTACCATACAAGATCTATGACATAAATTAATATACATGTATACACATCTAAAATATAAAATTTAGCAAGTACAGAACATATCTAAGTGTAATTAGATCATATCTAAATCATATTTAGATTACATCTAAAAATTAATTGAGATCAAAATCTCATACTTGAGTGTGGGTAGTAGATCACCACATCCAAAATCTATGATAGATGACTTTTGATGATGCTTGGCAGCCGCACATACATCCGACCTCTATAGGTATGCACACGAAGTCCTTGTACTGATCGATCTCTCCGAGAGTGCTAGCTCGCAAGGACACCATTCTTTGGTTGATCTAAGAGGAACATGATAGAGATAAAGAATAAAGAGACTCTCTTTTTTTTTCTGGATCCATACATCAGGTCTCTACAATAGAGATCAAGAGAAGAACCCTTTCTTCTCAATTTTCCACGCATAAGAGAGAACCTTTCTCTCTTTCTTTCACGTCCTTAAGAAGAATTTTTCTTCTATAATTTTTTATGATGAAAATAATATCTAATTAATTTTTCATACTTAAAATCACATGAAATCTTAAGATCTAAAAAAATTCAAAAAAAGGATCCAAGAGAAGAATCGTTCTTCTCTTTTCTTCTCCCTTTTTCTTCTTGATCTAGAACTCAAGGAAGTCCGAAATGTCCAACCAAATTTTTTTGATATTTTTTCTCTAAATTTTTATATTAAAAATTAGATCTAATCTAATTTTTATCTTAAAAAAATAAAAAAAAAATTAGAAGAAGAACTCCTTCTTCAAGGCTGCGCACAAGAAAGAAGATCCATCTTCTTCCTTGATCTAAAACTTTAAGAATCCCCAAACCCAAACCAAATTTTTTTTGATATTTCTTCTCTAAATTTACATGTTAAAAATTAGATCTAATTTAATTTTTATTTTAAAAAAATAAAAAAAAATCTGAAAGAAAAACTCTTTCTTCTTTAAGGCTGCACGCAAGAAAGAAGATCCTTCTTCTTCCTTGATCTTTTTCTCCTTGGGAAGAACTTTTCTTCTATAATTTTTTACTATATAACTAGTAGAAACACTTCTATTTGATATCCAAAAATTAGTAAGAAAGGATTAGAAAACATACCAAGAAGAAGAGGAAAAATAGGGTGTTGGCATGTGGCATGTTGGGGCGTCCAACTCTTGGACGCCCCCTTCCTTTTTTCTTTTTCTTTTTCTTTGGGGTGGCCAAAAGGGGAGACTTCTCTTTTTCATGGGGTGGAAGAGAGGAGAGGGGGCAGCCAAAAAGAGATATGGGGCACCCCTCTAATTTTCCACGGAAGACTAAAGGGGGGCACCATCTCATTTCACGCGGATGAAAGAAAGGGGTGGCACTTCTTTGGGGCATAAGATTTCTTCACGATAAAATTTTGGGGCATGTAGATTAAATAAATCATATGGGTAGGTTGGGTTTAGTCATATTCCAAATATGATTCAAGATCTTAATCAAATTCTAACTAATTCTTGGACCCAATTCTAACTAACTTAGGAATTAGTTATAACAAACTAACTAATTTGGTCCTTGCCCAATTATTAGGCTCCAATTGAATCACAATTAGTTAGATGAAAACCCCATTGATCCAAAGATTGATTCTTGATAGATTCAGAAAAGCTATTTGATAATAAGGCTTGATCCAATCAAGCCTATTATCTAATAGAGTTTATCCAATCAAAATATATATAAAATAATTAAATCCTATTCAACATAAGTTTTAATTTATTTCTTTGAGATCAATTGGAACAAGCCCTATTATTCAATAGGGCTATATTCAATCAATCCAAAGCCAATCTAATTGAATCTAATTCAATTAGATCTAATCCAATCTCCATTGCTCAATCAAATTAAGTTAATTAATAATTATATTATTAATTAATTATTCTTCTAATTTACTAATCATTCATAAATAATTAGTACAACCTTTGCATAGGATTAATCATCAATCAAATTGATAATTAAATCCTTCAACGATTTATAATCATCGATCAGCCATTTAATCAGATAGGTACTTCTATGTGTGTGACCCCATAGGTTTGAACCTAAACCAGTAGCATAAGAATAATTCTTATACTAATCGATGTAATCATCTAGCAATGGAACCCAATATCCAGATAGGCTGAATGTATGCCTAGCAACACTTTAGACTCTTGTGGATATAGTTACTGTATAATTCATCCCTTTGACATTCGATGCTCAAAGATGACTTTGGGTTAAACTATCAACCTAGGATGAGTGGTCCACATTGTGTCTCAACCTCAAAAATCTTGTGACTCCTCACTAGGACTATTTTGATCAAAGTTTTACTGAATTGAAATATAATGATGCATCATCTCTAATTTTACTTGGAGTGGTCAATCCCATCTTGACTCGCACTCAGACTTCACAAGTACTTGACTATATCTAGAAACCTTCCATCATCAAGTTAAAAATTTGGATAGTCCGGCATCAAAGCACAGTGAGTTGCTTGCAAGTCATCGAGACAGCCTCAGATCCGAAGGGCACATATACCCATATCCCATCAGAGCAATCCTTGATAGTAGAGTGCTCCAGAAATGATCACGCTCAGTGAAATATATTCCTACATATCATCCGTATGCCATACCCATGTCACCACATATCTTGGTTAAGAGGACAACCAACTAATATGACATACAACGATCTATACTCGATACAATTATTATCCTTGTGATAATTGTATCATTTGGTCAAGAGCAGGATTTAAGAACCACATGATAAATCCTCCTTTATCATTTTGAAAGTAGTTCTAAATACTTTATCATAATATATGAGTTTTATTTTAGAAGATATATTCCTTATGATGAATCTGTCAGATAATATTTATTATTTTATAATTCATATACTTATATGGAGCATAATCATATATAATCTCGATGATTGGCTTTAGGACATATTTTCTAACATATCAAAAAATGGTTAAGAAATAAATTGGTAAAAGCATTAAAACTCATCGATCGGATCGAGAAGGAGAATACTTATCCAGTGAGTTTCTTGATTATTTAAAATAAAATAGAATACTCTCTCAATGGATACCTCTTTATACTCCATAATTAAATAAAATTACAGAAAAGAAGAATTGCAGCTTATTAAATATGGTGCGGTCCATGATGTATTTCATGGATCTTCCGACATCATTTTAGGGATATGCCCTCGAGGCTGTAGTGTATATCTTAAATAAGGTGCCTTCAAAGTCTATTTCTAGCACTCTATATAAAATATGAAAAGAAAAAAGATCCAATCTTAAGTATCTTAAGATTTGGGGTTGTCTAGCTTTTATGAAAAATATTGATGGACAAAAGCTAGATGCTAGATCAAAAAAATACAGATTTATAGGTTATCCCAAGGAGAGTATAGGATACTACTTCTATAATCTTACTCAACAAAAGATGTTTGTTGGTAGGTATGCTATTTTCTTGAAAAAAAAGTTTATCCAAGAAGGAGGCAGTGGGAGGTCTATTGAACTTGAGAAAGTTCAAAACCTACAACCCATCCAGGATTCACTAAATAGTTCTCAACCAGATGTACACATTGTTGAGACACAGCCACTACACACATCTCCTCTTCGAAGGTTGAGTAGAGTGCATAATGTACCACTTAGGTATAGGTTTGTCATTGAGAATAACAACACAACCCACATCATTGAGAATGATGAACCTATGACCTATTTGGAAGCTGTCATGAGTAGTGACTCTGACAAGTAGCTCAATGCTATGAAATTCGAAATGGACTTCATGTATGCTAACCAAGTATGGACTTTGGTTGATGCGCCTGAGGGTGTGACCCCAATAGGCTGCAAATGGGTCTTCAAAAAGAAGATTGGAGCAGATGGCTAGGTAGAGACCTATAAGGCCAGGCTGGTGGCAAAAAAATTTAGATAAAAATAAAGTGTTGATTATAAAGAAACCTTTTCATCGGTAGCCATGCTCAAGTCTATTCGGATAATACTTGCTATTGCAGCATACCATGACTATGAGATCTGGCAGATGGACGTCAAGACTGCCTTTCTTAATAGACACTTTGAGGAAGAAGTCTATCTGACTCAGCCAGAGAGATTTATCTCAAGTGGGAGAGCAAATCAGGTATTCAAGCTGAATAGATCCATTTATGGATTGAAGCAAGCATCGAGGAACTGGAACATTCATTTTGATAAGATAGTCAAATCATTTGGCTTCATCAAAAATATGAATGAACCTTGTATAAGAAGAATAGTGAGAGTGCTATTGTCTGTGTGGATGACATACTACTCATTGGGAATGGTATCCTGATGTTGCAATCAGTCAAGACTTGGCTATCACAAAAGTTTTTCATAAAAGACTTGGGTGAAGCATCCTATATACTTGGTATAAAGATTTATAGGGATAGATTGAAAAGGATGATAGGCTTATCCCAGTCTAGGTACATTGACCTTGTGTTGAAGAGATTCAATATGAAGAGAAGTAAAAGAGATTACTTGCTCATAGGTCATGACATACAACTCTTTAAGAAGATGTCTCCTAAGACACCTGAAGAGAGAAATAGAATGAGTTCTATTCCTTATGCTTCGACTATAGGATCAATAATGTGTGCTATGCTATGTACCGGACCTGATGTTACTTATGCCTTAGGCATTATAAGTAGATTTCAGGCTGATCCCGAGGAGGATCATTGGAAAGCTGTGAAAAACATACTCAAGTACTTGAGAAGGACTAGAGATATTTTTCTGATATATGATGGATCTGATTTAAAATTGAAAGATTATATCGATTTTAATTTTCAATCTAATCTGGATGATAGCAAATCTATATCTGGATATATGTTCACCTTGTATGATGGTGTAGTAAGTTGAAAAAATTTCAAATAGTAAACTGTTGCTGACTCGATTACTGAGGCTGAGTATACTGCTGCAAGTGAGGCTACTAAGGAGGCCGTCTGGATGAAAAAATTCATCACAAATTGGGTGTGGTTCCAGGGATTGTGCCCCTTTATTGTGATAATACTGGGATAGTTGCTCAAACCAAAGAACCAAGATCTCATCACAAGTCCAGGCATATCCTAAAATGGTTCCACCTCATTCGAAAGATAGTCGAAAGATATGATGTAATCATGGAGTGAGTTGACACCAAGAATAATATAGTAAACCCATTTACTAAGGCCTTGTCAATGCAACAGTTTGACCGCCACCTTGATAGCATGAGTATCAAGTATAGGGGTGATTGGCTTTAGTACAAGTGAGAGATTGAAAGAATAATATCCTACAAGCTAACACATATGGGATGTGATAGGATGTTTATTGTAATTTATCTTTCAGACTCATGTAATTGATACTTGTATTATTAATAAATAGATATTTTTGATTCATTTTATGCTGCATCTTGTTGTTCTTAAGATTATAATGAATCCCATAGGTTCGGATAATAGTTTTAGGACCATGATGAGATCATGCCAGTGAGATCTAAATCCTTAATAGTCCTAACCTAAAATATTTCTAGTCATTGGCACATTGAGTCAGAGATCAATGATATCGGTAAGACTGGCATGTCCAATGTATGCTCAGAAATGAAGGTGGTTGATCTCACAACCGCTTGTGTGCTGACACTAATACAAGAATATGGGTGCTCATTAGAGAATGAGTTCACTGAATTGACCAGTGAGAGAATATCAGATGGAGTCTTATTTACATATCAACTGATGATTCTCTAGAGAGAGTTGTGTAAGTGATCCTTAGACTTGAGGTCACCATAGTACCTTATGTGCATGGATCCATATTTTGGTTCACTATCTAACTTAATTCTTTGATCTTTGTGTGGGGTGTTCTGGATATGGTGAAGTATGTATGGAGGTTGATAGTGATCAATAAGGGATCAGTCATTCTTAATAAGGAGAGCGAACATCCTATATGATCTCATAGGACGATGATTCTGGAAGTCTTTGGTCAAAGCAGGATGATAATTAGAAAAAGATTTTTAATGTATCATCAACTGAATCATCACTTTTAGATCGAGATACATATAGATAAGTGATTGGATTTGACATATTTCTATGCTCACAGCTCATCTAGGATGTTGTTTGACTGAAAGATTGAATTACACGAAAATTTGCCACTGAAAGATATTTTAGTAATTTTTTATCAAAATTTTAGATCTTTCGGATAGTCATGGCACATTGCTAGATGTTAATCTTAAATTGTGGGCTCATCAAAATTGAAAGAATTTGATTCTGAAATCAATTTGAAAGAGTCCAAGTTGATTGGGACTCTTCGGGTGACCTAATCTCATTGGATTAGGGTTCTGTCGAAAGTCTGGATCCACTGTTGGCTAGATTTAGAATTCAATAGATTACACACTTTGGATTTAGCTTTGATCTAATTTAATTAAAGTTTATTATAAATTTTATGAGTTAATTTGATATGCTAGCATATTGTATTAACCCAAGTTCCCAAATTGGTTTAGTTTAAAGTATTTGAGCTAACCTAGACCAGTTGCCTTTGATCTAATGGGTTTGGATCAATTTAGATTGGATCCTTATCCAACTTGAACTAGTTTCAAGTGGAGAAGGACTCCTCTGTGCCCACCAAAAGTTATAATAAAATATAAATGCTATCCCCATATTTTTGGTATGTGAAATGAAGAGTCCTTCTTAATGGAGGCTCTTAATTTTTATGCATTGCTATATTTTCCCAACTAGATCTCCTTTGTTTGTTTGCCAAAATTTATTGGATTTTTTATGGCACATAGAAGAAGGAGAGTCCTTCTACAACAAGTATCTAGAATACTAAAAATTTACTCGATGAATTTATTCACTACATGGGAAGTTGAAGCACCAAAGGTTGGCGCCCCTTCATCCCATGTGACATTCCTTGGTCCCCTATTTATAGTGGATGCCCCAAATGGCTGATTACTTTGATTTTAAACTAAAACTAGAGAAGAGAGATGTGGAAATTATAAAAAAAATCTAAAAAAAATCCAAGAAAAAGGCAAGGGAAAATTGAGTGGCAAAAGTTGCAAGAAGGGTGGTGAGATTTTTATCAAGTATTGCTAGTGTGCCCTAGGATTTGATTTTTTCATGTATTAAAGCCAAAAATCAAATCTTAAGTTGTATGACATGTGAATAGTATCTTCTTGGTGTCGTTCTGGTGGTAAGATCAAAAGTAACTGAGCTTTGGTACGATCGTGACGTAAGTTTGAAGCTGGCAGTGCTCTTGAGAAGATAAGGCTATGACAGCGCACCGGTTGGGAAGGACCTTGGCTAACTTTCATGTGGATCACTATTAGAGGATGTATACCTTGGAGGCTTGTGGACAATATCAATATGTCACTTTTTTATTTTGGTGAAAGTATAAAATTCTATCCCTTTGCATGCTTGATTTTTTTTTGATCGATATCGGCAAGGTGATTCTAGGGTTTGGATTCTGGCACGATTGTTTTATGTGATAGAACTAATGATTTGTATGATTTTAAAATTTTTAAAAATTACTTTCTGCTGTGTGGTCAGAACCCAACAGATTTTACAATCACTTGTGTCATGACACTAATACGAGAATGTGGGTGCTCATTAGAGAATGAGTTCACTGAATTGACCTATCGAGAGAACATCAGATGGAGTCTTATATACTTGTCTGCTGATTGTTCTCTAGTGGGAGTAGAGCAAGTGATCCTTAGACCTAAGATCACTGTGGTGCCTTGTGTATATGAATCTATATTTTGGTTCATTCCCTAGCTTGGTTCTTTGAGCCTTGTGTAGAGTGTTTTGGACATGGTGTAGTATGCATGGAGATTGTGAGTAGTCAACAAGGAATCGATTACTACTTATTATTAGATTTTATGTGGTTCTCCTAAGGCTCAGGAGACTAAGGCTAAGGCCAAGGTCCAAAGTCCATGAGGTGGTCATGGAGTTTTTAGGGCTAGTTTTGGCCCTAGGGTGAAAGGCTATCAGCCTTTTGAGTCTTGAGGTTCAGAGGACTTGAGCTTCAAGGGGTTGACTTGTATTAGACTTAGTTTGAGTTCTAGGTAGGTGAGATTTGATCAAATCATGGGTGTACATAGGTTTGGATCAACGTAATCTCACATCAAGTTAGCCAAGAGAGTTTTATGATTGGGTCACATTGACCTTATATAAATACTTTTGTATTTAGGGTTTGATTTTGAACCAAAGAATAGAAATCACTTTCTCCCTGAATATTCTCTCTTCCTCTCTCTTATTCTCTTTGGTTGCTGCCCCCTTTAGTGGAGAAACCCTAGATGCTTTTTAGGGTTGAAGAAGGATCCCAATCCTTGCAGCCCAAGGATTCCTAGTCACATTAGGAATCCTTGCCGCCTAGACCTTTATTGTCACCCCATCCTTACTGCTGTCACCCTCTTGTTTTTGGTGATTGAGTGCTGGTTCTAGGTCTTCATCAAGGCTCCAGCAAGTGGTGTTTCAGATCTGAAGGCAAGGCGAAAGATTTAGGGGAGTTGGGAGAACTTTGAAGACTTCTAGTTGCCAACAAATTCCAGCAGTAGCACCTTTTTTTCTCCAATCTATTTCCTTTCTCTTCCAACAAATTTTTATTAGTTGATTGCTGTTAGGAGGATCTCCATTGGCCTAATATCATGTCAGAATAACTGATATCAGAGCAAGGATGTAGGTTCAAAATTTGATTGGCCCCTCGGATGTCATTGGGGGGGAGATTGTTGGCCATGTGCTAGCACACATCTGATGGGACCCAGAGAGGGGTTACTAGCTGGAGGATGGCTGATGAGAGCTGGAGGGTGGCTGATAATGTGGCAATAAGTCTTGTGGGTTGGTAGGGATTAAATGAGACTGACCATCCTGTTAGAATTCGGCTATGGTTTCGTACGTTTAGTTTAAATTTTTTTTAGATATTAAGCAGCAAAAGTAAATAAATTAAAATATTTTTAACTTAATCACATATTAGATCTGATTTGAAAACTATAGCTAGGATCTTGACACGAACATACTATGATGATCTGAAATCTGGAAAGAAAAAACAATGGCCATCAAAATCAAAACGGAGATCAGATCTCCATACCTTTGGATCTACGGATGTTCGACGTTCTGATCGTAGCCACGCACACGTCTGGCCTCTGTTGGTATCCACACAAAGATATCTAATCAGAGCATCAAGATCATCAATATACTAGCACCTTGCAGATCTCACTCCTTAGCCTTGGATCTAGATCCCTTCTTTTAGATCTCAAAGAAGGAGATCGCTGTGCGAACTCTTTTGCACAGATCCGACGGGATCTGAACCAGACCACCAAGAAAAGAAGAAGAACCCTTCTTCTTCTCTTCTTCTCTCTTTTTTCTCTTTTAGATCTAATCACCATTAGATCTGGGTGTTGGGATGTAAGGAAGAAAGGAGGAGGAGGCATTGAGAGGTTTTTTGTGTCCTAAAGAAGTCGCTCACACCTCTCTCACGCAAGACCTCACGTCTTCCAAATTTTTGTCACACCAAAAACCAATTATTTTCATGTCAAAACTCTTCTTAATGCCCAAGAGATCTAATCTCTTTTAATCATAGCCATTCAAATGAAAATCAATGGATAGAAGGGCATGGAGATAATGTTGTGCGGCAAGAAAGGAAGGCCTCTTCTCCTTAGCACACGCCACCCTCTTTTCTCAAATTTTTGTCACACAAAAATAATTCCTTACATGCCATATTAGAAAGAATTTTATCCTATTTTGAATCAAGTTCAAATAAAAAAAATCTAGAAGAAAGAGAAATCCAGATAAGGTGGGGCGCCAACTATTGGCGCACCTCTCCCTTCACACACGCAAGTAGAAAAAGCATGTGAAAACCATCACCCCTCTTCCCTTCTTGGTATGAAATCTGAAGGGAGAGTCTTAAAAAACTGGGCTCTTCGAGTCATGGTTAATCTAGTTTAAGTTGGGTCTTAATCGGATTCAAATCGAGTCTGAATCGAGTCAAATTTGAAAGACTATCGATCTAATCAAGCTTGAAATTCAAATCTGATTTGGATAATTGAACATAATTAGCATTAAATTAAATTAAATCTAATTTAAATTAATTAAAATTTAATTTATAATTTAATCAGTCTAAATAAAATTATAATATTTGTAATTAAGTCCTCGCGCTAACAATTAGCAGCTGCCAAAACTGTAACGATTATAAATTAACAGTTTCTAAAATTCAAACTATCAATCCAATTGATAATTCGAATATGATCCAAGCCACTGATCAGGTCATACTTTTTTTGTGTGTAATACCTCAAGTTCTATTCTTTCTGGTAGTGAGACATACTGTGATCTCCATCATAGTATCATCGAAATCCTTTTTGATGGACTGAAATGATTCTAACTCACCAAAAATGATCTTAGTGAGTTCTCATGATCTGCCAGTGATGCCTAGCAGCATGTAGTGGAAATTCAGCAGAAAAAAAAAGATGAATCCCTAGATGCAATTATCATGCGATATAATTCTTTATCATGTGTCTCGACTAGACGGAGGTCATGGAGAACTCGTCAAATCCCATCGTCAGTCATATGCTAGATTAGCTTGACTCGAGTTCATCTGTAAATCCTGTGAAAACTCTTTTTTAGTATTCACTCTTACTCTAGTAAAAAATTTTCTGAACTCAGTCTTGCAAATCGCATAGGACTTCTCCTTTTCTATCAAGATTGATAGATTCTATTTAGGTGCATCCTACTCCAAACAGTAAACCTGAACCTACAATAGCCAACATACACAGCAAGAATCCGAATGGCTAGGAACCAAGGAATGTACAGTCAAACTGAGTAGCTTCATTATGAATAGCCAACACACCGTAGGTCAAAAGATCAGTCACACCACTGCAGCATCGAGAAAACCACTGACAAGTGAGTAGACATGCAAGTGGTTTCTGGTGTTGGTCACGCTCAGTGCAAGTTATTCTCTAACAACCACTTGTACTCTCATCCCAATATCTCTACACTGTAGACTCGAGACTCATCTACCTTAAAGAGATGTGATCTATGTATCGATCTTGAATGGAATGATCACTGTCCTCTATGACGATTCTTCGATCGGAAGCATTTAGAAATTAACCATTAATGATGTACGTCTCAAATTCTCAACACCTTGAGAATATACAAAATCATCTTTATTAATTTTTAAGATAAATCATGGACACAAATATCATAATTGATTATAAAGACTGCCCATCAAGTATAAAATATACTCTAGAGAAAAGTATGTGTCAGCCAAGATTGACTTCTAGGGCACACATCTAACAAACTCCTACTTGCACTAAAGCCAATCTGCCATATACTTGAGCCCCATCTTCTGAAGACAGACTTCGGTGTTTAGCTGGCTAAGTGACTCGGGCCCACCACTATTATGTAGAGTCTACTCTCTGTACCTCCATGTATTTCTACTTAAGGTAATCGTGTATATCTCTGTTCTATATGCATGAACTTCTAGTGAGATCTTGGCTCCTTAGCTAGGGCTATGGATCATTATCTTTGTAGTATAATGTCATAGCATCTAATGGTATGACATCAAGTTTTGCAACTATCATAAGAACCAGAATGCATCCTGCACATCTATAGCATATTCAGCTTCTATTGGTCGATTGTCTGGAACCCTTTCAACATACCGAACCAACATAACTCAAGAATATATGTTGATGTAGATATTCTATCATTAGCATCAGTGTATTCTTTCACTCTTAGTTCAATCCTTCTTCAAAGATGAGGAATAATCCCTTACTACTTCTCAAGTACTTAGGGATATTTTCACAACCATCCAATGCTCCCAGCTTGGATTCAACTAATATCTACTCGTGACTTTCACAGCAAGATATACCAAGTTGAGTACATAGCATGGCATACATGCATGCCTAAGAGGATAATGGATCCTTCTTGAAGATTTCAATACTGAATCCTTTCAGCACCTCTTCTATATACATGTCTGTGAAAAATAAATATCATTTCAAGATCTATCTCTATAGACCTTTATTTTCAGAATATTTGATCTAGATCTTTGAAAAAAAAAAATTATATGTAATCACATCATAATTGATATCAGTATGGAACCCTCCCATTGACCTTCATGTAACTACATGATTCCTCTTATCTCATCATTGTAGATTTTTGGGATCATCCCCATGTTCCCAATCTCCCTCAAGAAATATTTTCTCTGAATCCTTTGTAAGAATACCAAGTACCTTTCTAAAGGATAAGAGATCTTACTAGATCAATGAGGTGGAGGAGGTGCTACATAGACTTGATGCATGTCGTCAGGGCACCAAAAATAAACCTAATTCTAACCTACTACGTAGCTAGGGTGAATCAGGATCGTTTCACAGGGATCTCGGACAATTATTTATAATTAATAAAAGAAATAGAAGATTGATTTTAATTAATTACTAAGAAAATAATAATTTAAGTTTAATTCATGAAAGAAAATTGAATAGGAAAGAAACCTCAAAAATTCAGAATCCACCATGTAAAATAGATTCTATTTTTTTTTTACTTTTATGTCACAATGATGAGATTTGTAATTAAAAAGTAGCGTAATTTACCTCGGATAGGTACGAACCATATCCTTGGATTATGGCTCGTCCATCCAGAGTATAGATTACCTTAACTCAACTACAAGTTAGAGACTTGAACTTGAAATATAACAATCTATCTCTCCTAGTGCGTACCGTATCTGTAGATCACGGCATGTTTGTAAAAAGAATAAATCGTACACGTCGAATCCAAATCTCTAAGAAATAAGAAAAGAATTTAAATGAGCATGAAGCATAAAACAATTCTTTATTTCATTGCATGAAAAATAAATACAAGATAAAAAAAATAAATTTGTGTTGCAGGCTTCATCGTCTTTTCGAGTTGAAGGAGTCTAGCCTTCCATGGAACTCTTGCGCGCTGACATCCTGGGATTGAGCAGATGGATTGTTTGGAAGGTTGGAGATGGAAGAGGAGGGCTGGTGTGTGATGGATGGTGAAAGCTTTTTGGATGTTTGGAGGGCTAGGCTAGATGAAATATGGAATGAGAATGATGGAAGAAGAGATGGAGAATGGCGGTGTCCAGCGTGTCCTCCTTTCTTCGCTCTTGTGGTTTTCCTTTTAATAAAGCTCCAAGCTGCATCCAAGTCACATAAATGCTTCTGCACCGTGTTCTCGTGTCTGTTCCATAGCTCCCGCATTAGTTCCACCTGCTTCATAATGTCTTCGTTGCCAGCTCCTAACTCGCATGCAAACCGCGTGGATGCCGCTTTTATTAACCTGTCAGCTATGTATTTAAATCTCTTAGCTCTTGGTCCAGCGTCCGTGTCCAATTCCCGCACCTTACCAGCACCTAATCCCAACACCAAAAAGTCACGCACCATGCCAACCCACGTACCAGCATAAGCCACACACCACTTCCTCTATTTATAGTTAACTTCCCAACACCAAATCGCATGGGTCCCATCTAAAAAGTCAATTTTTATCATGTGAACTACTTTCTTTTAAGCCACTGGGAGGGTTGTGTGCTAAAAACCATGCACGTCCAAGCTTGCATACCATCTATTGACTTCATAACATGCCAAGCCTTGCATTAAATATATTTTAAAATTCATGCACATTTGCTTAGTCCATCAGGTGTTGTGATCTTAGAACTTGGATATGCGCCTAATCGACTTGGATTCGAGCTCAGGCTTGGTCACATAGTCGATCTGTAATTAGGCCTTTATACTTGATAATTCCTGAAAAAAATAAAATAATAGAGATTAAATAGCACAGGTATAATACTTCTCGTGGCATAATTAATGTATTGATCACACCCCCCAATTTGAACTTTTACTCATCCTCGAGTAAAATAGATAAATCAATAATACGTACCAAATTATCCTAGAAATGAGAGTTATCATGGCAATTCTAAGTCAATTGATACCCGGCTAGATCATCAAAGGGATATTTCATCAGGTTATCAATTCTACCCATCTAGTGGTTGAGTGAAGTCCATAGAAATTTCTAGAGTTTTTTCTTTTGCCAACTTCCCACTTCACTCTTTAAGTCCTCTAACTTACTGTGGGCTTAGTGTAGTGTCATTTTGCATTTTAGTCCTCTTATACCTTTTTTTTTTTGACGGTATAGTCAGTGCAATGTCCTAACCCCTTAAGCTTTCTAATTGATCTTTATAGTGAGTTTTAAGCCAATGACTCCCAAACCAGTTGGCTTTAGGACATTAGGTGTAGAACACCCCTCAGGCTTACTAACTCAAGTCAAAAAAGCTATGAGTTAAGACTGACTTTACAAGAGGTTCTTTCACATTCCCACCTTTTGATACGAACCATAATGCTTACTTAGACGAAAGGGCTCGGTTACTCAGTAAGAAATGCTAAAAACCTATTTTATTAATCTAAATAGACTGTAAGGTGGACTTTATGTATACTTTGACTTTTTCACTTATACCCTCATAAAGTAGATTCTTTATTGAGATCATTGGGCTGAAGGTTTTAAAATTACTTTAGAATTTATTCTGGTCTAAATCCTACCATTTATTGGGTTTCCTTAATAATTTGCCCCTCAATATCTCTAAAATTGTCTAAACCATTAATCATTTATCAGTTAAAACACCTTATTTACTTCAAATCAAAACAAAATTTGGTACACAAAACTGATTATGGTCATACTTGAGGACTTGATTAATTTAATTATTCTCTCCCCCCAACTTTATTTCCATTGCCCCCAATAGATGAAGAAAATAACAAAGTAGAATAGAGCAAGAAATTACAAGGAAAGATACCACCTGGATTTGATGTGCTGGTTCATTGTCAGGTGAGGGATTCTTCCTTTGTGGGCATGATTGGTTCACGACTCCATCTGGGCTTTGGATGAGATGCTCCCCCCAACTTGGCTGATTGCCTTTGTTGAATTTTTTTATGAAAAAAAAGGAAGCTAGATAATTAAAAAAAAATATATAAACTGGGTTGCCTCCCAGGAGCGCTAAGTTTAAAGTCTTCAGCCAGACTGAACTGAGTATCATGGCGGTACTGGATCCATTAGATCAATTGATTCAATTAATTCTCCATCGCTAATTCCATTTATGTAAGGTTTCAATCGCTAACTGTTTACTTTAAAGGTGTTCCTCTGTTTAGGATCTCTGAGTTCTACAGCTTCATAGAAAAATACTTGAGTTACAATGAAAGGTCTGTTCCAACGTGAACGAAGTTTATCACGAAAAAGTCACAACCTAGAATTGAAGAGCCAAACTTTTTGATTGGGCTCGAACATTTTTTGTGCAATGAATTTATCATGGTATGCTTTAGTTTGAGCCTTATAAATTCTGGCACTCTTATATGCTTCATTGCATAGCTCTTCAAGTTCATTTAGTTGAAGTCTCCTATTGGAACCCGTATTTTTCATATCAAAGTTAAATTACCATATGGCCCAAAATGCACGATGTTCCAATTCCACCGACAGATGACAAGCTTTACCGAATACAAGTCGATAAGGAGACATTCCTATGGGTATTTTAAAAGCAGTACGGTAAGCCCATAATGCATCATCCAAGCGTGTTGACCAGTCTTTTCTATCGGGTCTTACTATTTTTTCAAGAATATGCTTGATTTCCCTGTTGGAGTCCTCAACTTGGCCACTTGTCTGGGGGTGATAAGGTGTAATGACTTTATGGGTTATTCCATATTTTTTTATTAGCGTGTCGAAGTGCTTATTCATGAAATGTGTACCCCCATCGCTAATTATGGCTCTTGGGCATCCAAATCGACTAAAGATGTTATGCTGAATGAACTTGATCATGACTTTGTGATCATTACTTCGGGTTGCCATAGCCTCTACCTATTTTGATACGTAGTCCACTACTACCAAAATGTATTCGAATCCAAATGAAAGGGAAAGGGTCCCATGAAATCAATTCCCCAAATATCAAAAATTTCTACTACAAGTATAGGGGATAGGGGCATCATATCTTTTCTCGAAATATTCTCTGTTTGCTGGCATCGCAGGCAATTACGACTGAATTTATGTGCATCTTTGAATAGTATCGGCCAATAAAATCCACTCTGCAACACCTTTGCTGCAGTTTTCCTTCCACTAAAATGTCTCTCACATGCTAGCGAGTGGCAGAAGTTAAGAATACTTTGGACTTCACACTCGAGGACACAACATCAGATTACTTGATCTGGTCAATATTTGAACAACTCTAGTTCTTCCCAGAAATAGTACTTTACTTGGAAGAAAAAATTGTTTTTCTCCTATTGGGTCCAATGTGATGGTATTTGTCCCACTGCCAAGTAATTGACTATATGAGCGAACCAGGGAAGACCAGTGGAAGAGATTGAAAAGAGTTATTCATCTGAAAACCTATCTCTAATCATTTCTTTATTGTGTTCTATCAGGATCCTAGAAATATGATATGCTACCAAGTTTTCGAAGCCTTTTTTGTCAAAAATTTTTAAATCAAATTCTTGTAATAGAAGGATCCATCTAATCAGCCTAGGTTTTGTATGTTTTTTGGATAGCAGATGTTTCAGTGCTGTATGATCGGAGTATACTAGGACCTTGGAGCCCAAAAGGTATTGTTGGTGCAAAAATCTGCTTGTGTCGGAGAAGCTGGAGTCGAGGGAGTCGCGGTGGGAGTCGCGATCGCCGTCGGGACCTGCAAAAGAAGTCTAAACCAGAGGTGGGGTTGCTCCGGCAAGACCCTCCGATGCTCAAGTCAGTTCTCTGCCTCAACAAGAATGGAGTGCTCGAATAAAATTTTAGCAGAGTTTCTAGGTAAAACGAGAGCTTATCGAATAACGTATCTGGGGTTCCCCCTTTTATAGGCGGAGGGGGCAACAAACTGATGGTGACGCCTGTAACCGTCTGGTAGTGGGCTGCCCATGGTCAGAAAAAGTTTGTTGCGGCGAGTAGTGGGGTGGACCCATGGCTATTACCGGGGCATGCCACGTGGAGTCTGCCATGAGAAGTGGAGCGGCGTCCGTTGTCGCGACTTGCCAGAGGATAGGAGAATCGTGCGGTATCCGTCGTAGGAAGTGGAGCAGGACCGTGGCCATTATTACGGCCTGTCAAGGAGTGATGGAGCCATGTGGAATCTGTCACAGGAGGTGGAGTAGGGTCGTGGAGTAATGGAGCCGCGTGAAATCTGCCGCAGGGAATGGAGCAGAATCACGACTGTTACTGCAGCACGCCAAGGGGCGAAGGTCTGCCGGCTGAAGTCCGACTGGAGTGTCTGGCGGAGAGAGATGGTTAGCCATCTATCCAAGAGGAGCTCGGAATCCAGCTTTCGTAGGAGTTCGGATGGAGTCTTCCTTCAGCCACAGCCGGGGGCGGGGCCCGGCTCCCGTAGGAGCCCGGACGGAGCTTACCAGCAGTTGAAGTTGGTGACGGAGCCCGGCTCCCGTAGGAGTCTGGGCGGAGTCTTCCTGCAATCAAAGTCAGGTGCGAAGTCCGGCTCCCGTAGGAGTCCGGATGGAGCTTACCAGCAGTTGAAGTTGGCGACGGAGCCCGGCTCCCGTAGGAGTCCGGGCGGAGTCCTCCTTGCGGTCGAAGTCGTGGACAGAGCCCGGCTCCCGTAGGAGTCCGGGCGGTGCTTACCAGCAATTGAAGTTGCGATGGAGCCCGGCTCCCGTAGGAGTCCGGGCGGAGTCCTCCTTGCGGTCGAAGTCGTGGACGGAGCCCGGCTCCTGTAGGAGTCCGGGCGGAGTCTTCCAGCAATTAAAGTCAGGTGCGAGGTCCGGCTCCCGTAGAAGTCCGGATGGAGCTTACCAGCAGTTGAAGTTGGCGACGGAGCCCGGCTCCCATAGGAGTCCGGGCGGAGTCCTCCTTGCGGTCGTAGTCGTGGATGGAGCCCGACTCCCGTAGGAGTCCGGGCGGTGCTTACCAGCAATTGAAGTTGGCGATGGAGCCCGACTCCCATAGGAGTCCGGGTGGAGTCCTCCTTGCGGTCGAAGTCGTGGACGGAGCCCGGCTCCCGTAGGAGTTCGGGTGGAGTCTTCCTGCAATTAAAGTCAGGTGCGAGGTCCGGCTCCCGTAGGAGTCCGGATGGAGCTTACCAGCAGTTGAAGTTGGCGACGAAGCTCGGCTCCCGTAGGAGTCTGGGCGGAGTCCTCCTTGCGGTCGAAGTCGTGGATGGAGCCCGGCTCCCGTAGGATTCTGAGCGGAGTCTTCCTGCAATTAAAGTCAAGTACGGGGTCCGGCTCCCGTAGGAGTCCGGATGGAGCTTACCAGCAGTTAAAGTTGGCGACGGAGCCCGGCTCCCGTAAGAGTCCGGGCGGAGTCCTCCTTGCGGTCGAAGTCGTGGACAGAGCTCGACTCCCGTAGGAGTCCGGGCGGTGCTTACCAGCAGTTGAAGTTGGCGACGGAGCCCGGCTCCCGTAGGAGTCCGGGCGGAGTCCTCCTTGCGGTCGAAGTCGTGGATGGAGCCTGGCTCCTGTAGGAGTCCGGGTGGTGCTTACTAGCAATTGAAGTTGGCGACGGAGCCCGGCTCCCGTAGGAGTCTGGGCGGAGTCCTCCTTATGGTCGAAGTCGTGGACGGAGCCCGGCTCCCGTAGGAGTCCGGGCGGAGTCTTCCTGCAGTTAAAGTCAGGTGCAAGGTCCGGCTCCCGTAGGAGTCCGGATGGAGCTTACTAGCAGTTGAAGTTGGCGACGGAGCCCGGCTCCCGTAGGAGTCTGGGCGGAGTCCTCCTTGCGGTCGAAGTCATGGACGGAGCCCGACTCCCGTAGGAGTTCGGGCGGCGCTTACCAGCAATTGAAGTTGGCGATGGAGCCTGGCTCCCGTAGGAGTCCGGGCGGAGTCCTCCTTGGGTCGAAGTCGTGGACGGAGCCCGGCTCCCGTAGGAGTCCGGGTGGAGTCTTCCTGTAATTAAAGTCAGGTGCGAGGTCTGACTCCCGTAGAAGTCCGGATGGAGCTTACCAGCAGTTGAAGTTGGCGATGGAGCCCGGCTCCCATAGGAGTCTGGGCGGAGTCCTCCTTGCGGTCGAAGTCGTGGATGGAGCCCGGCTCCCGTAGGAGTCCGGGCGGCGCTTACCAGCAGTTGAAGTTGGTGACGGAGCCCGGCTCCCGTAGGAGTCCGGGCGGAGTCCTCCTTGCGGTCGAAGTCGTGGATGGAGCCCGGCTCCGTAGGAGTCCGGGTGGAGTCTTCCTGTAATTAAAGTCAGGTGCGAGGTCCGACTCCTGTAGGAGTCCGGATGGAGCTTATTAGCAGTTGAAGTTGGCGACGGAGCCCGGCTCCCGTTGGAGTCCTGGTGGAGTCCTCCTTGCGGTCGAAGTCGTGGACGGAGCCCGGCTCCCGTAGGAGTTCGTGCGGAGTCTTCCTGTAATTAAAGTTAGGTGCGAGGCCCGACTCCCGTAGGAGTCCGGATGGAGCTTACCAGCAGTTGAAGTTGGCGACGGAGCCCGACTCCCGTAGGAGTTCGGGCGGAGTCCTCCTTACGGTCGAAATCGTGGACGGAGCATGCAAAGGTCAATCCCGTCGAGAACTTCGGCTGTGGGTATTTTATACCCAACACCAGTCCCCCTACTTCCGAGTTTGAATTTTTAATGAAGGAAGTATAGAGAGATTGTCATAGCCGAAGTTGTCCCCTCGAATCCTGTGCACGACCACCCCCAAATATTTTGGCATTAAATGTGCGTGTGCTGGAGTCTTTTCGAATCGGGGCGATACGAAGGGACCCTTCGAAATTCCCACTGGTTCACAGCCCAAGTACGGCGCAATAATGGCCCTGCCAACCGTCAGCCACTTTTAACCGCCTGCCGGGGCGAGTGGGATACGTGTCGGGCGCGGGCCGGCCTGGGGGGATTCACGATCATTATGGCGCTGGATCCCAGGGTCTATTTAAACCCGTCCTTCCACCTTTAGGGGCCCTATTCCGTTTCAGAGCTCTACCAGTGCCTGCCCTTCCTTCGAGAGCCCTGTTTCTTCGAGAGCCTTGTTTCTTCGAGAGCCCTATTTCTGTTGGTGTCTTCTCGAGCCATAGGCGCCCTTCGAGTCATCCCTATCCTCACCCCTCTGCACCCCTCAGAGCGATCTAGGTTAGTCCCAGAACCTTCATCTTTCTTTCCGCCACATAGGGGCCTTTTCTTTTCCATTTTTTTTTTGTATTCCTCTGAGTCAGTCTCCTGTGGCCTCTCACCCTTTGTCCTGTCCATCTTCTTCGGGATCTTTAGAGTCTTCATTCGAAGTTATTCAAAATATCTTCCGGCTCTTCCGCTCCCAGCGGTTCCGGGAGTTCTTCCACCTCAACCCCCCAGGTCCCTCGTTCTGTAGACGAACCCGCACCTGGGGCTGGGCTCCACCCGATTTTTGCGTCGGATGCCATTCCATGCTCTCTGACTCTGATGACTCTGATAAGGGTTAAGTATGGAGTTCCTCCGGAGTACGATCTGGAGCTGCCTGGCCCCTCTGATCGGGCCAGCACTCTCCCACCCGATCGTTTTTGCTTGTATCAGGAGGCGTTCGGTGCCGGACTCTGGCTTCCGCTTCCGTCCTTAGTTGTCACCCTCTTCCGCTTCCGTCCTTTGTTGTCACCCTCTTCCGCTTCCTAGACATCTCTTTGGCTTCTGTTGCTCCGAATTCTTTTAGGTTTTTGATAGGATTTCTCTCCCTTTGCCACGTAGTCGAGGTCCAACCGTCCCTCTCTCTGTTTAGGTACTTTTATACCTTCAAACATCATCCTTCGATGAAGGACTGGTGGTATTTCTCCCCTCAGTTCGGCAAGAAGGGGTTGCTGAAAGGCGCCCCTTCTTCAATCCACAACTGGAAGGGAAAATACCTCTTCTTCCACTGCCGACCTCGAGGCTGGGCCTGCCCCCTTGGGGCTCTCTGAGGGATTCTGTCCGTCGGGCCCCCAGCCTGGGGGAGGATGACCTCCAGGCTGCCCGGAAGCTTCTCGCCTATTCCGCTCCTTCCCTTCCCAACCTTTTGAGGGAGCAATTTTTGTTCAACATTGGCCTGAGCCCCCAGGATCCTGCGAGTACTTCATCTTTTCCTTTCTCTTCTTTTTCTTCTGTCCTTCTTCTTTCTCTTTTCCCCCTTTTTCTTCTCTTTTTTTTTTGTGCCACTCCTTTTTCATTCCATTATTGATTTTTGATCTCTCTCCTCTTTCTCTTTATCTCTCTTTCTTTTTTTTTTTTAGGAATGGACATCGAAGCAGCGTGGATGCTTGCTCGGGGCCTCAAGGCCCATAAAAGAAAAGGTGCCGCGGCCTTCGATCGGCAAAGAGGGCCAGGGCGGAGGAGTCGAGCTTGGCCGCGCTCGCCCAGACAGTCCCAGCGATCGATATTCCCTCGGACGCCGAACCTACGGGCCCCCGGGCTTCTTCGAGGAGTCCACCGACTGGGGCTCCCGTTTTGGGGGTCGTCCCATGGAGGCACCCATAGTCGAGAGGGGGAAGAGAAGGAAGTCGATGGCCCGCAGGGTGAGTAGCCGTCGAGCCACCGCTGATGAGTCCCTCTGTTCCGAAGAGGAGCCGGAGAATCTCTTCAATGATAGGGACTTGATCAGGCGGTTGATCGACGGCTGCATCCTGCCCGAAGTCATCGAGAGGATCGACCACGCCGATCCTGAGCAGCTGGTCTGAGACTCCCTAGGGTCCTTCCTCGAGGTAAATAAATCTTTATTTAACTGGCTATTCGACCCCTGTTCTGATCCCTTTATCGCCCTTGCAGATTGGGCACCAGCTCCTTGCCAATATCGAGGCGACGAACCGGGCGGGAGGGATGCCGTCCAGGTGGAGAAGCACTGCCGGGCCGAGGTCGCTCACCTTAAAGAAAAGACAGCCGAAGTAGTTGCCCTCCAAGAGGCCCTGGAAAGAGAGAAACAAGCCTGGGAGGAGGAGAAGCAGACCTTGGAGGAGACGGTGAGAAAGGCGGAGGCCGAGGTCGCCAACTTGGCTGAGCAGATTCCAGTTCTGGTCTCGGAGGCCAGGATCCTTGCGGTAGAGGAATTCAAGACTTCCACAGAGATGAGGGACCTGAACGTCCAATTCGACCATGAGGCGTTCATCAAGGGATTCGAGCTCTGCCAGGAGAAGATGGCCAGAAAATTTTTGGAGCTTAACCTCAGCTTCCTGGGTGAGGAGTTTGAAGACGAGGCCGGTCCCTCACCCGCTACCACTGCTGTCGCAGCCCCCCTTCTAGGGACGCCGAGTTCTCCAACCCCTGCCCCCGAGGTCTGAGACTTCCGACCTTGTATTTTTATTTTACCACAATTTTTCTTTTCCTTTTTGTCTTTAAGAATCATCCAATCAATAAAGTTGAATTTCTCATCGTGGGTGGCTTCTCCCTCCTCCCCTTCTTCTCTCTGCCTTTCTTTCTGTGATGAGTCGTGTCTTGATGCTTTTGCCTTCCGATGGCAGTGTCCTACAGAAGCACTTCCCCTACCCTTGGAGATTTCGCTGAAGTCGACGATCCAGCGGCTGAAGAAGGAAGTCCTTCACTTGACAAAAAAGTCAAAGAAGATGGAAGGCGAGCTTCACAGATTGAGAGTGGGTCATTCTGAAGCCACCACGGAGGCCACCCACTTTCGAATCTCCACGTGAAGGGATCATGGAGTATAGCCGGAGGAAGGCAGACTTCGCGAAGGAGCTTGAGGAATGTAAGAAGAGCGCCAGCGGCCGAATTTGGGCTCAAGCTGCCAAGATTAGCGCTCTCAGGGTGGAATTGTCGGCTGCGATGGAGAAGATCGGCCAGCTGGGAGGAAGTTCATCCCAGCTCTTGGCCCGGGCTGACAGCGATCGGGAGTGGTTGAAGAAGGTCTCCGACCTTTAGCAGCAGCTTCAGGATGCCGAGGTGAGCTACGACGTGCATCGGGCCGGTTGGCGCAGGCAGGTAGAGGAATATAAAGGGAGACTCAGGGTGGCGACCGACGAAGTCGCTCATCTTCAGAGGTAGCTGGCCGACAGGGCTCAGCTGACTTCTGCTCGAAATTCCAATGAACTCCAGTCTCTGAGAGGAACCATCGAAGGGTTTTCTGTCACCCTTGGGGAAAGGATGGCTGAGCTGCAGCAGTTGAAGATCCAGCTGGCATATGAGCAGCAGTCCGTCACAGACGTGGAGGCAGAATCTGAGGTCCTGAGAAAGAGGCATCGAGAGGCGAAGATCGAGAGCCAGTGACTTTGTCGGGCACTCCAAGATGCGCTGCTGAAAAGGAGAGAGCTAGAAGAAGAAATTGAGAATCTAAGGCAGTCCTGGATAAGGGGTGGAGTAGATAATTCTAGGTCGGAAGGAGCAGAGCTTCCCTAGGGCTCTTTTTGTCCTTCTGTCTTTTCATGTATACACTTTCCCTTTTGTTGTTTCATCCCGCTTTTGTCGTTTTGCTTTTCTTCCTTTGGCCTTCCGAGCTTTGTAGTGTATATTTCGCAAATGGAATGAAAAGGGGATTTTGTGTTACCTCATCCGCACGTTGTATTAAATTATCATCCGCCGAACTTCTCTTGTTGTTCGACTTGTCTGACGTTGACGTCGTTGGGAGGTGCCCAGTCGTCGATACGCTGGTTTGCTTTCCCCATCGTTCATGGCTGCAGGCTCAAGCTTGGTGGTCCGAACTCCGCATTACTTCGGAGACATCACTGTCTTTTTGACCTGTGTCGAGAGCCTTCTTAGAGGCCGGGAATGTTTGGTAGGAACTCCCCATCTTTGTTGAGACGAGGTTCCTTAGGTCTTTGGTGTGGTTTGTCCTTCATCTGTTTCCGACGTAGCTCGTCGCTCTTCCTCTTTAATTTCTCTCCTCTTTTCAGAGTGAGGGCCCCCCTCGCTTTTCGTGAGATTGCGTATGAGTATGAAGGTGCCGCTAAGGGGCCTTTTCCCTTCATCCGATCTTGTCGGGCGGCCGGGTTTCATCACCGTCAGGATGAGGTTCTTCTCCTGTTCCCAATGGGGCCGCGGGGGCACATAGGGGCCATTGCAAGGGTCTCTCCCCCCATCCGGTCTAAAAGAACCGGGCCTTTGACTTTGCTCATGTCTGGTCGAGGTTCTCCTCCTATTCCTAACATGGCTGTGGGGGCACATTAGGGCGTTGTAAGGCCTCTCCCCCTATCCGGTCTAAAAGAACTGGGCCTTTGACTTTGCTCATGCCAGGATGAGGTTCTCCTCCTGTTCCTGACATGGCGGTGGGGGCACATTAGGGCATTGTAAGACCTCTCTCCCATCCGGTCTAAAAGAACTGGGCCTTTGACTTTGCTCATGTCAGGACGAGATTCTCCTCCTATTCCTGACATGGCTGTGGGGGCGCATTAGGGCGTTGTAAGGCCTCTCCCCCATCCGGTCTAAAAGAACCGGGCCTTTGACTTTGCTCATGTCAGGACGAGGTTCTCCTCCTGTTCCTGATATGGCTGTGGGGGCGCATTAGGACATTGTAAGGCCTCTCCCCCCATCCGGTCTAAAAGAACCAGGCCTTTGACTTTGCTCATGTCAGGATGAGGTTCTCCTCCTGTTCCCGACATGGCTGTGGGGGCGCATTAGGGCGTTGTAAGGCCTCTCCCCCAATCCAATCTCAAGATAATCGGACTTTCATTTTAGGTATGTTAGGATGAGGTTCTCCTTCCGTTCCTAACATAACTTTGTTTTAAGCGTTTGAAGGGGTTATACCCAGTCGTGACAAATCCATGCCGAATGGGAGGAGCATGTCAAGTCGAAAGGAATTTAGATTCAAGGCAAAATTGTAAGCGATACATTTATAGGTTTTTCGAGCCCCATGGTTTTGGAAGGTCTGCTCCTCCTTGAGGCCCTCCGGTGATGGAGTCGATGGTCCCGATGGGAGGCCAATCTCCAGGCTGCTCCTCCCCTCTTGATGGTTTAGGTTGCGGCAGGGCCCTTGGCCGATCTCCTCTACCCTCAGGCTGATGTCGGATGAACCTGTCAAGTCGACCTCGCCGGATGAGCTCCTCGATCTCGTCTCAGAGCTGGATGCATTCCTCCGTGTCGTGGCCATGGTCGCGGTGGTAGAGGCAGAACTTGTTGGGGTTGCGCTTTCCAGGGTGTGTGCGCATTCTCTCAGGCCTAGGGAGCTGCTCTCTGACCTCCATCAGTACCTGGGTCTTCGAGGCATTGAGGGGGGCGTAGTTGCGGAACCTTCCCGATGGAGAACCCCGCCGAACCCCACGATCCGGACTCCTCTGCCTGCACACCCGGGGTGGAGTATGGGCACGCTTGTGCCCAGGGGGGGATCGAGAATGCAGTCGAGCTTTTCTCGACCTTTTTTCGACTGCGGGCTTGCTCGAGTCTCTGGCCTGTCGCTCTCTCGCGGTCTCCTCATCCTTCATTTTGAAGGCTTCTTCCACTCGGGCGTACCCTTCAGCCCGAGCCAACAAATCAGCAAAATCTCTGGGGTACTTCTTCTCCAGGGAGAACAAAAGGTCATTCTTCTGAAGGCCGCCCTTCAGAGCGGCCATTGCGACTGATTGGTCCATGTTTTGGACCTCCAGCACCGCGACGTTGAAACGGTTGATGTAGGCCCGAATGGACTCCCCTTCCCTTTGCTTGATATTGATGAGGGACTCCAAACCCTTCCGGAGGTTCTGGCTGCTGATAAAATGGGCCACGAATTGGTGGCTCATCTGATCGAAGGAAAAGATGGTACCCGACTTCAGAGCCGAGTACCAGTTTCTCACCGCTCCCTTCAAGGTGGATGGGAAGGCTCGGCATAGAATGGCATCGGGAGCGCCATGAAGCAGCATCATCGTCCGGAAGGCTTCCAGATGATCAATCGGGTCCGAAGTCCCGTCGTAGCTTTCGAACTGGGAGAGCTTGAAGTTTGGCGGGATTGGTTCCTGCATGATCATTTGAGAAAAGGGGGGGTCAGTGCAAATATCCTCACCATAAGCGGGGGGAGCATGGCTGAGTTCTTCGATCCGTCGGTTCATCTCTTCGAGCCTCCGGTCTAGAAAATCCTCTCGACTTCGAGTCTCGAGGGTCCTCTGGCAGAATGGGGGCAGGGATCTTCCAGGGGTGGAGTCGTGGTCCGATTGAGGGCTCTCCACCCTTGGGTTCATTTTCCCAGGAAAGACGGGATGGCTGGCCCAAGTGGCCCACCCCACCGTCGGATTCTGGTGTTCCGACGACACCCTTTCGAGGCGCACTGATGCCTGCGGCTGCTGCTGCTGCTGCATAGCCTGCACAGCTTCAGTAAGGCCTCTGACCTGCTGCGCTAGCAGATCAAACTGCTCCGCACTGACCGCCATCGTTGGAGGAGGAGGAGGAGGTTGGGAAACAAGAGGTGAGGCCGGAGCTTGAGATCTGGCCACGGAGGTCGTGGATCGTCACGTGGATGCCTTGCAGGGAGGCATCGAGCAAGGACCAAGTGGAGGAAAGAGGGGGGGGGGGACGCCGGAAGAGATGCCCAGGGGTGGTCCCATTGAGCGCTCCTTTAAGAACAAGGATACTGCGAAGACACAGGCCCTTCCTCTAGTGCCAATCCTATTGGTGCAAAAATCTACTTGCACCGGAGAAGCTGGAGTCGAGGGAGTCGCGGTCGCCGTCGGGACCTGCAAAAGAAGTCTAAACCGGAGGTGGGGTTGCTCCGGCAAGACCCTCCGACGCTCAAGTCAGTTCTCTACCTCAACAAGAATGGAGTGCTCGAATGAAAATTTTAGCAGAGTTTCTAGGTAAAATGAGAGCTTATCGAATAACGTATCTGGGGTTCCCCCTTTTATAGGCGGAGGGGGCAACAAACTGATGGTGACGCCTGTAACCGTCTGGTAGTGGGCCACCCATGGTCAGGAAAAGTTTGTTGCAGTGAGTAGTGGGGTGGACCCGTGGCTATTACCGGGGCGTGCCACGTGGAGTCTGCCACGAGAAGTGGAGCGGCGTCCGTTGTCGTGACTTGCCAGAGGATAGAAGAATCGCGCGGTATCCGTCGCAAAAAGTGGAGCAGGACCGTGGCCATTATTAGGGCCTGCCAAGGAGTGATGGAGCCGCATGGAATCTGTCGCAGGAGGTGGAGCAAGGTCGTGGAGTGATGGAGCCGTATGGAATCTGCCGCAGGGAATGGAGCAGAATCGCAGCTGTTACTGCAGTGCACCAGGGGCGAAGGTCTGCCGGCTGAAGTCTGACTGGAGTGTCTGGCGGAGAGAGATGGTTAGCCATCTGTCCAAGAGGAGCTCGGAATCAAGCTTTCGTAGGAGTTCGGATGGAGTCTTCCTTCAGCCACAGCCGGGGGCGGGGCCCGACTCCCGTAGGAGCCCGGGCGGAGCTTACCAGCAGTTGAAGTTGGTGACGGAGACTGGCTCCCATAGGAGTCCTGGTGGAGTCTTCCTGCAATCAAAGTCAGGTGCGAAGTCTGACTCCCGTAGGAGTCTGGATGGAGCTTACCAGCAGTTGAAGTTGGCGACGGAGCCCAGCTCCCGTAGGAGTCCGGGCGGAGTCCTCCTTGCGGTCGAAGTTGTGGACGGAGCCCGGCTCCCGTAGGAGTCCAGACGGTGCATACCAGCAATTGAAGTTGGCGACGGAGCCCAGCTCCCGTAGGAGTCCGGGCGGAGTCCTCCTTGCGATCGAAGTCGTGGATGGAGCCCGGCTCCCGTAGGAGTCCGGGCGGAGTCTTCCTGCAATTAAAGTCAGGTGCGAGGTCTGGCTCCCGTAGGAGTCCGGATGGAGCTTACCAGCAGTTGAAGTTGGCGATGGAGACCGAACTCCTACGGTAGTCCGGGCGGTGCTTACCAGCAATTGAAGTTGGTGACAGAGCCCGGCTCCCGTATGAGTCCGGGCAGAGTCCTCCTTGCGGTCGAAGTCGTGGACGGAGCCCGACTCCCGTAGGAGTCCGGGCGGAGTCTTCCTGCAATTAAAGTCAGGTGCGAGGTCCGGCTCCCGTAGGAGTCCGGATGGAGCTTACCAGCAGTTGAAGTTGGCGACGGAGCCCGGCTCCGTAGGAGTCCGGGAGGAGTCCTCCTTGCGGTCGAAGTCGTGGACGGAGCCCGGCTCCCGTAGGAGTTCGGGCGGAGTCTTCCTGCAATTAAAGTCAGGTGCGAGGTCCGGCTCCCGTAGGAGTCCGGATGGAGCTTACCAGCAGTTGAAGTTGGCGATGGAGCCCGGCTCCCGTAGGAGTCCGGGCGGAGTCCTCCTTGTGGTCGAAGTCGTGGACGGAGCCCGGCTCCCGTAGGAGTTCGGGCGGCGCTTACCAGTAGTTGAAGTTGGCAATGGAGCCCGACTCCCGTAGGAGTCCGGGCGGAGTCCTCTTTGCGGTCGAAGTCATGGACGGAGTCCGGATCACGTAGGAGTCCGGCGGTGCTTACGAGCAGTTGAAGTTGGTGACGGAGCCCGGCTCCCGTAGGAGTCCGGGCAGAGTCCTCCTTACAGTCGAAGTCGTGAACGGAGCCCGGCTCCCATAGGAGTCCGGGCGGTGCTTACCAGCAATTGAAGTTGGCAATGGAGCCCGGCTCCCATAGGAGTCTGGGCGGAGTCCTCCTTGCGGTAGAAGTCGTGGACGGAGCCCGGCTCCCGTAGGAGTCGGGCGGAGTCTTCCTGCAATTAAAGTCAGGTGCGAGGTCCGACTTTCGTAGGAGTCCGGATGGAGCTTACCAGCAGTTAAAGTTGGCGACGGAGCCCTACTCCCGTTGGAGTCCGGGCGAAGTCCTCCTTGCGGTCGAAGTCGTGGACGGAGCCCGGCTCCCGTAGGAGTCCGGGCGGCGCTTACCAGCAATTGAAGTTGGCGACGGAGCTCGGCTCCCGTAGGAGTCCGGGCGGAGTCCTCCTTGCGGTCGAAGTCATGGACGGAGCCCGGCTTTCGTAGGAGTCCGGGCGAAGTCTTCCTGCAATTAAAGTCAGCTGCGTGGTCCGGCTCCTGTAGGAGTCCGGATGAAGCTTACCAGCAGTTGAAGTTGGCGATGGAGCCCTGCTCCCATAGGAGTCCGAGCGAGTCGTCCTTGCTATCGAAGTCGTGGATGGAGCCCAGCTCCCATAGGAGTCCGGGCGGTGCTTACCAGCAGTTGAAGTTGGCGATGGAGCCCGGCTCCCGTAGGAGTCCGGGCGGAGTCCTCCTTGCGGTCGAAGTCGTGGACGGAGCCCGACTCCCGTAGGAGTCCGGGCGGAGTCTTCCTGCAATTAAAGTCAGGTGCGAGGTCCGACTCCTGTAGGAGTCCGGATGGAGCTTACCAGCAGTTGAAGTTGGCGACGGAGCCCGACTCCCGTAAGAGTCCGGGCGGAGTCCTCCTTGCGGTCGAAGTCATGGACGGAGCCCGACTCCCGTAGGAGTCCGGGCGGAGTCTTCCTGCAATTAAAGTCAGGTGCGAGGTCCGGCTCCTGTAGGAGTCCAGATGGAGCTTACTAGCAGTTGAAGTTGCGACAGAGCCCGGCTACCGTAGTAGTCCGGGCGGAGTCCTCCTTGCGGTCGAAATCGTGGATGGAGCATGCAAGGGTCAATCCCGCCGAGAGCTTCGACTGTGGGTAGTTTATACCCAACAGGTATGATCTAAATTTATCTAGGGCAAACATAATAGTGAGTAACTCTTTTTCAGTCGTGGTGTAATTCAATTGAGCATCTGAAAGAGTTTTACTTGCATAATAAATTACATGTGGTTCTCGATTAAATCTTTGCCCAAGGACTGCCCCTACAGCATAATTAGAAGCATCACACATGATTTCAAATGGTAGGATCCAATCCAAAGATTTTATGATTGGTACAGTGGTTAAGGCAGTTCTGAGTTTATTTAAGCAGTTAGGCAATCTTCATTAAAATCAAAAGAATTTTCTTTGGCAAGCAAGTTGCACAAGGGTCGTGAGATCTTGCTGAAATCCTTAATGAAGCACCTATAGAAACCTGCGTGGCCTAGGAAGGATCGCACTTGTTTAATCGAGGTTAGGGGAGGCAATTTCAAGATTACTTCAACCTTTGCTTTATCTACTTTGATCCCCCGCTTGGATACAATATGTCCAAGCACGATTCCCTCACGAACCATAAAATGGCTCTTCTCCCAACTTAAAACCAAATTTGTCTCTACATATTGTTGGAGAACCTTGGCTAGGTTCTGAAGACAATCATCAAAGGTAGAGCCAAATACCAAAAAATTGTCCATGAAGACCTCTAGAAATTTGTCGATCATATCAGAAAAGATGGCCAAAATGCACCGTTCATTGCAGAGACCGAATGGCATATGTCTAAATGCAAATGTTCCATATGGCATGTGAAGGTAGTCTTTTCTTGATCAGCAGGGAATACCGGGATCTGGTTATATCCCGAATATCCATCTAGAAAATAGAAGAAACTTTGTCCTGCTAGCCGTTCTAAAATTTGGTCAATAAAAGGCAAAGGAAAATGATCTTTCCTAGTAACGGCATTCAGCTTTCGGTAGTCCACATATACTCGCCAACCAGTTGTTGCATGAGTAGAAATCAATTCACCCTCGTTGTTCTCTACTATGGTAATACCTGACTTCTTAGGCACTACTTGGGTTGGATTAACCCATTGGCTATCCGAAATTGGGTAGATAATTCCATAATCTAGCCATTTCATTACTTCCTTTTTCATGACTTCCCGCATATTCGGATTCAATCTTCGTTGCATGTCCCTATGTGGTTTTGCCTCAATCTCACAGTGAATATGATGCATGCAAACAGAAGGATCAATACCCTTCAAATCGGCAATCGACCACCCTATAGCCTCTTTATGCTTTTTGAGCACCCCTACAAGTTTGTCTTTCTGGTCAGTAGTTAGGTCAGATGCAATGATCATTGGAAGGGTATCATTGAGTCCAAGAAATGAATATTTTAGCATGGCAGGAAGAGGCTTTAGTTCTAGAGTAGGTGGTGCTTCTAAGGATGGTACCAGCGGATTTGATTGAGTTGGTAATTGTTTATATTTTACAGTCTAAGGGGGAGTGGTGCTAAAATTGGGAGGTTCTAGCAAAGCATGTATTTCTTCAGTGTATCCATCGATATCAAAATTATTCATTCCAAAATGTGTTAGACATGCTTGTAAAGGATCTGAGTTGAGTAAGGCAAGAGCTTTATCTTCTACAACTTCCTCTAACAGGTTGATCTCATTATGATCGTACATAGGTGGTCCCTGAGATGCATTGAAAATATTCAACCTCAACTTCTTATTTCCAAAAGATACATCCATAACCCCGATCCTACAATTTATACAAGCATTAGTGGTTGCTAAGAAGGGTCTACCTAGAATGATCGGTATTTAGCTAGGGTTGCTGTCAGATTCCATATCCAGCATAAGAAATGTGGGAAATTCAATGCAGGGGTAAAATGGTAATTTTAAAACTTTTTCAAAATCACTATTTTACAGCAAAAATTATTAATTAATCTAATTAATTAATATAAATTTACCTTACACTAGGATCTAAATGTGATATATAGCATGCATTCATTTAAATTTGAAATTCAAATTCGAACAGTAAACACTTTACTGTAATGTATTCAGAACACAATACCTTTGTGCGGGTAGTAGATCGCCGCAATCTGATTACTATCGGGAGAGTCTGATCATCGCGATGCAACCACACAGCATATCTGACCTCTGTGGATCATCCACATGAAGCTTTCGATCTGATCGACTCCTCACGAGTGCTAGCTCATTGTAGAGCTCTTTTGACGGTCGATGCTGATCGAACTCCTTCAATCGATGTCTATCGATTCTTCGGATGCTCTAGATCGTTAACAGACGTGCTTGAGAGGATGTTGAAGATCTTTCTGAGATTTTATGGGTTCACGACACTCGTAGCTCACTTTCTCACTTCCCGAACCCTAGGCTAAAACTCTAGGGAACTCATCGGAAACCTTGCACCCATTTTTCTTTCTTTTCTTTCTTTTTCTCTTGAAAGGATATGGACTTCCTTCTCACGCACAAGACTTCTCACGCCCCAGAATTTTTCTTCAAAAATCTTCTTCTTGCACGCCCCACTCTTCTCCTCCTTTTATAATAACGTCAAACATTTTATCCAAAAGAAAGAATAAAGATGAGTAATTGTACATTTGAATTCAAATTAAATTTTAAATTCAAATGGACACCAACTCGTCTCTTATCCACTAAAGGCATGAGGCGTGGATTAAATTGTGCATGGAGTGATTTCATGAGAAACTTTTTCTCATGTAATAAATGGGGCGTAAAAAAAGGGATAAGGTGCAAAGATTGATTGCCCATTCAAATTCAAACTTTATTTTGAATTTGAATGGCCAACCAATCATCCTTATCCATTCATTTGGCACATTAAAGTGGGGCATGGAGAGGGCTTGGCGTGAGGAAAAAATTCATGAGAAGTTCCTATTGGAGCATGATCCCGGCTCCTCCCACGGATCTTTGGTGCAGCGGAACCAGCAACGAATAGATCTGGAGACTTCTGAACACGATCCAAGGCCCTTTACGAAATCAGCCTGGTTGCTGTCTTCTTCGTCAGCCTTTCATTCTAGATGAAGAACACCTTTGAAACCACCTCCAAAAAATCCAAGATCTGGTACCCAACCAGATCAGACCTGGACCGAGGTCTTCCAATTCATAGATCTCAAATTGGGATATTCTAGATGAGAAAGAAGATAGATGGAGACAGACCTCGCAGATCTGTCCTGCTGCAGCTTTTTTGTAGATCTGTTGATGGAGATCTCACCCGTGCGTCAAACGACCTCAGATCAACTCCAGATCTTGAACTTGGTGAAGACCTCTGACTTCTCTCTCATTAAGTAAATCCAGAGCTTCCTTGAGAAATCATCAATCAGGATCATGAAGTATCTGGCCCCATTCCTAGCTAAAACTGAGGCTGGTCCCCACACATCCGTGTGTACTAACTCCAGAGGGGCTGCACTCCGGGCTGTACTGATGGTGAACTGAACTCTTCTCTGCTTTTCCATCTGGCAAGGCTCACAGATCTCCCATGTAGCACCATCCTCCAGATCAGAGATGAGTCCTCTCCTGCTCAACTCCCTCAGCCCTCTGTCACCCATGTGGCCTAGGCGGTAGTGCCACATCCTGTAAGCCCCCTGCTGGTCCTATGCTACAGCTGCTGCATCAAACTCTCCGATCACCACAGATCCCTCCATGCTATAGAGGTTCTTATCCAACCTCCTACCTCTCATCACCACCATAGCTCCATTGGAGATGTTCGGTACTCTGCTTCTAGCCCTACTACTGAAGCTGTATCCACTGCGCTCCAAGTAGCCTAGTGACACCAGATTCTTTTCCAGCTCTGGGACGTGCTTTACATTTGTCAATATCCTCACAATCCCATCAAACATCCTCACCCTAACTGTCCCTATCCCTGCCACCTCGCAAGGATGATTGTCTCCTAGAGTCACTGATCCCTCATCTGTCTTGGTGTATGTCACAAACCAAGACCTATGTGGTGTGTAGTGATGTGAGCACGCAGAGTCTAGTGTCCACTCCTCTGTGTAATACCTGTGACCATCTGATACCACAAGTAGATCATCCTCCACCTGCTACCCAGCAACTGCACTCACTGATTCTGAGCCACTTCTTTCTCCCTTCTTGCTCTTCCATAGTGGACATTCTCGCTTGAAGTGCCCGAACTCATTGCACTTGAAGCATTTCACCTCTTTCTTTCCCTTCCTGGACTTGGACCGCCCCCCGGACTTGCTTCTGCCTCTGCGTCTACCTGTCCTCTCCCCTACTGCCAAACCCTCCTGGGGAGCCTGATCTCTGGTCAACTTTTTTCTCTGCTCATTCGACCTCAGCACTGAGACCATGTCCTCATACTCCAGAGTCTCCTTGCCGTAGAGCAGTGTAGTCACCAAAGAATCATATGATCGAGCAGCGAACATAGAAGCAATAGAGACTTATCATCCTCATCCAGCTTCACCCCGATATTCACCAACTCCGTGTACAACTGGTCGAACCTCTGAATGTGGCCAATCACATCAGATCCCTCCTGCATCCGAAGACTGTACAACCTCTTCTTCAGCATCAGCTTGTTGCACATATTCTTCTCCATGTATATGGTGCGCAACTTCGACCAAAGGCCCTTTGGGATCTTTTCTTCCAACATCGAATACAACACCGCATCCGCCAAACATCCTCTGATCACCGAGTATGCTTTCTTCTCCAACGATGCCCACTGTCTATCTATCATTCCCTCAGGCTTCTCATCCAAAGCCTGATCCAGATCTGCTTGCACCAGAAGATCCTCCATCCGGATTTTTCACATGAAAAAATTCTCCTTGCCATCAAACTTCTCAAACTCAACCTTCATATTGCTGCCCATGACTGGATCTAAGCCAAACAAGCAATATAAAATCAAGAAGTGTAGAATATACCTTAATGGTACCTTGCTAAAAATTTTCAGCACTTGAGATGTTCAACTTCTCGTGCTTGGAACTGCTTCCTCACCACCGTGGCTGCACCAAAGGTCCGTGGGAGGAGCCAGGATCATGCTCCAACAGTTCCTTCTCATGAATTCAAATGGGTGCAATGGAAGTGAGGTGGTGCATGGAGATTGGGTCAAGATGGTTTAATTATTTAAACCAACATAATTGAACCAAATAAGTTAGGTCCAATTAGATTAATTTAAATCTAACTTAATTAGATTTAATTAGGCTTAATAAAATCTTAATCAAATCAAAATTGACTAAGCCCAACCCCTGATCAAATCAGGGACCAAACCATCTCGATGATTAGGTCAACTCTTAACCTAATCGGGTCAAACCCAACTGAATCCAATTCAATTGGACTTGATCCAAAAATAATTACTCAATCAAATTGAGTTAATTAGCGATCAAATCATTAATTAAATCTCTCATAAATATTGAGTCCAAATCCGATGGGCAATCGGGCATCAGAATTCATCGATATGTAACCCTGATCGAAAAGTCCCAACCAGTGGGACTCTTGACCCCGGTACCCATAATGTGTGGAACTCGTGATCAGAGAATCCTGATTCTCAATCACTGAGACCCAAACATGTAGGATTCTACACCAGCCATCAGATCAGATAGGAACCTCTAATGTGTGTGACCCCATAGGTTCGAACCTAAGCCGGTAGCGCAGGAACCAATTCCTATACTAATCGAAGTGACCATTTAGCAATGATACCCGACGTTCGGATAGGTTGAAGAGTCACAATCGCAACACTCAGAATCTACATGAATATGGTTACTATATAATTCATCCTTTTGACCCCTGTGTTTAGGACGACTTAGGGTTAAACTATCAACCCTGATCAGATCATCCGAATCATGCTCAACTCAAACAGTCCTGTGACTCCTCACAAGGACTACCCTGGCCAAGGTTTTGCTAAATTAAAATACGACTGTACACAGCTCCTAAACTGGAGTGGTCAATTTCATCTTGACACACGCACCGAGAAGTCAAGTACTTGACTACATCCAGTAGCCTTCCATCACTGAATTAGAAATTCAAGTAGTCCAGTGCCTAAGTGCAGTGAGTTGCTTGCAAGTCACTGTGGTGGTTTCAGGTCGGAGGGACATTTATACCCATATTCCATCGGAGCAAATCTTGACAGCAGAAATAGCTCCAGAGTCGGTCACGTTCAGTGCAGATGTACCCATACATCTCACCTGTATGCCATACCAGTGTCTCTACACTCATTAGTTAAGAGGACAACCAACCTATATGGCACACAACGACCTATGCTTGATAAACATTATCGTCCTTGGTAACAACGTATCATTTGGTCGCGAACAAATTTAAGGACTAAACGACAAATCTTCCTTTGTCGAGTCTAAATAGTCCTAAAGACTTCACCACAACATAAGAGTTCATTAGAAGATGAAATATTTTATGATGAAAAATACCAAAATTATTAATTCATAATTCATGTATATATACAAAAATGAGCACAGCCGTCAACAAGCTGACGATTGGCTTTGGGACACTATTCCCAACAATCTCTCACTTGGCCTAAAGCCAATCGGTGCAGTATCTAATACCCATCTTCGACTCGTAGTCATCGAACTCTTTCACCGCAATGGCTTTAGTGAATGGGTCGGCCAGGTTCTCCTTCCCGTCGATCTTCTGAAGATCGACGTCACCTTGATCCATAATTTCTTAGATGAGATGGTAGCGATGCAGAATATGCTTCGTCCGCTGGTGTGCCTTTAGTTTTTTTGCCTGAGCAATGGCTCCAAAGCTGTCACAATAGAGTAGAATAGAACCAACAAGGGAGGGTGCTACTTCGAGCTCGGTGATGAATTTTTCAGCCACATCGCTTCTTTGGCAGCATCTGATGCAGCGACATACTCCGCCTCGCAAACTGAATCAGCCACTGTGTGCTGCTTGGAACTTTTCCAGCTGATAGCCCCACCATTAAGGGTAAAAATAAATTCTGACACACTTTTGTTGTCATCGTGATCAGACTAGAAACTAGAGTCTGTAAACCCTATAAGTCTCAAGTTCGATTCACCATAAACAAGCCACTGGTCCTTAGTATTTCTTAAATACTTCAGGATGGTTTTAACAACCTTCTAGTGATTCTCTCCTGGATCATATTGGTATCTACTCACTACCCCTAGTGAGTATGCCACATCTGGTCGTGTACATGTCATGGCTGTAGCGAAAAGTTAGTGCAGGGGCAAAATGGTAATTTTAAAACTTTTTCAAAATTACTATTTAACAGCGGAATTATTAATTAATCTCATTAATTAATACTAATTAACCCTACACTAGGATCTAAATATGATACAACAGCATACATTTAAATTTGAAATTCAAATTTGAATCAGTAAACTTTTACAGTACTGTGTTCAGAACACATCACCTTTTGCGGGTAGTCGATCACCGCAATCTGATCACCGTCGGAGGGCTCTGATCGTCACGTCACAGCCACCCAACTGTCTGGCCTCTGCGGATTGTCCACACGCACCGACAAGTCAAGTACTTGACTACACCCAGCAGCCTTCCGTCACTGAATTAGAAATTCAGGTAGTCCAGTGTCTAAGTGTAGTGAGTTGCTTGCAAGTCACCGTGGTGGTCTCAGGTAGGAGGGACATTTATACCCATATTCCATCAGATCAAATCTTGACAGTAGAAATAGCTCTGAAATCGGTCATGTTCAGTGCAGATGTACCCTTACATCTCACCTGTATGCCATACCAGTGTCTCCACACTCATTGGTTAAGAGGACAACCAACCTATATGGCACACAATGACCTATGCTTGATAAACATTGTCGTTCTTGGTAACAATGTATCATTTGGTCGCAAACAAATTTAAGGACTAAACGATAAATCCTCCTTTGTCGAGTCAAAATAGTCCTAAGGACTTCACCACAAATAGGAGTTCATTAGAAGATGAAATACTTTGTGATGAAAAATACCAAAATAATTTTTATTAATTCATAATTCATGTACATATACAAAAATGAGCACAACCGTCAGCAGGCTGACGATTGGCTTTGGGACACTATTCCCAATAAGAAAATAAATAGGAAAATAGAATTCATTTACTTTCACTAACACATCTTCCAGCATTCCCTTGGGTACCTTAATAGATCGGTCTTCTAGTTGTAAGGTCACCGTCGTGGGTTTTAACTCTCCAAATCCAAATAGATCATATACAGAGCTCGGGAGAAGGTTGACACTTGCACCCAAATCTAATAATGCCTTCTTAATCGTGAGGTCCTCTATGACATAAGAAATAATTGGGGTACTTGGATCTTTCAGTTTGGGTGAGCAATTTACTGAAAAATTGAGCTAGCCTGCTCAATTAGGTGGACTTTTCTTGGTATTTGTGGCTTTGATTTTTGTTTCTATGTACACAGGTCCTTTAGAAATTTGGCATAGATCGAAACTTGCTTAATGGCATCGAGAAGGGGTATGTTTATCTGGACCTATTTAAACAGTTCCAACATTTCATTCATTTTTATACCCTTCTTATCAAGAGACAGAGGGGATTCTAAAGCACTAGGAAATGGAGCCTTAGGTGCATGTGCTGGGTTAACAGGTTCTTTCCTCTCTTTAGGTTTCTTTTTTTTTGATGTGGCTGGAATTGGTTGCTCTTGTTGTTGGGTTATTTCAGGTTGATTTAAGGTTTTTTCGCTTCTAAGGGTCATAATCGATTTGGCATGTTCGAGAAAAATTTCAGGACCAATGGTGCTTTCAGCCATGTACTGTCCTTTTGGGTTATTAATAGGCTGACTGGGTAATTTGCCTTCTTTCCTCCTACTGAAAGCTGTTGCTAGCTGACCTATCTGGGTTTCTAGCTTTGCTATTGATTGTGTATGGGAGTGAAGGAGTTGGGTATTCATTTCTAGTCCTTTAAGTGCTTGCAGCAGCTTTTCTTCGAAAGTCGAGTTATGAGTACTCGGGGTGGGTTGAGGAGGGTCCTGGTATTATGACTGAGATGGATGCCTATAAACTGCATCCGGATAACCTGATCTTTGTTGCACTGGAGGAACCACTGGTTGTGATTTCCATGAGAAATTTGGATGGTTTCTCCATCCTAGATTGTACATACTAGAATAGGAGTTGTTCTCTGGTCTATGAGTAGTTTGGGCTTGATGGACTTGTTCTTGTACATATTCAGAAAACTATGGTGCAACTGAACAATCATTCACACAATGAGTGGGGCTCGAACATAATGCGCATATATCTTGCATCTGACAAGATGGAGAAGAGGAATGTCCCATACTTAATAATCGATCTAACTTTTGGGACAATTCATCTACCTTATGATGGATATCTATTGAGTTTTCTACTTCATATATTCCACCTCTCTTTGGGTTTAACATGGGTTTATCTCTAATGGAGGCAGACATATGATGTAATAAATTTTTACTTAAAATTTCAAACAGTTGCCATACCTCTTCCTCACTTTTGAGCATGAATGTTCCATCGCATGATGCATCGACCATTTGTCGATGTCTTTCAAATAGCCCATCATAAAAATATTGTATTAACTGCCATTTAGGTACAGCATGGTGGGAATATTTTCTAATAAGGTCCTTTAACCTCTCCCATGTTTCATGGAATATTTCTCCATCTAATTGAAAAAAACTAGTTATGGCTTTTCTTATTTGATTAGTTTTTCCTATGGGAAAATATTTCTTGAGAAACTCTCCTTGCAGCTGGTCCCAGGTTGATATAGTCATGGAATCCAAAGTATGTAGCCAGTATTTGGCCTTATCCTTAAGTGAGAAAGAAAATAATTTTAACCTAGGAGCATCATCGGAGAAGTTGTGAATCTTGATAGTTGAGCATATCTCAAAAATTCTTCAAGATGTTTATAAGGGTCCTCATTACTAAGTCCATAAAATGAAGGTAAGATTTAGATTATACTGGACTTAATTTCATATTGGGTGGCCTCCATAGGGGGCACTTGAATACAAGGAGAGTAGGTATATGTGGAAGGAGTAAAGTACTCCTTCAACTGCCTAGGTGGATCATTCTTCTGATTTCGTTCCATGTTTTTATGTCTGTTGGGTCTAAAGGTTCTTTCTATTTCTGGATCAAAAGGTTGGATTTTTGATCGTAACGATCTATGACCGAGCATACACCCTACAATTATACTTTAGAGCAAACACAAAAAATTTTAATTTTTATAATATATATATATATATTTTAATAAAGTGAGAAAAGAGTGAAGGAAATCTAAAGAGAAGAACCTAAGAATCTTAAATCTATGAAAAGGGAGAAATTAGTTAATGTTTAAATGTTAATTACAATCAACTTAAACAAGCATAGACTCTCTATCCTAGGGTTAACCTAGATCTAGATAGCTCCTATCTTTCAAGACCGCCTTTGAGCACTCCAAGCTCAAGACTGACTAACTGACTCGGTCAGGTAAGTGTAAGATGTGGGAGGTTCCCTGCTCGTTGCTTTCTTTAGACACCAACTGAGTTAGCCAGGTCAGTCAATGAAACCAATTGAAAACTACTTTCTTACTTGCCTTAGACACCGAGCAATTAACCAATCTGCACTCGGTTCAACTCTAGAGCTTTCTTGTCCTATTGAGCTCGAAATTTCTAGGGCTGACGTCTAGTTGATTTTAAAATTAAGACTTGGTTTAATGCAAAATGAAGGATATGATTTTTGGATCAAGGAAGGGTGATCAAATCCCTACCTTATCTGATTAATGGGTTATTGCTCTTAAGATTAATTATGGAGATGAGATGCAACAAACCAAGATGTCCAATCTTCGTAATTAGTATACAGTCAAGACTAAATTAAATCAATTTGTTTCTCTTTTTAGATTTTATGATTAAGTCTCTAATTTTTTAAATGGTTTATGAGGTGTCAATGTAGAGATAAATTTTTTTTAAAGCAATTAAAATAAAAAAAAATAATTATATTAAAAGTTAACTCAAGAATATAAAGAAAATAAACTAAAGCAATTCAGCAAGTAAGCAAATATTTATAATATTTTTTTTTATAAATCAAGAGAACAAAAAGCAAACAAGTAAATAAAGTAGTTAACTAAAAAGACTATAAATTAAAGAAAGTAATAAATATATTTAAAAAAAAAATCAACCATGCCAAGATCCCCGACAATGACGTCAAAATTTGATGCGCATCATCAGGGCACCAAAAATAAACCTAATTCTAACTTACTATGTAGCTAGGGTGAATCAGGATCATTTCACAGGTATCTCGGATAATTATTTATAATTAATAAAAGAAAGAGAAGATTGATTTTAATTAATTACTAAGAAAATAATAATTTAAGTTTAATTCATGAAAGAAAATTGAATAGGAAAGAAACCTCAAAAATTCAGAATCCACCATGTAAAATAGATTCTATTTTCTTTTACTTTTATGTCGTAATGATGAGATTTGTAATTAAGAAGCAGCGTAATTTACCTCGGATAGGTACGAACCATATCCTTGGATTATGACTCATCCGTCCAGAGTATAGATTATCTTAACTCAACTACAAGTTAGAGACTTGAACTTGAAATGTAACAATCTATCTCTCCTAGCACATACCGTATCTGTAGATCACGACATATCTGTAAAAAGAATAAATCATACACGTCGAATCCAAATCTCTAAAAAATAAGAAAGAATATTAAATGAGCATGAAGCATAAAATAATTCTTTATTTCATTGCATAGAAAATAAATACAAGATAAAGAAAATAAATCTGTGTTGCAGGCTTCATCGTCTTTCCGAGTTGAAGGAGTCTAGCCTTCCATAGAACTCTTGCACGCTGACATCCTGGGATTGAGCAGATGGATTGTTTGGAAGGTTGGAGATAGAAGAGAAGGGCTGGTGTGTGATGGATGGTGGAAGCTTTTTGGATGTTTGGAGGGCTAGGCTAGATGCAATATGGAATGAGAATGATGGAAGAAGAGATGGAGAATGGCGGTGTCCAGCGTGTCCTCCTTTCTTCGCTCTTGTGGTTTTTCTTTTAATAAAGCTCCAAGCCGCATCCGAGTCACGTAAATGCTTCTGCACCATGTTCTCACATCTGTTCTGTAGCTCCTGCATTAGTTTTGCTTGCTTCATAACGTCTTCATTGCAAGCTCCTAACTCGTGCACAAATCGCATGGATGCCGTTTTTATTAACTTGTCAGCTATGCATTTAAATCTCTCAGCTCTTGGTCCAACATCTGCATCCAATTCCCACACCTTACCAGCACTTGATCCCAACACCAAAAAGTCACACGCCATGCCAACCCACATACCAGCATAAGCCACGTGCCACTTCCTCTATTTATAGTTAACTTCCCAACACCAAATCGCATGGGTCCCATCTAAAAAATCAGTTTTTATCATGTGAACCACTTTCTTTTAAGCCACTGGGAGGGTTGTGTCCTAAAAACCATGCACGTCCAAGCTTGCATACCATCTATTGACTTCATAACATGCCAAGCCTTGCATTAAATAAATTTTAAAATTCATGCACATTTGCTTAGTCCATCAGGTGTTGTGATCTTAGAACTTGGATATGCAGCTAATCGACTTGGATTCGAGCTCAGGCTTGGTCACATAGTTGATCTGTAATTAGGCCTTTATACTTGATAATTTTTGAAAAAAATATAAAATAATAGAGATTAAATAGCACAGGTATAATGCTTCTCGTGGCATAATTAATGTATTGATCAATACTAACTCATTTTAAATAGGTTGTACACGTCCTATGACTCATGTTCTTTAGAGACTTTCTCTTTGAGTTCATCCTCACACTGTTTTCAAAAAAATAGTATGATTGCTCACAATCACATTGTGAACCACTGAAAAGAGAAAGTGACATCCCAAACCCTTTTGGGATATCTCATAAATGATCTTTTATAGACCTATCCTCTAACTCGTCCACCATATCATATCTCATATGGTGTGGTGAAAACCAACTTTAGAGGAAACTTTATTTTAGAAATTAAATTTTATTCCTAAAGAAATAATAGTTGAACTAGTGATATTCATGATGGACCGGACCATATCTCATATAGCACCATTCCTCCATATATATACACCGTTGAGCTGAGGTGTACAAGGAGAATTTTATCATGAAACTATGCCATTTTCTTTAGATAATCGATAAATTTTCTATTTGGTATTGCTAATCAAAGTACCTTTAGGATTTTTTTCTCGATTTATCTTTTCTACTTCATATCTGAATTCTTTAAACTTTTCAAAGTCTTTTAGATTTGTATCTCACATACATACCTATATCATGACTGCTCATTAGTAAAGATGATGAAGTAGTGATAACCTTCTAGTCAGGCTCATCAAATAGGCCATACACATCGTATGTGTACTAGAGTTAGTATCTGAGTAGTCTTATCCCTTTAACCTATAAAGGACAGCTTGGTCATTAATCCTCAAAGAGATGATTCACAGACTAGATATGACTTAACAGTCAATGAGCCCAAAAGTCTATTTTCTTCAATCGACAAATCATTTTTTCTCATACATGACCTAACCAAAAGAACCATCTATATACTTCAGGCTATTTAGTTCTAGATCTCTTAGATCCAATGGTATTTACTATTTGCTCAAATAAGTTCACAAATGCATCACCATGAAAGTGATAAAGAACTAAATCCAAATGATAATCACTGAGGTTAGGTGCCCACGACCTCAATACAATTTTTGCACCATTGTCGACTCAAAAAGAGTCACTTCACCTTGTCTTAGTCCTCTTCTTTCCTTAGACCCTATACTAAAGTGCATAATATGCATTAGAGTTTAATGAAAAAGGAAAAATCATAAGATCAATTTTGAGCAATTCGACATACCTTCCAAAGGTGTGTCAATATTTTTTAGGTTCTTCAAGTATGTATCTCTGAACTTTTCAAGATCTCTTAGTTATCAGTATATTGATCAATTCAGTTAATGTGCTATAATATTTATTCATATAATAGTTTCACAAACTATCCGTATGAATCTGAAATTGTTGGATCAAACCTATTAGCAATTTTTTATGCATGATCATGTCGAGCTTTTCAAGCTCTTTAATGTCTTTGATCATCGATCATGGATAAACTGTCCATCACACATCTCATGCACTGTGCGACTCTGATCATCTTATAACTATTGTAGATGAATCAGCATGTCATTATGCATATATTGGATTTCATCAACTATGGAATCCAATTTATAGCACCTAACCTAATTATCAATGTCTAACCATTTGTCAAGTATAGCTTGTTGACTATAGATTGGACAAGCTGATGATATTGGGTTAACCTGATCAAGAATCATGGTTTAATTTCTAAAAGTTAAGAACTATTCTTAAATTTTTGAGCCATAATATGTAATTAATTTCAGTTAAGTGGTTGATATCTAGGATTCAAGTTAAAGGATTGGAAGTTGACAGAATTGATCATAGAGAGTAAAGATTTAATTAGATGACTGAACTTGTAATAGTTTATTCTAGAGATTTTAAAAATAAATAAAGGCTCTCACTAATTTTTTGAGTCTCTCACACTCCTCAGATGGAGAAACAAAAACCCTAACATGATAAATGGTTCTAGTGGGTGCTGCGATTCTATTAATGTACGGCACCTCACCTAACAGTTATTAATGACACATATACCAATGCATGGATAATGCTTTATCCAAATACTTCTCCAAGCATGTTACAGTGACTTGGTCTCTAAGTCCTGTGGCCTCACCTAATAGTTATTGACATATTTTTTAGTTAAGTTCGATCTACCATTCACCAGCGAGTGCAAAGCTGTCATTGAGTCTCTCACCTAACAGTTATTGAACCTAACCCCATCTTTACCTCGAGGCATCTAATATCAATAGAGTAGTTGTGCCTTCTTGATGCAACCGAACCACTGTAACCAACTGAGAATGATCAACATTGGAAAAGGCACCCATATCTCTACAACAGTGGAAGACCAATAGACTTAATATTTAGTGAGGAGATTTAGGTTCAGATCTCTTCTAATTAATCATATATATTTGATGTAATGACTAATCTGATTTGGATCAACACATTTCATGTCTAACCAACCTAGTCGGCATGGGTGAACTCAAGTCAATAAGTAACCTCATACAAAATATAATCTCCCAAGATGGCCAGATAAGTGAAGATAAGTGGGAGTCTCCTCGTTGCTTTTCTTAGACACCAACGAATTGGCCAAGTCAGACAACGAAACTAATTAAAGAACCACCATCTAATACTTGCCTTTGACACCAAATTAGTTTATTAGAATCAATTAGGTTAACCTATAGATCTGGGCTTGAACTGTTGAGCCAAATTCGATCTTGACTTAATCAATTGACATCAAATATGAATCAATTTGATCAACTACAACTAAATTCAATTTTGAGCCCCTTTGACCTAATCCCAACCCACTCTTGATTAGGTTTGATCAACTGCTCAAAATTGGAAAAGGATTCTAACCTGATCTAATCAATGACCCTAGTTGTAGTTTAGTCTTTAAACCTAATTTATTTAACCCATACCTGAAGCTCATATTTTATGCATTAAAATTTAGAACTTAAATTCATAATTTTAGATCTTATAATTTTAAATCTTAATTCTAAATTAAGTGCATTATGTATATGGATTTAAGTTTATATTTTGAAATAATTTTTAATCTAAACTATTTTATTATATCTCATACAGTATGATTGGTTGCAGAATCGAGTCGACTTATCCTGGTACATGAATCGATTTGTCACAGTGAGTCGGCACATCACTGGAATAAATAGAAATATGTAGACCTAGCCTGCACAATTGAGTCAGCTCATCAGCAAATGAGCCAACCTACCAAGATTTTGAGTTGACTCTAATAAAAATGAGTCAATTCACCAAGCACTCAAGTTGACCGAATTGAGAATCGAGTCGACTCCATGGCATACCAGTCATAGTTTCATATTTTCATGCAAATAAAACCTAAAGTTTTGGATTTAGAGTTTTATAGAAATTAAATTTTAGATCGTATGACAGAACAATATATCACATATAATATTAATCGATCTAAAATATATAAAAATATATGCAAATCTAATTTAAATCTAATATATATATTATATATATTTTTTATTCACTGTTCATCTTCATGGAAAACATCACAGTCGGCACCCCTACACATCATAAGAGAGAACACATCGAATGGGCAAGAAAGAGACTTTAATCCCTTCATCTTCTTATGACCAGATGGCCATGGTGGTTATCCCAATTCGATTACTAAGCTACTAAGAGTTTAATCTAACATATCACATATGTAATCAATTAAAAATTAGATCTAATTATCTTTCATATGTCAAACATATGAATTATAATTTTGAATCTATACATGTAGAAAAAATTTTAGCAATTATACTAGATCCAAATTAAACCCTAATTAACATATTCAGATCTAAATCCAACCTCAGATCTGAATAATTTATGATTTATTTTAGATCTAAAATAATTTTAGATCTAAAATAATTCTATAATTATATTACATCATGCAAAAAAGTCAGATCTAACATTAATTAATGATTTACATCATTCTAGGATAACCATTCAGCATAACAGGATTATGCTAGGACAACTTTATTTCATAATGATGTGATCATCTTATTAACCTTCAAATCTGATTTTTGCAAATCAAATTTTAGATCTGAGGGATTTTTATATTTGTATCAGAACCTGGCTCTGATACTACTGTTAGAATTCGGTTACGATTTCGTACATGTAGTTTTTTTTAGACATTAAGTAGTAGAAGTAAGTAAATTAAAATATTTATAATTTAATTATGTATCAAATCTAATCTAAAAATCATAGCTAAGATCTTGACACGAACATGCTATGATGATTTGAAATATGAAAAAAAAATAATAGTTATCAAAATCAAAACAGAGATCAGATCTTCATATCTTTGGATCTATGGATGTCCGAGGTTCTAATCGTAGCTGCACACACGCTCGACCTCTGCTGGTATCCACACAAAGATGCCTAATCAGAGCATTGAGATCATCGATGTGCTAGCACCTTGCAGATCTCGCTTCTCAGTTTTGGATCTGATCTCTTCTTCTAGATCTCGAAGAAGGAGATCGCTGCGCGAACCCTTTCACACAGATCCGATGGGATCTGAATCAGACCATCAAGAAGAGAAGAGGAATCCTTCTTCTTCTCTTCTTCTCTCTCTCTTCTCTCTTAGATCTAATCACCATCAGATCTAGGCATTGGGATGTAAGGAAGAAAGGAGGAGGAGGCATTGAGAGGTTTTTTGTGTCCTAAAGAAGGCACTCACACCTCTCTCATGCAAGACCTCACACCCTCCAAATTTTTGTTGCACCAAAAACCAATTATTTTCATGTCAAAACTCTTCTTAATGCCCAAGAGATGTAATCTCTTTTAATCATAGCTGTTCAAATCAAAATCAATGGATAGAAGGGCATGGAGGTAATGTTGTGCAGCAAGAAAGGAAGGCCTCTTCTCCTTAGCGCACGCCACCCTCTTTTCTCAAATTTTTATCACACAAAAATAATTCCTTACATGCCATATCAGATAGAATTTTATTTTATTTTGAATCAAATTTAAATAAAAAAGGAAGAAAGAGAAACCCAGATAAGGTGGGGTGCCAATAGTTGGTGCCCCTCTCCCTTCACACGCATAAGAAGAAAAAGCATGAGAAAGCCATCACCCCTCTTCCCTTCTTGGCATGAAATCTAGAGGGAGAGTCCCAGAGAACTTGGGCTCTTCGAGTCATGGTTCTTCTGGTTCAACTTAGATCTTAATCGAATTCAAATTGAGTCCAAATCGAATCAAATTCGAAAGGTTGTCAAGCCTGATCCAATCAAGCTTGAAATCCAAATCTGATTTGAATAATTGAACCCAATTAGCATTAAATTAAATTAAGTATAATTCAATTAAATTTAATTTAAATTAATTAAGACTTAATCTATAATTTAATTAACCCCAATAAAATTTTAATATTTGTAATTAAGTTCCTGTGCTAACAATTAGCAGCTGTCAAAACTGTAACGATTACAAATTAGCAGTTTCTAAAATTCAAACTATCAATCTGATTGATAATTTGAATATGATCCAAGTCATTGATCAGGTCATGCTCTTTTTGTATGTGACCCCTCAGATTCTATTCTATTTGGTAGTGAGATATACCGTGATCTCCATCACAGTATCATCGAAACTCTTTTCGATGGGCTGAAACGATTTTAACTCATCTCAATAAGGATCGTTGATCCGAAAATGATCTTAATGAGTTCTTATGATCCATCAATGATGCCTAGCAATATGTAGTGACAATCCAACAAAATAAAAAAGATGAACCTCTAGATGTAGTTATCGTGTGATACAATCTCTCTATTGTGAGTCCCGACTAGACAGAGGTCATGGAGAACTCGTCAAACCCCATCATCAGTTATATGCTAGATTGGCTCGATTCGAGTTCATCTGTGAATCCCATAGAAACTCTTTTTTAGTATTCACTCTTACTCTAGCTAGAGATTTTTTAAACTCAGTCTTATGAATTACATAGGACTTCTCCTTTTCTACCAAGGTCGATAGATTCTATCTAGGTGCATCCTACTCCAAATAGTGAACCTGAACCTATAATAGCCAATATACATAGCAAGGACCCAAATGGCTAGGGACCAAAGGAGCGAGCAGTCAAACTAAGTAGCCTCACTACGAATAACCAATACATTGCAGGTCAAAAGACCAGTCACACCACTGCGGCATCGAAAAAATCACTGACAAGTGAGTAGACATCCAAGTGATTTCTCATGTTGGTCATGTTCAGTGTAAGTTGTTCTCTGACAACCACCTGCACTCTCATCCCAGTGTCTCTACACTACAGACATGAGATTCATCTACCCTAAAGGGAGGTGATCCATACATCGATCTTGAATGGATTGATCACTGTCCTCCATGATGATCCTTCGATCGGGAGTATTTAAAAATTAACCACTAATGATGTACGTCTCAAATTCTCAATACCTTGAGAATATACAAAATCATCTTTATTTATTTCTAAGATAAATCATGGACACAAATGACATGATTGGTTGTAAAGACTGCCCATCTAGTATAAAACATGCATGTGTCAGCTAAGATTGGCTTTTAGGGCACACATCTAACATACCCAGCCTACTGCATGTGGGTGATTTGGCTTGATGCGAGTTAACTCAAGGTTGCGAGGTTTTATGCTGTTAATAAAGACTAATAAACCCTACCTTTCCTTAGACAATTATCTTTTAAAAAGTTGGTTAGGGGCTAAGGTCTAACAACTCGTATTAGAGCCCTTGCTTTATGGAGGGAGAAGGAGACGCCAGAAGTTGAAGATGTTCAGACGTTGAAATTTTAGCAGGGACCCTGTCAAAGTATTTCTCAAATCCCTTGGAGTTTTGTTGTGCTCTGATTTGGATCCAGTCATGAAAAGCAACATGAAGGTTAATTTTAAGAAGTTTGATGGGAAAGAAAACTTTTTCATGTGAAAAGTTCGGATAGAAGATCTCCTAGTTTAAGCAGATTTGGATCTGACATTGGAGAAAAAGTCTGAAGGGATGTCGGATAGTCAATAGATGCCCCTGGAGAAGAAGGCTTGTTTTATGATTGGAGGATATTGGGTGGATGCGGTGCTCTATTCAGTGTTAGAGGAGAGGACCCCGATAGGTTTGTGATCAAAATTGCACACCATATATATGAAAAAAATATATGCAACAAGCTGATGCTGAAGAAGAGATCGTATAGCCTTTGGATGTAGGAAGGTGGAGATGTCTTGGGTCACATCCAGAAATTTGATCAAATGTGTAATAAGTTGCTGAACATCAGGGTGAAGATGGAGGAGGAAGATAAGTCGTTGCTACTATTATGCTCGCTGCCCCCTTCCTATGATCCATTGGTGACGACGTTGCTCTATGGTAAGGAGACCTTAGAGTATGAAGACATGGTCTCGATGTTACGGTCCAATAAAAAATGGAAGAAGTTGACCAATGAAGGTACTCCCTAGGAGGGCTTGGCCATGAGGGGAAGATCAAAAAGAGAAAAGAAAAGAGGCAAGTCAAAGGGATGGTCAGTCTCAGAAGAGTAGGAGCAAGAAGGAAGCTAGGTGCTACAAGTGCAATGAGATTGGACACTTCAAACGAGATTGCCCGCAGTGGAAGAACAAGAAGGGAGATAAGGGAGAATCTGATGTGCTGAGTGCGGTGGCTGATCAGAAGGTGGAGGATGATCCCTTGGGGTATCAGATGGTCACAGGCGATATACAGATGTATGGATCCTGAATTTAGCCTGTTCGCATCACTACATCCCAAATCGGTCTTGGTTCGTGACATACACCAAGATTGATAAGGGGGGTGTGATACTCAAAGGTGATCACCCATGCAAGGTTGCTGGTATTGGGAGCATTTAGATGAGGATATTTGATGAGATGGTGTGGACTTTCACAAATGTGAAGCACATCTCAAAATTGAAGAAAAATCTGGTGTCACTAGGCTACCTGGAGCAGAACGGTTATACCTTTAGCAGTCATGTTAGGAGTGAAGTTTTAAATATTTTCAAAGGAGTCATGGTGGTGATGAGAAGTAGGAGGATGGAGAACAACCTCTACAGGATGAAAAGATCTGTGGTGATCAAAAAATCTGATACAGCAACAGCAGCGCAAGACCATTAGGGGCCTCATCGGTTGTGGCACTACCACCTAGACCATGTGGGAGATCATGGGATGAAGGAGATGAGCAAGCATGGTCTAATTTCAAATCTGAATAGAGGTATTTCAGAGATATATGAGCCATGCCAGATGAAAAAATAGAGGAGCGTGCAGTTTGCCAGCAGTTTAGCCCATAGTGCATCCCCACTAGAACTAGTTCACACTGATGTGTGGGGACCAGCTCCGATTTTAGTCAGAAATGAGGTGAGATACTTCTTAACCTTTATAGATGATTTCTCAAAGAAGGTATGGATTTACTTCATGAAAGAAAAATCAGAAGTCTTCACCAAATTCAAGGTGTGGAAAGCCAAAATGGAGAAAGAGACAGATCAGAGCTTGAAGTATCTGCAGTCAGACAATGGTGAAGAATACACCAGTAGGTAGTTCTAAGTTTTTTGTGAGGAGTGTGACATCAAAAGGTACTTCACAGTGAGAGGGACTCCTCAGTAAAATTGGGTGACCGAAAGAATCAACAGAACCCTTATGGAAAAGGCATGGTGCATGAGGTTGCAGGCAAGGATTCCTAAGGCATTCTGTGTTGATACAGTGGATGCAGCCTGTTATCTAGTGAATCAGTCATCTCACACTAAGTTAGATGATGGTATTCTAGAGAAGACATAGTCTAGAAGGAGGATTAGGTTGAACTATCTAAGGGTATTTGAGTGCACGGTATATGTGCACATCGGTGCTGGTGAGCGGAGCAAATTAGATGCCAGGTCACAGAAGATGATGTTCTTGGGATATCCATGAGGAGTTAAGGGATACCAGCTATGGGATCCCTCAGAGAAATATATCATCATCAGTAAGAATGTCACCTTCGATGAAAATTTAGTTCTCTAAAGACGAGATGGTATGGAGGAGCAACAGGAGCAGTAGGAGGTCCAACAGGGCAATGTTAGATAACTAACATCCTATTCTATTTTGCCATTTGCAGATGCATCGGGAGGACTTGGTATTAAGGTGGAGTACTCTCTAAATATGTCTCCACAGGTGGGGAGAGCTTGGATGGGTGAAAAAAGCCAAGAGGTCTAGCTGGAGCAAGCTGGACCTAGGACGGACTTCGGGGTTGCACTGCATAGGCCCACAAGGAACGTTAGGCAACTAGAATGATATGGCTTCAAGGAGACAGTGTCATATGCCTTGGCGATAGTGAATGGGAACCCCTATACCTATGAAGAGGCTATGGAGAGTCAGGACAGAGAGAGGTGGGTCCAAGCAATGTTCGAGGAAATACAGTCTCTCCACAAGAATGACATGTGGCGATTGGTGCAGTTGTCACAAGAGAAGAAATCCATTGGTTGCAACTGGGTTTATGAATGCAAGAAGGAGCCTTTGAAGTAGGGAGGTATCAGGTTCAAGGTGAGGCTAGTATCCAAGAGATACTCTCAGAAAGAAAGCATCGACTTCAGTGAGATTTTCTCTCCTGTCATTAGACATACTTCCATCAGGGTGCTATTGAGTATCATAGCAGCTTAGGATTTGAAGCTGGAGCAAATGAATGTCAAGATAGTATTTCTCTATGGGCATCTAGAGGAGAGCATTCATATGGAACAGCCATAGGGGTTCAAGGAATCAGAATCAGAAGGGAAGGTCTGCCTACTACAGCATTCACTGTACGGGTTGAAGCTGATGCCAAGATAATGGTACAAATACTTCAACACATATATGAGGAGTATAGGCCTTACCAGGTGCGAGTTTGATTCTTATGTTTATGTGAAATCTTTGGAGGATGGGTTTTTGGTATACCTACTCTTGTATGTAGATGACATATTGATAGTATGCAAGAGCACGAAGGTTGTGTAGGAACTGAAAGCAGCTTTATCTCAAAAGTTTGAGATGAAGGATCTAGGGCCAGCAAGGAAGATCCTAGGCATAGAGATCATCAAAGATTGAGCTAAGGGGCTGCTGCACTTATCTCAGAGAGGCTACATACTAAAGGTCTTGAAAAGATTTGGGATGAAGGGAGTCAAATCGATGGAGCTGCCACTTATTGGGTACTTCAGACTCTCAAAGATCATGTCACCACGACTGAGATGGAGGCTCAAGAGATAGAGAGAGTATCATATACCTTTGGTGTGGGAAGTATTATGTACTTCATAGTATGTTGTAGGCCAAATATAGCCCATGCTGTGAGCTAGGTCAGTAGGTTTATGGCGTAGCCTGTCAAGGAGCACTGACGAGCATTGAAGTAGATCTTTAGATACTTGATGGGTATTGTTGAAGTCAGCATCTAATACAAATAGTGAGGGGGTGCTAAGGGACTCTCCAACATGTCCAAGGAGGCTCAGACGCTGATTGGAGGGTTTGTGGATGTGGATTTCGATGGAGATGTCGACACCTAACGTTCGATGATAGATTTTGTATTCAACCTATATGGAGGTCCTGTTTCATGGAGATTGTGTCTTCAGTCATCATGATCTTATCCACCATAGAGGTGGAGTACATTGGCAACACGAAGGCAGCGAAGGAGGCCCTTTGGCTAAAGGATTTGGCATTGAAGATGGGCCTTGCATAAGAAGCCGTCAGGGTGTACTATGATAGCTAGTGTGCACTGTTGCTTACACAGAACACCATCTACCATATGAGGATCAAACATATTGACATCAGATACCATCGGATTAGAGAGCTCTAAGGAAAATTCAGTGGATGCATTGATAAAGGTACTTTCACGAGACAACTTTCGAAGATGTGTGACACTGATATACTTGATGGATAGGAAAGAGTTGGCTGAGGCCCTGGGGCACTAAGGTGGAGATTGTTGGGTCTTATGTGATGCTCCCAAGGCTTAGGAGATCAAGAATAAGGCCAAGGTTTAAAGTCCATGAGATGGTCATGGGATTTTTAAGGCTAGTTTGGATCCTAGGGTGAAAGGCTGTCAGCCTTTTGGATCTTGAAGTTCAGGAGACTTGAGCCTCAAGGGACTGATTTGTATTAGGCTTAGATTGAGTCCTAGGTAGATGAAATTTGATCAAATCATGGGTGTACATGAGTTTGGATTAGCACAATCTCACATCAAGTTAGCCAAGGGAGTTTTATGATTGGGTCACATTGACCTTGTATAAATACTTTTGTATTTAAGGTTTGGTTTTGAACCAAGGAATAGAAATCACTTTCTCCTTGAATATTCTCTCTCTTCCTCTTTCTCATTATCTCTGGTTGCTGCCCCCTTTGGTGGAGAAACCCTAGATGCCATCTATGGTTGAAGAAGGATCCCAATCCTTGCCGCCCAAGGATTCCTAGTCACACTAGGAATCCTTGCTGCCTAGACCTTTATTGCCGCTCCATCCTTTATTGCTGCTCCATCCTTATTGCTGCCACCCCCTTATTTTTGGTGATTGAGTGCTGGTTCCAGGTCTTCATCAAGGCTCCAGCAAGTGGTGTTTCAGATCTGAAGGCAAGGTGAAAGATTTTGGGATGTTGGGAGAAGTTTGAAGACTTCTAACCACCAACAAATTCCAGCAGTAGAACCTTTTCTTCTCCAATCTATTTCCTTCCTCTTCCAGTGAGTTTTCATCAGTTGATTGCTGGTTGGAGGATCTCTACTGGCTCAGGATTGTATCATAATACTTATAAGTGGAGCGAACATCCCATGTGATCTCATAGGTTGATGATTTAAGAAGCTTTTGGCCAAACCAGGATAATAATTAGAAAGAGTTTCTAATATATCATTAACTGAATCATCACTTTTTGATCAAGATACATATAGATAAGTGTTTGAGCTTGACATGATTCTATGCACATAGCTCATCTGGGATGTTGAATGATCAAAAGATTAAATTGCAAGGTAACTTACGACTGAAGGGTATTTTTGATATTTCTGTCAAATTTCATATTTTTTGAGTAGTCATGATATATTGCTAGACATCAGTCTTAACTTGTAGACTCACATAAATTAAAAAAATTTAATTCAAAAATTAATTAGAAAGGATTCTGATTAGTTGGTGTATTTGGGCTGATCTAATCTAATCGGATTGGTTTAGATCATGAGCCTGAGTCCACTACTGACTAGATATGGAACCTAATAGGTCACACACTTTGAGATTTGATCTTGATCTAATTAAATTAAAATTTATTATAAATTTTATGAATTAAATTTACATGCTAGCACATGAATTAACTCAAGTTTCTAATTGAGTTTAGTTCTAAGGTGTTTAAGCTAACCCTATCTTGATGCCTTAAACCTAATTAGATTAGGTTTGAACCTATGGACATTTAGATGGCTTAACTAATTAGTATGAATGAGTTTCATCTGATTTAAACTCCTCCATGCCACCACACCATTTATCATGCCATTTAAATTGGAATGCCCCATTTATTAGCATTAAGAAGGAGTCCTTCTTAACTACTTCTCTTAATTTCTCCCATGCCTTCACTTAATCTCACATGCCAAAATTTATGAGAATAAGAGAAGGAAGAGTCCTTCTTCCCTTGGTCTCCTCCACACACCTTGTATTCTATGTGGTGATTTAATTTTATGGAAATCCAAGGAACTGCCTAAGGAAATGAGGCACCAAGTGGTGTTTCCCACTCCCCTTCATTCTATTTAAATAGGGGCACTACATGGGATATGGCATGCCTTATCTTGGGGGTTTAGGTGTGAGATTAAGAGGAGAAAAAGATACAAAAAATTTGAGAAAAAAAACTAAAAAAGGAGAGAAAAATAGAAAGAAAAGACGAGAGAAAAGGAAAGGCAAAGGTTGCTAATTGTAGAGTTTAGTTTTTCCAATAGTTGGATTTTTGAATCAAATTTGGGTGGTAAGATCTTTTAAGAAAAGATTTCTATTGTGGTCCTAGTAGAGATTTGAAGGCAATCAGGTGGTGGTGCAATTTATCCCTAAAAAAAAAAAATCGATAGTGGACTTGTAAAGAAGGCTGCAGCCCTACATCGAGTTGGAAAGGACTTTGATCAATTCTGTGTGGATCACCATTAGAGGACATTTACTTTGGTGTCTTGTGGAGATCATCCTAGCACCATATCCTTATCTTTAGGAAGCTATATTTTCTATAGCTTATTTGCATGCCAGATTAGTTTGATTGAAATCTATAAGTTAATCCTAGGGTTTGTATTTTGGTTAGCATGTTTTAAGTGTTAAAAGTCATTTTAAAAGCATGCAAAAATTTTGAAAATCATATTCTACTACACAATTGACACCCAATAGTGGTATCAGAGCCATCCCTGTTAGATTCAATCAAAGAGATGTTATTATTGTAATATAGATTAGATCTAATTCATATGATGCCATATTATTTTAATCGATTACTTGCATCGATCTTTAAATTAAAATTATTTTGACCATGATCGTAGTTAGACCTTAAATTTTAGTTGCTAAATTTAGAATTTACCATAATCTAAAATTTTATGATGCATGGTAGATTGATGTTTTAATCAATTTAATTAGGATGTATTGAACATAAATTAGTTGTTGACTTGTTCATGTCTAATTGGATTAGGGTTTGAATAAGTGGTAATCCAAATTGGATTATGATTCAAAATATTAGCCTAAGTCAAATTTGATATTTGATTGGACCAAAAGTTGAGTCAAAATCATAGTCAAATGTGCTGGGAAAATTCAGTGCAGGGGTAAAATGGTAATTTTAAAATTTTTTCAAAAATCACTATTTTACAGTGGAAATTATTAATTAATCTAATTAATTAACATAAATTTATCCTACACTAAGATCTAAATATGATATATAGCATGCATTCATTTAAATTTGAATTTCAAATTCGAACAGTAAACTCTTTACTGTAAAATATTCAGAATATAATATCTTTGTGCGGGTAGAAGTTCGTCACAATCTGATCACCGTTGGAAGAGTCTGATCATTGCGATTCAGCCACACAGTATGTCTGGCCTTTGCGGATTGTCCACATGAAGCTCCCGGTCTGATCGACTCCTCACGAGTGCTAGCTCATTATAGAGCCCTTTCGACGGTCGATGCTGATCGAACTCCTTCGATAGATGTCTGCTGATTTTTTGGATGCTCTGGTCGTCAGCAGTCATGGTTGAGAGGATGTTGAAGATCTCTCTGAGATTTGGTAAGCTCACGACACTCGTAACTCACCTTCTTACTTTTCGAACCCCAGGCTAAAACTCTAGGGAACTCAACGGAAACCTTGCACCCACTTTTTTTTTTTTGGAAGGATATGGACTTTCTTCTCACGCATAAGACTTTCTCACACCTCAAAACTTCTCTCCAAGAAAAGACTTCTTCTTCTTACATGCCCCACTCTTCTCTTCCTTTTATAATCACTTCAAAAATATTATCCAAATGAAAAGATAAAGATGAGTAATTGCTCATTTGAATTCAAAATCAAATTTTGAATTCAAATGGACACCAACTCATCCCTTATCCACAAAAGGCATGAGAAGAGGAGGCATGGCTAAAATTGTGCATGGAGTGATTTCATGAGAAACATTTTCTCAGGTAATTAATTGGGGCGTAAAACAAGGGATAAGGCATAAAGATTAATTGCCCATTCAAATTCAAACATTATTTTGAATTTGAATGGCCAACCTTATCCATTCACTTGACACATTAAAGTGGGGCATGGAGAAAGGCTTGGCGTGAGGAAAAATTCATGAGAAGTTCTCATGAATTCAAATGGGTGCAATGGAAGTGAGGTGGCGCATGGAGATTGGTCCAATGTGGTTTCATTATTTAAACCAACCTAATTGAACCAAATAAGTTAGGTCCAATTAGACTAATTTTAAACCCAACTTAATTAGGTTTAATTAGACTCAATAAAATCTTAATCAAATTAGGAATTGACTAAGCCCAATCTCTGATCAAATCAGGGACCAAACCATCTTGACGATTAGATCAACTCTTAACCTAATCGGGTCAAACCCAACTGAATCAATTCAATTGGACTTGATCCAAAAAATAATTACTTAATCAAATTGAGTTAATTAGCAATCAAATCACTAATTAAATCTCTCATAAATACTGAGTCCAAATTCAATGGGCAATCGGGCATCAAAATTCATCTATATGTAACCCTGATCGAAAAGTTCCAACCAGTGGGACTCTTGACCTCGGTACCCAAAATGTGTGGAATTTGTGATCAGAGAATCCTGATTCTCGATCACAGAATCCCAGACACGTAGGACTCTTCACCAGCCATCAGATCAGATAGGAACCTCTAATGTGTGTGACCCCATAGGTTCGAACCTAAGCCGGTAGCACAGGAACCAATTCCTGTACTAATCGAAGTGACCATCTAGTAATGGTACCCGACGTCTGGATAGGTCGAAGAGTCACAATCGCAACACTCAGAACCTACATGAATATGGTTACTGTATAATTCATCTTTATGACCCCTGTGTTTTAGGATGACTCAGGGTTTAAACTGTCAACCCTGATTAGATCATCCGAATCGTGCTCAACTCAAACAGTCCTGTGACTCCTCACAAGGACTACCCTGGCCAAGGTTTTGTTAAATTGAAACACCACTGTACACAGCTCCTAAATTGGAGTGGTCAATCTCATCTTGACACACACACCGATAAGTCAAGTACTTGACTACACCCAGCAGCCTTCCGTCACTGAATTAGAAATTCAGGTAGTCCAGTGCCTAAGTGCAGTGAGTTACTTGCAAGTCACCGTGGCGGTCTCAGGTCAGAGGGACATTTATACCTATATTCCATCGGAATAAATCTTGACAGCAGAAATAGCTCCAGAGTCGGTCACGTTCAGTGCAGATGTACCCTTACATCTCACCTGTATGCCATATCAGTGTCTCCACACTCTTTGGTTAAGTGGATAACCAACCTATATGGCACCCAACGATCTATACTCGATAAACATTGTTGTGCTTGGTTACAACGTATCATTTGGTCGTGAACTGGTTTAAGGACTAAACGACAAATCCTCCTTTGTCGAGTCTAAATAGTCCTAAGGACTTCACCACAACACAGGAGTTCATTAGAAGATGAAATAATTTGTGATGAAAAAATACCAAAATAATTTTTATTAATTTTTTAATTCATGTACTAATACAACAAAGAGCACAATCGTCAATAGGCTGATGATTGGCTTTGGGACACTATTCTCAATAATCTCCCACTTGGCCTAAAATCAATCGGTGCAGTATCTAATACCCATCTTCGACTTGTAGTTGTCGAACTCCTTCACCGCAATGACTTTAGTGAATGGGTCAGCCAGGTTCTCCTTCCCGTCGATCTTCTGAAGATCGATGTCACCTCGATCCATAATTTTTCGGATGAGATGGTAGCGGCGCAGAATATGCTTTGTCTGCTGGTGTGCCTTCGGTTCCTTCATCTGAGCTATGGCTCCAGAGCTGTCACAGTAGAGCAGAACTGGACCAACAAGGGAGGGTGCTACTCCAAGCTCGGTGATAAATTTTCTCAGCCACATCGCTTCTTTGACAGCATCTGATGCAGCGACATACTCTGCCTTGCAAACTGAATCAGCCACTGTGTGCTGCTTAGAACTTTTCCAGCAGATAGCCCCACCATTAAGGGTAAAAATAAATCTCGACACACTTTTGCTGTCATCATGATCAGACTGGAAACTAGAGTCTGTAAACCCTATAAGTCTCAAGTCCGATTCACCATAAACAAGCCACTGGTCCTTAGTATTTCTTAAATACTTCAGGATGGTTTTAATAACCTTCCAGTGATTCTCCCCTGGATCAGATTGGTATCTACTCACTACCCCTAGTGAGTATGCCACATCTAGTCGTGTACATGTCATGATGTACATGATAGATCCCACTGTCGAAGCATATGGAATCCTACCCATATGCTCTCTCTCTTGAGGTGTTGTCGGACAATCCCTCTTCGAGAGAGAAATTCCGTGGCCTATCGGAAGATAGCCTTTCTTGAAATTCTCCATGCTGAACCTCTTCAGCATAGTATCAATGTACGTGGACTGAGATAAATCAAGCAACCTTTTAGATCTATTCTTATAGATCCTCATCCCTAGGATGTAGGAAGCTTCTCCCAGATCCTTCATGGAGAACTGTGATGACAACCAAATCTTTATTCTCTGTAATGCAGGGACATCATTCCCGATTAAGAGAATGTCATCCACATACAATACAAGAAATACTACTACTGGACCATTAGCCCACTTATAAATGCATGGCTCTTCTCCGTTCTTAACGAAGCCATACGTCTTGATCGTCTTATCAAAACGTATGTTCCAACTCCATGATGCCTGCTTAAGTCCATAAATGGACCTCTGTAGCCTGCACACCTTAGACTCATCTGTGGATGTGAATCCTTCAGGTTGTATCATATACACCTCTTCATCCAGCTCTCCGTTTAGGAAAGCTGTCTTCACATCCATCTGCCAGATTTCATAGTCCAGATGGGCAGCTATCGCAAGCATAATCTGAATGGATTTGAGCATTGTCATAGGAGAAAACGTCTTGTCATAGTCTATACCATAACGTTGGCGATATCCCTTGACAACCAGATGGGCTTTATAGGTTTCTACCTTTCTGTCTGCACCTCTCTTTCTCTTGAAGACCCACTTACACCCTATGGGTTTTACTCCTTCGGGTGGGTTAACCAATGTCCACACATCATTGACCTTCATGGACTCCATTTTGGATATTATGGCCTCCAGTTATTTTTCAGAGTCGGGTCTCTGCATTGCATCCATGTAGGTGATCGGATCCTCATCATTTTCATCAAGTTCGATAGGATCGCTGTTCCGGACCAAGAAACCATAGTATTTGTCTGGTTGACGTGGTACTCTACCAGATCGCCCTAAGGGTGCTTGAACAATGGGCTCCGGATCTGATCTAACCAAATCCGATTCAGGTTCAGCAACTTGTATCGATTTTTCCACCTGCCGAACTTCGTCAAGTTCGACCTTGGAGGCAACAATCCCTTCACCAAGGAACTCTTTTTCTAAAAAGATTACCTTAAGGCTGACAAATACCTTTTGCTCATCAGCCAGGTAGAAATAATACCCTTTGGTCTCTTTTGGGTATCCTATAAAATTACACATGTTAGACCTAGGTCCTAGCTTATCCGTAATTAAACGTTTAACATAAGCCGGACACCCCCAAACCCTAAGGTGCGAGAGTACTGGCTTACGTCCTATCCATATCTCATATGGTGTTTTGGTTACAGACTTACTCAGAACCCTATTTAGAAGGTAACAAGCCAATTCGAGTGCATATCCCTAAAGAGAGATCGACAGACCAGCAAACCCCATCATGGATCGAACCATATCCAACAAGGTCCGATTCCTCCTTTCAGACACACCATTATGCTGTGGTGTTCCAAGAGGTGTCCACTGAGAGAGAATCTCATTCTCCCAAGATATATCAGAAAATTATTGAAAAGGTATTCACCTCCTCGATCAGATCGAAGAATTTTAATACACCTTTCAGTTTGTTTTTCTACCTCATTTCGAAATAGTTTGAACATTTCAAATGACTCCGATTTATGCTTCATTAAATAGACATACCCATACCTCGATAGGTCGTCTGTGAAGGTTATGAAGTAGAAATATCCACCTCTTGCACTTGAGCTCATGGGTCCACATACATCAGAATGTACCAGACCCAAGAGTTCACTGGCTCGCTCACCTTTTTCAGTAAAAGGTGATTTGGTCATTTTACCAAGAAGACAAGACTCACAGGTTGGAAGTGATTCACAATCACCTACTTCAAGAATTCCTTCTTGAGCCAACCTGTTTATCCTGTTCTTATTGATATGACCTTGCCTATAGTGCCAAAGGTAGACTTTTGACATATTATCTATTCTCGGCCGTTTACCAGAGGTTTGAACCACATTAACAGGTTGTGATAGAAAGTAAATTCCATTATTAAGTTGTCCAACAAACATTACAACACCATTCAAAATGATATTACAAATATTTTCTTTTATTAAAAATTGATAACCGTTCATGGCCAAAAGGCCTACAGAAATAATATTTAATAAAAAGCTTGGACAATAGTGACATTCACTCAGAATTATATTTCGAGAATTGATTACAAGGTTCATGATTCCTAATGCTAGAACCAAAACTTTGCTTCCATCTCCAACGTTCAGGAACCTCTCGCCTTCATCAAATCTCCTACTGACCTACAGGCCCTGCATCGAATTGCAAATATAATAAGGGCTTCCGGTATCCAATACCCAGACAGTATTATAACAAATGAAAAAATTGCAAGGTGTTATCATATAAATACCTTGCTTCTTCTTCGGCCAATTTGGGTCCAAGGAGGCAATGTATAGAGGATAGTTCCTCTTCCAGTGCCCCTGCTTCTTGCAAAAGAAGCATTCCGCCTGGCTCTGGTCGGGCTTGCACTTCTTGGTCTGACCCTGTGCAGACATCCCAGCATGCGGCTGCACCTTCTTATTCTTCTTCTTCTTGTTCTTCTTTCCTTTCTTAAAGGGTCGACGACCAAAAGAAGATCTTCCTACAACATTCACCGACTCCTTATGGAGCTGGTGATCCTTCTTAAAGTTCTGTAGCAACCCCAACAAGCCGTGGCAGTTCACTGCAGGCTTTGTCATCCGAAAATGAGTAAGGAAGGGGAGGAAGGACTTGGGCAATGAATTAAGGATCGCATCCTTACCGAGCTGCTCATGCAGAGAAAGCCCAGTTTACTTAGGCACTCAATCATTTCGATCATGTACAATACATGATCAGTGACTGAGGCCCCATCCTTCATTCGAGCATTGAAAATGGCACAACTAGTTTTGTGCCTTTCAACGTCATCAGGCATGCCAAAGGAATTGTTCAACATTTGAAGCATCTCCTGGGGCTGGGCATTCTCGAACCTGTGGCTGAACTCATCATCATTGCCGCCAGCATTATGCACCGAATGGTGGTGCGATCGTTGAGCCACTTCTGATAAGTGTCTCGGACCATCTGTCTAACATTCGGGGCTAGCTTCTTAGGTGCCGAATCCATTACTACATAAAGGATCTGCTCATGCTCAAGGATGATTTTTAATTTTCGATACAGCTATCGAAATTAGGTCCCATGAGCTTGTCATTATCTAATAATGATCGAAGTAACTGGTAGTAGCCATAGCTACATAAAGAAAAACCAGATCTTAATTAGTACACAAATTATTAATACTAAAGACTTGGACTTTAGTCTAAAGTTTCTCCCAGTATTTTTATGAATTGGTAGCCTCAACCTCCAATTCGAGGAATTACTTTAATTTCTTAGTGGGTACTAGAATCCACACAGACTACACACGAGCTCAACTTTGGTTGGTCAACCCATGCGCATCTATGGGTAGGTTCATAACCAGTTGTTTCTCTAAACAACTTCTAGTAATTAATTTTGCCCTAAAACCTAATCAGTAGGCTTTGGCCTCCACTGAAAAGATCTGGTTAGGTCCAACCATTAACATGATTTGATTTGATGAATCAGACCAATAAATGATCAGGCCCGACTTTGGCCGGCCAACCTGACCACCATCAAAAAGACTCAAACCAAATTATCATACTATGAATGATAATTCTATTAGTCAATAAGCACCAGGCCTTTGGGCCTCCAATGATTATTAAACTAATGGACTCATTATCACTCACTTAATGGGAGGCTATGACTTAGTTATCACTATAACTTAATCATTTTAGGGACCTAATAATTTTTGAGGATTTTATTAAAGGATAGATGAGAAGAAAATATCCAGCTAATTTCAATCCTCCCACTGACTTCACCAAGTCAGATTAAAAAGGATTTAATTAAGCCGGCATTAGGAGCACCTAAATCAATCAAACTGATTTACTTAATGACATGGGTGAGCCCTAATCACCAAGTGATCTAATCAAAACCTAATTCACCAGGTTAGCCAGGTAAGTGAGATCAGTGGTGGGGATAAGCCATTAACTCGTCAGAGATCGAATCACTGTGAGTAGCTCCCGCTTAAAAACCACTGATCAAACTGCCAAACTTATCTTAGACACCAACCGGTTCATTAGTTTTAATTTGATCAACATAGTAAATAGGGTTCCACCGCGTAGCCATGAATTAAGTCCATCTTGATCTAGTTAAAGACATGGACCCATTCAACTACAACTATTGGAGTTGAGTCTAGAGTATCCTTGACCTAATCTAATTCAACTTTTGATTAGATTTGACCAATTACTCTAATTTAGTCCATTTCTTTAAGCTAACCTTAGGTCTAACCCAATTATCGACCTAATCCATCTAACCCATTGACCCACAAGTTTATGCAATTGTCTTAGGTCTTAATTCACAATTCTAGACCTACTAGACAACCCTTAATTCTTTTAATTAAGTATTTGGGCTGATGGGTCAGGGTTTGATATTTTGAAAATAATTTTCAAATTTGAAAGGTTTTATTTTTTGTTCACCAAATATGTTGACTCATTTCACAAATAGATCAGCATATTTCATAAATAGCAATCCTATTACTAATTACATAACAGAAAATAACTCAATCAAAATAAATCATGAATATTCCTTTAGATCTAATCTAACACATTCATAATAAATTTTATAATTGAACCTTTACAATTAATTCCTTTCGCTGCTTCATCTGCATGGGATATAATTGCAGTGGCACCCCTACTGCCATAGGAGACTCCATCGAATAGGAGAAGAGGGCCTTTAAACCTTACTTTTCTCCTATGATCGGACGGCCATGGCAACTAACCCAATTCGATTACTTGCTACTTGGATTAAGTATATCTAAATATACCAATTTTAAATTTTAAATTTTAAATTTTAAATTTTCAAATTTTAAATTTTGAATTTCAAATTTCAAACAAATTTCAAATTTCAAATTTCAAAATTTTGAATTTTAAATTTTAAATTTTAAATTTTAAATTTGAAATTTGAAATTTCAACCAAATTTTAAATTTAAAATTTCAAATTTTGAATTTCAAATTTTAAAATTCAAAATTTAAATTTTGAATTTCAAATTTTTAAATTTTGAATTTCGAACAACTTTCAAAATTCAAATCTCAAATTTTTTGAATTTCAAATTTTAAATTTAAATGTTTAGATTACAACTTAATCTATGCATGCAAATATATATATCATATCTTAGAACCTGGCTCTGATACCATTTGCTGGGAAAATTCAGTGCAGGGGTAAAATGGTAATTTTAAAACTTTTTCAAAATCACTATTTTACAGTAGAAATTATTAATTAATCTAATTAATTAATATAAATTTATCCTACACTAGAATCTAAATATGATATATAGCATGCATTCATTTAAATTTGAAATTCAAATTCGAAC
>NC_026003.2:33124935-33170449 GCF_000442705.2 Elaeis guineensis | reverse complement strand
TATTGTGTGCAAATTCCTTATGCCAAAATCAGATTTGCATGAGGAATGTGGATGGGGATTGGGTTGTGGCACAAGGGAAGAAGTCCAAACCAACTGGACTCTTGGTTGATTCAATTTGGTCCCAAACCAAATCTGATTTAGTTAGAACCAAAGAGATAAAAGAACCTAATCTAATTAAGAACCCAATCTTCTTAATAAAATCTTAATTTAATTAGAAATTAATAAATCTAAATCCTGACATCGAATCAGAAATTAGTCTCCCTTGCACTTGGGTTATCTCATAACTCAATCAGCTTGATCTAATCAAACCCAAATCAAGTCAAATTGAATCCAATTCAATTAGACTTGATCCTAGCCCTATTACTCAATCAAATTAAGTCAATTAGCAATCTAATTACTAATCAATCCTCCTACAACTCACTAACTCTTAACGAATTACTTTATTGTAACTCTTACACTGGATTAATCATCAATCATATTGATGATTAGACCCAATTGTGATTCATAATCGCTAATCAATCATCTAATCGGATAAAGATCTCTTTTGTATGTGACCTCATAGATTCTATTCTATCTGATAGTGAGATATACTGTGATCCCTATCACAATATCATCGAAACTTCTTTCGACGTGTTGGAATGATTCCAACTCTGTCCATCAAGAGTCATCGATCATCAAAATGACGTTGATGAGTCTCACAATCTACCAGTGATACATAGCAGTACATAGTGGTTGTTGGGTTTTAGTTGTCCAATAGAATATGATTTTTAAAAATTTTACATACTTTAAAGTGAGTTTTAACACTTAAAATATACTAACCGAAACACAAACCCTAGCACTACCTTATAGATTTCAATTAAACAAATCTAGCATGCAAATAAGCTATAGAAAATATACCTTCTTGAAGATGAGAATCTGGTGCTAGGATGATCTCCCAAGATACCAAAGTAGATGTCCTCCAATGGTGATCCACATAACATTGATCAAGATCCTTCCCAACTCGAGATAGTGCTGCAGCCTTCTTCACAAGTCTACGGTCAATTTCTTCTCAAGGATAAATTATACCACCACCTGATTGCCTTCCAATCTCCACTAGAATCACACCAAAAATCTTTTCTCAAAAGATCTCACCATCTAGATTCGATTCAAAAATCAAACTATTGAAAAAACTAAACCCTAAGTTAGCAACCCTTGCCTTTCTTTCTCTCTTGTCTTTTCTTTCTATTTTTCTCTCCCTTTTTTTCTAGATTTTTTGTGTCTTTTTCATCTCAATCTCATGCCCAAACACTGAAGATAAGGCATGCCAGATCCCATGTAGCACCCCTATTTAAATAGAATGAAGGGGCGTGGGAAACACCACTTGGCGCCTCACTTCCTCATGTAGTTCCTTGGATTTTGCTAAAATTAAATCACCACATGGAATACAAGGTGTGTGGAGGAGAACAAGAGAAGAAGGACTCTTCCTTCTCTTATTCCCATAAATTTTGGCATGTGAGATTAAGTGAAGGCATGGGAGAAATTAAGAGAAAGTAATTTAAGAAGGAATCCTCCTTCTTAATGCTAATAAATGGGCCTTCCAATTTAAATGGTGTGATAAAAGGTGGGGCGCATAGAGGAGTTTAATTCAAATGAAACTCTTTCATTCTAATTATTTAAGCTACCTAAATGCCCATAGGTTCAAACCTAATCTAATTAGGTTCAAGGCATCAAGATACAATTAGCTCAAATACCTTAGAACTAAACCCAATTGAAAACTTGAGTTAATTCATATACTAGCATGTAAATTAACCCATAAAATTTACAATAAATCCTAATTAGATTAGATCAAGATCAAATCACAAAGTATGTGACCCATTGGTTCCATATCTAGCCAACAGTGGACTCAGACTCATGACCTAAACCAATCCGATTAGATTAGGTCAGTCCAAATGCACCAATTAATCAAAACTCCTTCTAATTAATTCTTAAATTAAACTCTTTTAATTCATATGAGCCCATAAGTCAAGATTAATGTCTAGTAATATGTCATGACTATCCAGAAGATAAAAAATTTAGTAGAAATATCAAAAATATCCTTCAGTGGTAAGTTTCCGTATAATTCATTCCTTCAATCATACAACATCCTAGATGAGCTATGGGCCATGAAATCATATCAAGCTCAAACACTTATCAATATGTATCTCGATCAGAAGGTGATAATTCAGTTGATGATACATTAGAAACTCTTTCTAATTATCATTCTGCTTTGGCCAAAGACTGCTTGAATCATCAACCTATGAGATCATACAGGATATTCACTCTCCTTATAAGAAGTGACCGATTCCTTGTTAACCACTTACAACCTTCATGTACACTGCACCATATCTAGAACACCCCATACAAGGCTCAAAGAATCAAGCTAGAAAATGAACCAAAATATAGATTTATGTACACAAAGCACCATGATAATCTCAGGTCTAAGATCACTTGCACTACTCCCACTAGAGAACAATCGGCTAATAAGCATATAAGACTCCATCTGATGTTCTCTCGATAGGTCAATTTAGTGAACTCATTCTCTAATGAGCACCCACATCCTCGTATTAGTGTCACCATACAAGTGATTGTTTGAGATCAACCACCCTCTCTGTCAAGTATAAATAGGATATGCCAGTCTTACCGGATCATTAATCTCTGACTCAATGATCCTATGACTGAGAATATTTTGGATTAAGGCTATCAAAGATTTAGATCTCACTGGCATAATCTCATCGTGACTTTAAACTATTGCCCAAATCTATGGGGTTCACTATAATCTTAAACAAGTATTAAGATGCAGCATATAATGAAATAAAATATCTAATTTTATTAATAATTGTTATCAAATACATGTGCTTAGAAGATAAAATATAAGAAAATATCTTATAGCATTACTCATGCGATGGCTTATAGGGTATTATTCTTTCAATCTCTCACTTGCCACTAAAGTCAATCGTCCCTATACTTGATGCCCATGCAATCTAGGTGGCGATCAAAATACTATTGTAATAAGATTTTAGTGAACAGATCTGCTATATTATTCTTGGTATCAACTCGCTCTACGATCACATCTTGTCTTTTGATAATCTCCGAACGAGGTGAAAATCGCCTTAGGATGTACTTGGATTTGTGATGAGACCTCGATTTTTTTGCTTGAGCAATAGTCCCAATGTTGTCACAGTAAAGTGGCATGAGGCGTACAATCTCAGGAACCACTCCCAACTATGAGATGAATTTCTTCATTCAAATGGCTTCTTTAACAATCTCACTAGTAGTAATATACTCTACCTCAGTAACTGAGTGAGCTACAGTTTTCTATTTGGAGCTCTTTTAACTTATTGCACCACCATATAGAGTAAATATATACCTGATATGGATTTACAATCATTTGGATCAGATTGAAAAACTAAAATCTGTAAAATTTTTTATTTTAAATCAGATCCACTATAAATGAGAAAAGTATCTCTAGTCCTTCTCAAGTACTTGAGAATATTTTTCACAGTTTTCAATGATCCTCTCCTAGATTTGCCTGAAATCTACTTATAATGCCTAACACATAAGCGATATCAGGTTAGATACATAGCAGCATACATAATCGATTTTATAGCTAAAGCATAAGGAATATAACTTATTCTTTTTCTCCTTTAGGTGTATTAGGAGACATCTTCTTAGAGAGATGTATGCCATGACTCATAGGTAAGTAACCTCTTTTACTCCCATCTATATTGAACCTCTTCGACACTAGATCAATGTACCTAGACTGGGACAAGCCTAGCATCCTCTTAGATCTATCCCTATAGATCTTATATACCAAGTATATAGGATGCTTGATTAAGTTTTTCATGAAAAATTTTTATGATAGCTAGATTTTAACCGATTGCAATATAGAAAAATTATTTCTAATAAGCAGTATGTCATCCACATACAAGACTAAAAAGATAATGGACTCCCACTAGTCTTCTTATACACACATGATTCATCCATATTTTTGATAAAGCTAAACGATTTGACTATCTCATCAAAATAGATGTTCTAAACTCTTCGATGCTTGCTTTAATCCATAAATAGATTTCTTCAGCTTGCATACTTGATTTGCCCTCCCATTGGAGATAAATCCCTCTAGCAATGTCATATAGACTTCTTCCTCAAGATTTTTATTTAGGAAGGCAGTCTTGACATCCATCTCTTTAGATCTCATAATCATGATATACAGATCATAGCAAGCATAATCTGAATAGACTTGAGCATGGCTATCATAAAAAAGTTTCTTCATAACCAACACCTTACCTTTGTCTGAAAACCCTTTGCCACTAGTCTGCCATGTAGGTTTCTACCTGACCATCTGTTCTAATTTTTCTCTTAAAGATCTATTTGTAACCTATTGGGTCACACCCTCAGGTGCATCAACCAAGCGTCCAAACTGTAGGAATCAGAATCTAGGGTTCAGGGTTAGATCTTGAAACTTTTTCAAGATCATACAGCGGAAGACTAAAATAAATCAAAATTTATTTTCTAAAATCAGAGAATCCTAGATCTAAGATCCTATTACATGATTATTACATAGCATTAAATCAAAAATTAAAATATATAAATATAGCATGAACTACATGTTGATCATATCAACATGTTTCTATACTACATCTAATGTATGTATTAAACAATAGATCAGATCTATTACCTTGCAAGTTAGACATTCTAACCTCGCTGATCGGGCTTGAGGATGATGTTGCAAGCACACACGTCCGGCCTCTAGGAGTCATCCACACGAGCCCACGAATCTCGATCAGAAGTCCTGCTTCAGGAAATCAGCACAGTATGCTAGTACTGCGCTGATCCTTCTTTGATGGTTGATCAGGTGCCTCCTTCTTCTTGATTTGGACTCTTCCAAAGAGAAAGTAAAGGAGGAGTTTCAGATCTGAGATGCTCTCAGGAAACTCAAGATGGAGGGAGGAAAGATATGAAAACAAAAACCCTAGAAGAAGACCCTCTTCTTCTTCTCGTTTTCTCTCTAGACACCCTAACTTGTGTCTTTTATATCTCCACGACCCAAAGGTTTTCTCTTGATTTTTGGATGACAAAGGTCTCTCAAATCTCTATTCTTCAAAATTTCATGAAGAAACTCATTTTATATAGAGAGATATGATAGAGTCCTTGTCTAGGTCAAATACCTAGTCAAGGCTTATCCAAACATGGCAAGTTAAGGGCGCCCAACTCTTGAGCACCTCCATATTTTCATGCATGGATAAGAAAAGGGTGCACAATGTAACCCTAAAAGCCATAAAAATTCAAAAAAAATTTGGATAAATTCGGTGCAAAATTGAAAGAGTTTTGGATTTCTAAAACTCTATCTCATAGAATTCGAAATCCAAACTTATTTTTTGATTTGATCCAAACCACCTTCCATGTAAGAAAGAAGAGAGGAGACCTTTTGTGAACGTGGGAGAGACCTGGGAGAGGGCTTTTGTCACACAAAATAAGTGGAGATTGGCGTTGAATAAGAGAGAGGGCGTGGGAAGGCTTATGTGGCGCAAGGTGGAATCCTAGTCTTACTAGGATTCTATCTTATGACTTGTTTTAATTTGGTTTCAAACCAAATCAAATCAAAATTAGATCAACCCAATTAAAATAGGTCTTAACCAATTAAGAACCTAATTTAATCAGATTAAATTAGATTTAAATCTGATTTAATTTTCTAATCAAATTAGAAATTAGATTGACCCAAGTCCTAGTTGAACTAGGACTAGTTTTTCCTTGCACTTGGCTTATCCAATAAACCAATTGGACTTGATCCAATCAAGCCCAAACTAAATCTAATTAAATCATATTTAATTAGACTTAATCTCAGCCCATTGGCTTAATCAAATTAAGCCAATTAGCAATCAAATTGCTAATCGATCCTCCTGCAACACTTGCACTGGGTTAAATGTCAATCGTATTGATCATTTAACCCTAGAACGATTCTTAATCGTTGATCAACCATCCGATCGGATCATGAACTCTAATGTGTGTGACCTCATAGGTCCGAACCTAAGCCGGTAGCATAGGAATAAATTTTATACCAATCGAAGTGACCATCTAGCAATGGTACCCGACGACCGGATAGGTCGAATGTGTAGAACAACATCCTTAGAACCCATGCGGATATAGTTTTCATATAATTCATCCCCTTGACCAAAATGATCATAGGACACCCCAGAGTTCAACTGTCAACTCTGATCAGGTTGTCCACATTGTATTTCAAAATATCAAATCCATCTGATGGATTACCCTGGCCAAGGTTTTGCTAAATTGAAATACAGCGACTCATTCTTCTCCAACTCTTGGAGTGGTCAATCCCATCTCGATCACACTCTGACTTCGCAAGTACTTGACTGTGCCCAGAAGCCTTCCGTCCCTGAATTAGAAATTCAGTTAGTCCAGTACCAAAGCACAGTGAGTTGCTTGCAAGTCACTGAGGCGATCTCAAGTCTAAGGGACACTTATACCTATATCCCATCAGAGACATTCTCGACAGCAGAATGCTCTGGAGTTGGTCACGTTCAATGATGATGTACCCTTACATCTCACCTGTATGCCATACCAGTGTCTCCACACTCCTTGGTTAAGAGGACAACCAACCCATATGGCCTACAGCGACCTATGCTCGATAGAAGCTGTCGTCCTTATTAACAGCCTATCATTTGGTCGTGAACAGTTTTAAGGACTAATCGATAAATCCTCTCTTTATCGAACTTAAATAGTCCTAAGGACTTCATCATAACAACGGAGTTCATTAGAAGATGAAAGCTTATGATGAAGATGCCAAATATATTTTATTTATTAACAAATCAATTACAATACTTGGTTGCTCAACCGTCAACAGCTTGACGATTGGCTTTTTGGGACACATTTCCAACAACTCCCACTTGTCCTAAAGCCACTCGGCACAGTATCTAATACCCATCTTCGACTTGTGGTTGTCGAACTCCTTTATGCCAGGGCTTTAGTGAAGGGGTCGGCTAGGTTCTCCTTTCCGTCGATCTTCTGAAGGTCGACGTCACCTCGATCCACGATCTCTCAGACCAGGTGGAAGCGGTGCAAGATGTGCTTCGTCCGCTGATGTGCTTTGGGTTCCTTCACCTGAGCTATGGCACCAGTGCTGTCAGTAGAGCAGGACTGGACCATCGAGGGAGGGTGCTACTCCGAGCTCGTTGATGAATTTCTCAGCCACACAGCTTCCTTCGCGGCATCCGATGCTGCGATGTACTCCGCTTCACAAACAGAGTCTGCCACAGTATGCTGCTTGGAACTCTTCCAGCAGATGGCTCCACCATTCAGAGTAAAGATATAACCCGACACGCTCCTGCTGTCATCATGGTCAGATTGGAAGCTGGAGTCTGTGAACCCCACAAGTTTCAGATCTGACTCGCCATAAACCAACCATTGGTCCTTAGTATTTCTCAAATACTTAAGGATGGCTTTAACCACTTTCCAGTGATTTTCTCCAGGATCAGATTGGTATCTACTCACTACTCCTAGTGAGTATGCCACATCTGGTCTTGTACATGTCATGGCGTACATGATAGATCCCACGGCTGAAGCATATGGGACTCTACTCATACGCTCTCTCTCTTCAGGAGTTGTCGGACAATCCTTCTTAGAGAGAGAAATTCCATGGCCTATCGGTAGATAGCCCTTCTTGGAATTCTCCATGCTGAACCTCTTCAGCACAGTGTCTATGTACATGGACTGGGATAACCCAAGCATCCTTTTAGATCTATCCCTATAGATCTTCATCCCTAGGATGTAGGATGCTTCACCCAAGTCCTTCATGGAGAACTGTGATGACAACCAAACTTTTATTCCCTGTAGTGCGGGGATGTCATTCCCGATTAAGAGAATGTCATCCACGTACAAGACAAGGAATACCACAACTGGACCATTTGCCCATTTATAGATGCAGGGCTCTTCTCCATTCTTAATGAAGCCATACGTTTTGATCACCTTATCAAAATGCATGTTCCAACTCCGAGAAGCTTGCTTCAATCCATAAATGGATCTCTGAAGCTTGCACACCTTGGACTCATCTGTGGATGTAAACCCCTCAGGTTGTATCATATACACCTCTTCAGTCAGCTCTCCATTCAGGAAAGCTGTCTTTACATCCATCTGCCAGATCTCATAATCCAGATGGGCAGCTATTGCAAGCATTATCCGAATGGATTTGAGCATTGCCACAGGGAAAATCTCGTCATAGTCAATACCATAACGTTGACGATACCCCTTGGCGACCAGACGGGCTTTATAGGTCTCCACCTTTCCGTCTGCGCCCCTCTTCCTTTTGAAGACCCATTTACACCCAATGGGTTTAACCCCTTCAGGTGGGTCAACCAATGTCCATACATCGTTGACCTTCATGGACTCCATTTCGGATTTCATGGCTTCAAGCCATTTCTCGAATCAGGTCTCTGCATTGCATCCATATAGGTGATCGGATCCTCATTATTCTCATCAAGTTCGATGGGATCACCATCCCGGACCAAGAAACCGTAGTATCTGTCCGGCTGACGCGGTACTCTACCGGATCGCCTTAATGGTGCAGGTATATTGGGCTCCGGATCTGATCTAATCATATCCGACTCAGGTTCAGCTATTGGTGTCGGTCCTTCTACCTGTTGAACTTCATCAAGTTCAACCTTAGAGGCAACGGTTCCTTCACCAAGGAACTCCTTTTCTAAAAAGATTGCCTTAAGGCTGACGAACACCTTTTGTTCATCAGCATGGTAGAAAAAATATCCTTTTGTCTCTTTGGGGTACCCTATGAATGAGCATTTGTCAGACCTAGGTCCAAGTTTGTCTGTGACTAATCGTTTGACATAGGCCGGGCACCCCCAGACCCTAAGGTGTGAAAGTGCTGGCTTACGTCCCGTCCATATCTCATATGGAGTCTTAATTACAGACTTACTTGGAACCCTATTTAACAGATAACAGGCCGATTCGAGTGCATATCCCCAGAAGGATATCGGCAAGCTAGCAAAACCCATCATGGATCGGACCATGTCTAACAGAGTCCGATTCCTCCTTTCAGACACACCATTATGCTGTGGTGTTCCTGGAGGAGTCCATTGGGAGAGAATCCCATTCTCTCCTAGATATGTGAGAAACTCACTAGAAAGGTATTCTCCTCCTCGATCAGATCGAAGAGTTTTAATACTCTTCCAGTTTTTTTCTACTTCACTTCGGAATCGTTTGAACATTTCAAATGAATCCGACTTATGTTTCATCAGATAGACATATCCATATCGGGATAGGTCATCCGTGAAAGTTATGAAGTAGAAATATCCACCTCTAGCACTGGTGCTCATGGGCCCGCATACATCAGTATGTACTAGGCCCAAGAGCTCAGTAGCTCTCTCACCTTTTCCAGTAAAAGGTGACTTGGTCATTTTACCAAGAAGACAGGACTCACAGGTTGGAAGTGATTCACAATCACTGACTTCGAGGATTCCTCTTGAGTCAACCTGTTTATTCTGTTCTTGTTTATATGACCTAGCCTACAGTGCCATAAGTAGATATCTGACACACTATCTAATCTAGGGTGCTTGCCAGTAGAATAGACTCTTATCAGGCTTGATCTTTTTGGTCTGGCTCTGCACTGATGTCCCAGCCTGAACTTGCACCTTCTTCACTTTCTTCTTCTTGTTCTTCTTTCCTTTCTAAAGGTCGAGAACCAGAAGACGAACCTCCCACTAAGTTCACCGACTCCTTGTGAAGTTGGTGATCCTTCTCAAAGTTCTGAAGCAACCCCAGTAACCCATGGTAGTTTCTTCAGGCTTTGTCATTCTATAATGAGTGAGGAATGGGAGATAAGACTTGGGCAGCGAGTTCAGTATTGCATCTTTCCCAAGCTGCTCATGCAAGGAAAGCCGAGCTTGCTCAATCGTTCCATCAGCTCGATCATGTACAATACATGATCAGTGACAGAGGCACCATCCCGCATTTTGGCGTTGAAGATGGCACAACTAGTCTTGTGCCTCTCACGTCATCGGGTGTGCCAAAGGCATCCTCCAACACTTGAAGCATGTCCTTTGGCTGAGCCGTCTCGAATCTGCGACTGAACTCGTCGCTCATGCAGCCAGCATGATACAGCGCACCGTGGTCCGATCACTGAGCCACTTCTGGTAAGTGTCTCTGACTGTTCCACGTGCATTGACAGCTGGCTCCTCAGGTGCAGGATCCATTATCACATATAGGATCCGTTCATGCTCCAGGACTATCTTCAACTTTCGGTACCAGCTACCGAAGTTGGGTCCCACCAACTTATCATTGTCCAACAATGATCGGAGCGATAGGGAAGTGGCCATATTTGCACAAAGGAGAACCATAACCTAATTAGTAATTGATTCATTAAACCTAAAGATTTGGACTTTAATCAAAAGGTTTCTCCCACTATTTTATTCGAATTGGTAGCCTCTACCTCCAATTCGAGGAATTACCCTAATTCCTTAGGGTACTAGAATCCACTTAGACTGCACACAAGCCCAACTTTGGTTGGCCAACCCATGTACATCTAAGGGTAGGTTCATAACCAATTTTTCTCTAAACAATTTCTAGTAATTTTAATTTTGCCCCAGAAACCTAATCAGTAGGCTTTGGCCTCCACTGTAAGGATCCGGTTAGGTCCAACCATTAACATGATCATACTTGGTGTATCTAACCAACGAATGATTAAGCCCAACTTTGGTTGGCTCACCTAACCACCATTAGAGAGACACTTCCAAGTCATCATATGATGAGTGATAATTCCATTAGTCAACAAGCACCAGGCCTTTGGGTCTGCAATGATTATTGAGTTAATGGACTCATTATCAAACACCTTAATGGGAGGCTATGACTCAGTTATCTCCATAACTTTATCATTTTAAGGACCTAATAATTTTAGAGGATTTAAATAATATAGAGGATGAGGTCAGATGAACCAGCTTATCATGATCCTCCCACTGGCTTCACCAAGTCAGCTTAAGGGAGACCATTAAAAGGGCTGGTCTAGGAGCACCTAAATCAGTCACACTGATTTACCTAGCTGACATGGGTCAGCTCGAATAGTCAAGTGATCCGATCAAAACATAATTTCACCAAGAGGCCAGGTAAGTTCGATCAGTGGGAGGGTCTGCCAAAGCTTGCCTTAGACACCATCAGAAATGGCCAGGTAAGCGGGCTCCCAATTAAAAACCACCGGTCTGGTTTACCTTAGACACCAACTGGTTTAATTAGTTTCGATTAGATCAACCTAACAGTTCGTGCTAGACCGCTTAGCCAAGAATCAAGTCCATTTGGTTCTCGTTAAAGACATGGACTTGACCAACTACAACTATTGTAATTGATCTAGAGAATCCTTGACCTAATCTAAGACAACAATTGATTAGATTTAGTCAATTCTCTAATTAAGTCCATCTTTAATCTAACCATAGGTCTAACCCAATTAATGGACCTAATTCCACTAACCCATTAACCCAATGTGTTATGATTTGTGTCTTAGGTTCTTCAATTCACAATCCTAGAACCTAATCAAACAACTTCTTAATTCTTAATTAAGTTTTGGGCTGAGGGTTGGGTTCGGCTTTTCAAAAAATAATTTTCATATTTGTAAAATAATTTTACAATATGATTCTACCAACCATATTGCATGTTTGATTCATAATCAAGATGCAAGTGAAATAAACATGAAACTACTTTAGATCTAATCTAAACAGGTTCATGTAATTGAAACAATTTCAACTTTAAACAATTTCTTTGCACAAAAATTATTAACAAAGAGATTTTATTTCAGATTTAAATATCTTTTAAATCTAATAAATCATAAATTTAATCTAGATCATATCTAACAAATTTATGATTAAAGATAGATCTACACAAACTAGGACAACCTTTGCACTGTAAGGGGTAAACCTTACAGCAGGACAACCTTGCAGTTTGTGATTGATCTAAAATTTTAATTTCAGATTTAATGCTATGTAATAATAATGTAATAAGATCTTAGATCTAGAGATTCTCTAGTTTTAAAAATAAATTTTGATTTATTTTAGTCTTCCGCTGTATGATCTTGAAAAAATTTCAAGATCTAACCCTGAAACCCTAGATCTGGTTCCTACAATTGGTATCAGAGCCTAGGTTCTTTATTACATGATTATTTATACATACTTAGATTATTTCTTAGATTAGATCTAATTTATAATCTGATTATTAAATCTAAAATTAAAATTTTAGATCAATCACAAACTGCAAGGTTGTCCTGCTGTAAAGTTTACCCCTTACAGTGCAAAGGTTGTCTTGGTTTGTGTAGATCTATCTTTAATCATAAATTTGTTAGATATGATTTAGATTAAATTTATAATTTATTAGATTTAAAAGATATTTAAATCTGAAATAATATCTCTTTGTTAATAATTTTTGTGCAAAAAATTATTTAAAGTTGAAATTGTTTCAATTACATGAACCTGTTTAGATTAGATCTAAAGTAGTTTCATGTTTATTTCACTTGTATCTTGATTATGAATCAAACATAAAATATGGTTGGTAGAATTATATTGTAAAATTATTTTACCAATATGAAAATTATTTTTTGAAAAGTCGAACCCAACCCTCAGCCCAAAACTTAATTAAGAATTAAGAAGTTGTTTGATTAGGTTCTACGATTGTGAATTGAAGAACCTAAGACACAAATCATAACACATTGGGTTAATGGGTTAGTGAGAATTAGGTCAATTAATTGGGTTAGACCTATGGTTAGATTAAAGATGGACTTAATTAGAGAATTGACTAAATCTAATCAATTATTGTCTTAGATTAGGTCAAGGATTCTCTAGATCAATTACAATAGTTGTAGTTGGTCAAGTCCATGTCTTTAATGAGAACCAAATGGACTTGATTCTTGGCTAAGCGGTCTAGCACGAACTGTTAGGTTGATCTAATCGAAACTAATTAAACCAGTTGGTGTCTAAGGTAAACCAGACTGGTGGTTTTTAATTGGGAGCCCGCTTACCTGGTCATTTCTGATGGTGTCTAAGGCAAGCTTTGGCAGACCCTCCCACTGATCGAACATACCTGGCCTCTTGGTGAAATTATGTTTTGATCAGATCACTTGACTATTCGAGCTAACCCATGTCAGCTAGGTAAATCAGTGTGACTGATTTAGGTGCTCCTAGATCAGCCCTTTTAATGGTCTCCCTTAAGCTGACTTGGTAAAGCCAGTGGGAGGATCATGATAAGTTGGTTCATCTGACCTCATCCTCTATATTATTTAAATCTTCTAAAATTATTAGGTCCTTAAAATGATAAAGTTATGGAGATAATTGAGTCATAGCCTCCCATTAAGGTGTTTGATAATGAGTCCATTAACTCAATAATCATTGCAGACCCAAAGGCCTGGTGCTTGTTGACTAATAAAATTATCACTCATCATATGACGACTTGGAAGTGTCTCTCTAATGGTGGTTAGGTGAGCCAACCAAAGTTGGGCTTAATCATTTGTTGGTTAGATACACCAAGTATGATCATGTTAATGGTTGGACCTAACTGGATCCTTACAGTGGAGGCCAAAGCCTACTGATTAAGTTTCTGGGGCAAAATTAAAATTACTAGAAATTATTTAGAGAAATAATTGGTTATGAACCTACCCTTAGATGTACATGGGTTGGCCAACCAAAGTTCGGCTTGTGTGTAGTCTAAGTGGATTCTAGTACCCACTAAGAAATTAGAGTAATTCTTCGAATTGGAGGTAGAGGCTACCAATTCGAATAAAATAGTGGGATAAACCTTTTGATTAAAGTCCAAATCCTTAGGTTTAATGAATCAATTACTAATTAGATTATAGTTTTTCTTTGTGCAAATATGGCCACTTTCCTATCACTCCGATCATTGTTGGACAATGATAAGTTGGTGGGATCCAACTTCGATAGCTGGTACCGAAAGTTGAAGATAGTCCTAGAGCATGAATGGATCCTATATGTGATAATGGATCCTGCACCTGAGGAGCCAGCTGTCAATGCACGTGGAACAGTCAGAGATACTTACCAGAAGTGGCTCAGTGACCGGACCACGGTGCGCTGTATCATGCTGATTGCCATGAACGATGAGTTCAGTCGCAGATTCGAGATGGCTCAGCCAAAGGACATGCTTCAAGTGTTGGAGGATGCCTTTGGCACACCCGATGACGTAGAGAGGCACAAGACTAGTTGTGCCATCTTCAACGCCAAAATGCGGGATGATGCCTCTATCACTGATCATGTATTGTACATAATCGAGCTGATGGAACGATTGAGCAAGCTCGACTTTCCCTTGCATGAGCAGCTTGGGAAAGATGCAATACTGAACTCGCTGCCCAAGTCTTATCTCCCAATCCTCACTCATTATAGAATGACAAAGCCTGAAGTAAACTACCATGGGTTACTGGGGTTGCTTCAGAACTTTGAGAAGGATCACCAACTTCACAAGGAGTCGGTGAACTTAGTGGGAGGTTCGTCTTCTGGTTCTCGAACTTTTAAGAAAGGAAAGAAGAACAAGAAGAAGAAAGTGAAGAAGGTGCAAGTTCAGGCTGGGACATCAGTGCAGAGCCAGACCAAAAAGATCAAGCCTGATAAGAGTCTATTCTACTGGCAAGCACCCTAGATTAGATAGTGTGTCAGATATCTACTTATGGCATTAGAGGCTAGGTCATATAAACAAGAACAAAATAAACAGGTTGACTCAAGAGGGAATCCTCGAAGTCAGTGATTGTGAATCACTTCCAACCTGTGAGTCCTATCTTCTTGGTAAAATGATCAAGTCACCTTTCACTGAAAAAGGTGAGAGAGCTACTGAGCTCTTGGGCTAGTACATACTGATGTATGCGGGCCCATGAGCAACAGTGCTAGAGGTGGATATTTCTATTTCATAACTTTCACGGATGACCTATCCCGATATGGATATGTCTATCTGATGAAACATAAGTCAGATTCATTTGAAATGTTCAAATGATTCCGAAGTGAAGTAGAAAAACAAACTGGGAAGAGTATTAAAACTCTTCGATCTGATCGAGGAGGAGAATACCTTTCTAGTGAATTTCTTACATATCTAGGAGAGAATAGGATTCTCTCCCAATGGACTCCTCCAGGAACACCACAGCATAATGGTGTGTCTGAAAGGAGGAATCAGACTCTGTTAGACATGGTCCGATCCATGATGGATTTTGCTAGCTTGCCGATATCTTTCTGGGGATATGCACTCGAATCAGCCTGTTATCTATTAAATAGGGTTCCAAGTAAGTCTGTAATTAAGACTCCATATGAGATATGGACAGGGCGTAAGTCAGTACTTTCACACCTTAGGGTCTGGGGGTGCCCGGCCTATGTCAAACGATTAGTCACAGACAAACTTGGACCTAGGTCTAATAAATGCTCATTCATAGGGTACCCCAAAGAGACAAAAGGATATTTTTTCTACCATGCTGATGAACAAAAGGTGTTCGTCAGCCTTAAGGCAATCTTTTTAGAAAAGGAGTTCCTTGGTGAAGGAACCGTTGCCTCTAAGGTTGAACTTGATGAAGTTCAACAGGTAGAAGGACCGACACCAATAGTTGAACCTGAGTCGGATATGATTAGATCAGATCCAGAGCCCAATATACCTGCACCATTAAGGTGATCCGGTAGAGTACCGCGTCAGCCGGACAGATACTACGATTTCTTGGTCCGGGATGGTGATCCCATCAAACGTGATGAGAATAATGAGGATTCGATCACCTATATGGATGCAATGCAGAGATCTGATTTCGAGAAATGGCTTGAAGCCATGAAATTCAAAATGGAGTCCATGAAGGTCAATGATGTATGGACATTGGTTGACCCACCTGAAGGGGTTAAACCCATTAGGTGTAAATGGGTCTTCAAAAGGAAGAGGGGCGCAGACGAAAAGGTGGAGACCTATAAAGCCCGTCTGGTCGCCAAGGGGTATCGTCATCGTTATGGTATTGACTATGACGAGACATTTTCCCCTGTGGCAATGCTCAAATCCATTTGGATAATGCTTGCAATAGCTATCCATCTGGATTATGAGATCTGGCAGATGGATGTAAAGATAGCTTTCCTGAATGGAGAGCTGACCGAAGAGGTGTATATGATACAACCTGAGGGGTTTACATCCACAGATGAGTCCAAGGTGTGCAAGCTTCAGAGATCCATTTATGGACTGAAGCAAGCTTCTCGGAGTTGGAACATGCATTTTGATAAGGTGATCAAAATGTATGGCTTCATTAAGAATGGAGAAGAGCCCTACATCTATAAATGGGCAAATGATCCAGTTGTGGTATTCCTTGTCTTGTACATGGATGACATTCTCTTAATCGGGAATGACATCCCCGCACTACAGGGAATAAAAGTTTGGTTGTCATCACAGTTCTCCATGAAGGACTTGGGTGAAGCATCTTACATCCTAGGGATGAAGATCTATAAGGATAGATCTAAAAGGATGCTTGGGTTATCCCAGTCTATGTACATAGACACTGTGCTGAAGAGGTTCAGCATGGAGAATTCCAAGAAGGGCTATCTACCGATAGGCCATGGAATTTCTCTCTCTAAAAAGGATTGTCCGACAACTCCTGAAGAGAGAGAGCGTATAGTAGAGTTCCATATGCTTCAGCCGTGGGATCTATCATGTACGCCATGACATGTATAAGACCAGATGTGGCATACTCACTAGGAGTAGTGAGTAGATACCAATCTGATCCTGAAGAAAATCACTGGAAAGTGGTTAAAGCCATCCTTAAGTATTTGAGAAATACTAAGGACCAATGGTTGGTTTATGGCAAGTCAGATCTGAAACTTGTGGGGTTCACAGACTCCAGCTTCCAATCTGACCATGATGACAGCAGGAGCGTGTCGGGTTATATCTTTACTCTGAATGGTGGAGCCATCTGCTGGAAGAGTTCCAAGCAGCATACTGTGGCAGACTCTGTTTGTGAAGCGGAGTACATCGCAGCATCGGATGCCGCGAAGGAAGCTGCGTGGCTAAGGAAATTCATCACCGAGCTCGGAGTAGCACCCTCCCTCGATGGTCCAGTCCTGCTCTACTGTAACAGCACTGGTGCCATAGCTCAAGTGAAGGAACCCAAAGCACATCAGCGGACGAAGCACATCTTGCACCGCTTCCACCTAGTCTGAGAGATCGTGGATCAAGGTGATGTCGACCTTCAGAAGATCGACTGAAAGGAGAACCTAGCCGACCCCTTCACTAAAGCCCTGGCGATAAAGGAGTTCAACAACCACAAATCGAAGATGGGTATTAGATACTGTGCCGAGTGGCTTTAGGACAAGTGGGAGTTGTTGGGAAATGTGTCCCAAAAAGCCAATCGTCAAGCTGTTGACGGTTGAGCAATCAAGTATTGTAATTGATTTGTTAATAAATAAAATATATTTGGCATCTTCATCATAAGCTTTCATCTTCTAATGAACTCCGTTGTTATAATGAAGTCCTTAGGACTATTTAAGTTCGATAAAGAGAGGATTTATCGATTAGTCCTTAAAACTGTTCACGACCAAATGATAGGCTGTTAATAAGGACGACAGCTTCTATCGAGCATAGGTCGCTGTAGGCCATATGGGTTGGTTGTCCTCTTAATCAAGGAGTGTGGAGATAGGTATGGCATACAGGTGAGATGTAAGGATACATTATCATTGAACGTGACCAACTCCAGAGCATTCTGCTGTCGAGAATGTCTCTGATGGGATATAGGTATAAGTGTCCCTTAGACTTGAGATCGCCTCAGTGACTTGCGAGCAACTCACTGTGCTTTGGTACTGGACTAACTGAATTTCTAATTCAGGAATGGAAGGCTTCTGGGCATAGTCAAGTACTTGCGAAGTCAGAGTATGATCGAGATAGGATTGACCACTCCAAGAGTTGGAGAAGAATGAGTCGCTGTATTTCAATTTAGCAAAACCTTGGCCAGGGTAATCCATCAGATGGATTTGATATTTTGAAATACAATGTGGACAACCTGATCAGAGTTGACAGTTGAACTCTGGGGTGTCCTATGATCATTTTAGTCAAGGGGATGAATTATATGAAAACTATATCCGCATGGGTTCTAAGGATGTTGTTCTACACATTCGACCTATCCGATCGTCGGGTACCATTGCTAGATGGTCACTTCGATTGGTACATAAATTTATTCCTATGCTATCGGCTTAGGTTCGGATCTATGAGATCACACATATTAGAGTTCATGATCCGATCGGATGGTTGATCAACGATTAAGAATCGTTCTAGGGTTAAATGATCAATACGATTGACATTTAACCCAGTGCAAGTGTTGCAGGAGGATCGATTAGCAATTTGATTGCTAATTGGTTTAATTTGATTAAGCTAAAGGGCTGAGATTAAGTTTAATTAAATATAATTTAATTAGATTTAGTTTGGGCTTGATTGGATCAAGTCCAATTGGTTTATTGGATAAGCCAAGTGCAAGGAAAAACTAGTCCTAGTTCAACTAGGAGTTGGGTCAATCTAATTTCTAATTTGATTAGAAAATTAAATCAGATTTAAATCTAATTTAATCTGATTAAATTAGGTTCTTAATTGGGTTAAGACCTATTTTAATTGGGTTGATCTAATTTTGGTTTGATTTGGTTTGAAAAATCAAATTAAAACAAGTCATGAGATAGAATCCTAGTAAGACTAGGATTCCACCTTGCGCCACATAAGCCTTTCACATGCCCTCTCTCTTATTCAACGCCAATCTCCACTTATTTTGTGTGACAAAAGCCCTCTCCCAGGTCTCTCCCACGTTCATAAAAGGTTTCCTCTCTTCTTTCTTACATGGAAGGTGGTTTGGATCAAATCAAAAAGGAATAAGTTTGGATTTCAAATTCTATGAGATAGAGTTTTAGAAATCCAAAACTCTTTCAATTTTGCACCGAATTTATCCAAATTTTTTTTGAAATTTTTATGGCTTTTAGGGTATACATTGTGTACCTTTTGCTGATAATCCATGCATGAAAATATGGAGGTTCTCAAGAGTTGGGCGCCCCTTAACTTGCCATGTTTGGATCAGCCTTGACTAGGTATTTGACCTAGACAAGGACTCTATCATATCTCTATGTATAAAATGAGTTTCTTCATGAAATTTTTGAAGAAGGTAGAGATCAGAGAGATCTTTGAATCATCCAAAAATCATAGAGAAAGACTTTTGGGTCGTGGAGATATAAAAGACACAAGTTAGGGTATCTAAAGAGAGAAACGAGAAGAAGAAGAGGGTCTTCTTCTAGGGTTATTTGTTTTCATATCTTTCCTCTCTCCATCTTGAGTTTCCTGAGAGCATCTCAGATTTGAAACTCCTCCTTTAACTTTCTATCTTTGGAAGAGTCTAAATCAAGAAGAAGGAGGCACCTGATCAACCATCAAAGAAGGATCAGCGCAGTACTAGCATACTGTGCTGATTTCCTGAAGCAGGACTTCTGATCGAGATTCGTGGGCTCGTGTGGATGACTCCTAGAGGCCGGACGCATGTGTGTCTTGCAACATCATCCTCAAGCCCAGATCAGCGAGGTTAGAATGTCTAACTTGTAAGGTAATAGATCTGATCTATTGTTTAATACATACATTAGATGTAGTATAGAAACATGTTGATATGATCAACATGTGGTTCATGCTATATTTATATATTTTAATTTTTGATTTAATGCTATGTAATAATCATGTAATAGAATCTTAGATCTAAGGATTCTCTGATTTTAGAAAATAAATTTTGATTTATTTTAGTCTTTCGCTGTATGATCTTGAAAAAGTTTCAAGATCTAACCCTGAAACCCTAGATCTGGTTCCTACAGTTTGGACCTTGGTTGATGCACCTGAGGGTGTGACCCCAATAGGTTACAAATAGATCTTTAAGAGAAAAATTAGAACAGATGGTCAGGTAGAAACCTACATGGCCAGACTAGTGGCAAAGGGTTTCAGACAAAGGTAAGGTGTTGGTTATGAAGAAACTTTTTTATTGATAGCCATGCTCAAGTCTATTCAGATTATGCTTGCTATATCTGTATATCATGATTATGAGATCTAAGAGATGGATGTCAAGACTGCCTTCCTAAATAAAAATCTTGAGGAAGAAGTCTATATGACATTGCTAGAGGGATTTATCTCCAATGGGAGGGCAAATCAAGTATGCAAGCTGAAGAAATCTATTTATGGATTAAAGCAAGCATCGAAGAGTTAGAACATCTATTTTGATGAGATAGTCAAATCGTTTAGCTTTATCAAAAATATGGATGAATCATGTGTGTATAAGAAGACTAGTGGGAGTCCCATTATCTTTTTAGTCTTGTATGTGGATGACATACTGCTTATTAGAAATAATTTTTCTATATTGCAATCGGTTAAAATCTAGCTATCATAAAAATTTTTCATGAAAAACTTAATCAAAGCATCCTATATACTTGGTATAAAGATCTATAGGGATAGATCTAAGAGGATGCTAGGCTTGTCCCAGTCTAGGTACATTGATCTAGTGTCGAAGAGGTTCAATATAGATGGGAGTAAAAGAAGTTACTTACCTATGAGTCATGGCATACATCTCTCTAAGAAGATGTCTCCTAATACACCTAAAGAGAGAAAAAGAATAAGTTATATTCCTTATGCTTTAGCTATAAAATCGATTATGTATGCTTTGCTATGTATCTAACCTGATATCGCTTATGTGTTAGGCATTATAAGTAGATTTCAGGCAAATCTAGGAGAGGATCATTGAAAAGCTGTGAAAAATATTCTCAAGTACTTGAGAAGGACTAGAGATACTTTTCTCATTTATAGTGGATCTGATTTAAAATAAAAAATTTTACAGATTTTAGTTTTCAATCTGATCCAAATGATTGTAAATCCATATCAAGGTATATATTTACTCTATATGGTGGTGCAATAAGTTAAAAGAGCTCCAAATAGAAAACTGTAGCTCACTCAGTTACTGAGGTAGAGTATATTACTACTAGTGAGATTGTTAAAGAAGCCATTTGAATGAAGAAATTCATCTCATAGTTGGGAGTGGTTCCTGAGATTGTACGCCTCATGCCACTTTACTGTGACAACATTGGGACTATTGCTCAAGCAAAAAAATCGAGGTCTCATCACAAATCCAAGTACATCCTAAGGCGATTTCACCTCGTTCGGGAGATTATCAAAAGACAAGATGTGATCGTAGAGCGAGTTGATACCAAGAATAATATAGCAGATTTGTTCACTAAAATCTTATTACAATAGTATTTTGATCGCCACCTAGATTGCATGGGCATCAAGTATAGGGACGATTGACTTTAGTGCAAGTGAGAGATTGAAAGAATAATACCCTATAAGCCAATCGCATGAGTAATGCTATAAGATATTTTCTTATATTTTATCTTCTAAGCACATGTATTTGATAACAATTATTAATAAAATTAGATATTTTATTTCATTATATGCTGCATCTTAATACTTGTTTAAGATTATAGTGAACCCCATAGATTTGGGCAATAGTTTAAAGTCACGATGAGATTATGCCAGTGAGATCTAAATCTTTGATAGCCTTAATCCAAAATATTCTCAGTCATAGGATCATTGAGTCAGAGATTAATGATACCGGTAAGACTGGCATATCCTATGTATACTTGACAGAGAGGGTGGTTGATCTCACAATCACTTGTATGGTGACACTAATACGAGGATGTGGGTGCTCATTAGAGAATGAGTTCACTAAATTGACCTATCGAGAGAACATCAGATGGAGTCTTATATGCTTATTAGCCGATTGTTCTCTAGTGGGAGTAGTGCAAGTGATCCTTAGACCTGAGATTATCATGGTGCTTTGTGTACATAAATCTATATTTTGGTTCATTTTCTAGCTTGATTCTTTGAGCCTTGTATGGGGTGTTCTAGATATGGTGCAGTGTACATGAAGGTTGTAAGTGGTTAACAAGGAATCGGTCACTTCTTATAAGGAGAGTGAATATCCTGTATGATCTCATAGGTTGATGATTCAAGCAGTCTTTGGCCAAAGCAGAATGATAATTAGAAAGAGTTTCTAATGTATCATCAACTGAATTATCACCTTCTGATCGAGATACATATTGATAAGTGTTTGAGCTTGATATGATTTCATGCCCATAGCTCATCTAGGATGTTGTATGATTGAAGGAATGAATTATACGGAAACTTACCACTGAAGGATATTTTTGATATTTCTACTAAATTTTTTATCTTCTGGATAGTCATGACATATTACTAGACATCAATCTTGACTTATGGGCTCATATGAATTAAAAGAGTTTAATTTAAGAATTAATTAGAAGGAGTTTTGATTAATTGGTGCATTTGGACTGACCTAATCTAATCGGATTGGTTTAGGTCATGAGTCTGAGTCCACTGTTGGCTAGATATGGAACTCAATGGGTCACATACTTTGTGATTTGATCTTGATCTAATCTAATTAGGATTTATTGTAAATTTTATGGGTTAAATTTACATGCTAGTATATGAATTAACTCAAGTTTTCAATTGGGTTTAGTTCTAAGGTATTTGAGCTAATTGTATCTTGATGCCTTGAACCTAATTAGATTAGGTTTGAACCTATGGGCATTTAGGTAGCTTAAATAATTAGAATGAAAGAGTTTCATTTGATTAAACTCCTCTATGCCGCCCCACCTTTTATCACACCATTTAAATTGGAAGGCCCCATTTATTAGCATTAAGAAGGAGGATTCCTTCTTAATTACTTCTCTTAATTTCTCCCATGCCTTCACTTAATCTCACATGCCAAAATTTATGGGAATAAGAGAAGGAAGAGTCCTTCTTCTCTTGTTCTCCTCCACACACCTTGTATTCCATGTGGTGATTTAATTTTAGCAAAATCCAAGGAACTACATGAGGAAGTGAGGCGCCAAGTGGTGTTTCCCACGCCCCTTCATTCTATTTAAATAGGGGTGCTACATGGGATCTGGCATGCCTTATCTTCAGTGTTTGGGCATGAGATTGAGATGAAAAAAGACACAAAAAATCTGAGAAAAAAAAGGGAGAGAAAAATAGAAAGAAAAGACAAGAGAGAAAGAAAGGCAAGGGTTGCTAACTTAGGGTTTAGTTTTTTCAATAGTTTGATTTTTGAATCGAATCTAGATGGTGAGATCTTTTGAGAAAAGATTTTTGGTGTGATTCTAGTGGAGATTGGAAGGCAATCAGGTGGTGGTATAATTTATCCTTGAGAAGAAAATTGACCGTAGACTTGTGAAGAAGGCTGCAGCACTATCTCGAGTTGGGAAGGATCTTGATCAATGTTATGTGGATCACCATTGGAGGACATCTACTTTGGTATCTTGGGGAGATCATCCTAGCACCAGATTCTCATCTTCAAGAAGGTATATTTTCTATAGCTTATTTGCATGCTAGATTTGTTTAATTGAAATCTATAAGGTAGTGCTAGGGTTTGTGTTTCGGTTAGTATATTTTAAGTGTTAAAACTCACTTTAAAAGTATGTAAAAATTTTAAAAATCATATTCTATTGGACAACTAAAACCCAACAACCACTATGTACTGCTATGTATCACTGGTAGATTGTGAGACTCATCAAACGTCATTTTGATGATCGATGACTCTTGATGGACAGAGTTGGAATCATTCCAACACGTCGAAAGAAGTTTCGATGATATTGTGATAGGGATCACAGTATATCTCACTATCAGATAGAATAGAATCTATGAGGTCACATACAAAAGAGATCTTTATCCGATTAGATGATTGATTAGCGATTATGAATCACAATTGGGTCTAATCATCAATATGATTGATGATTAATCCAGTGTAAGAGTTACAATAAAGTAATTCGTTAAGAGTTAGTGAGTTGTAGGAGGATTGATTAGTAATTAGATTGCTAATTGACTTAATTTGATTGAGTAATAGGGCTAGGATCAAGTCTAATTGAATTGGATTCAATTTGACTTGATTTGGGTTTGATTAGATCAAGCCTGATTGAGTTATGAGATAACCCAAGTGCAAGGGAGACTAATTTCTGATTCGATCAGGATTTAGATTTAATTAATTTCTAATTAAATTAAGATTTTATTAAGAAGATTGGGTTCTTAATTAGATTAGGTTCTTTTATCTCTTTGGTTCTAACTAAATCAGATTTGGTTTGGGACCAAATTGAATCAACCAAGAGTCCAAGTTGGTTTGGACTTCTTCCCTTGTGCCACAACCCAATCCCCATGCCACATTCCTCATGCAAATCTGATTTTGGCATAAGGAATTTGCACACCAATAAGGTGTTGTCACCCCCTCTCATCCACACCTTGGACATGGATCAACTTTGGTTTACATTTGAATTCAAACTTGTTTTGAATTCGAGTTTGAAACTTGATCCTTATCTTGGATGAGTTTAGTCTCATCCTAACTCCCTTTGGATGCCAACCATAAAAGAAAGGTTCTTTTTGGCATTAAATCTGATTTTCCACCATGAGAAACTAGGAGTGGAGTGTGGGATCCTTGAGAGGGGAGTGAGATCTTTTGTGTGTGCAAAATTGAGGAGAGGCATCTCTTCTCATGGTTATGTAGGTCCTAGGGTTTCATTTAGGATTTTGGAAAGAGAGAAAAAAAAGCAAAAAATAGATTTTCTCATGAGTTTTCTTCTTCCTCCTTCACATCTTCTCCCTTCTCTAGTTCTCCATCATCTTTGAGAGGGTCTGAGAGAAAACGACAGAGAAAATCAGCATCAACCATTAGGAGATGATTTTTACAAGGGTGCTAGTACCTCAATGAAGTCAGGGGCCTCTGATCAGATCGAAGATTTTGTGAGGATATCCGTAAAGGTCAGATGTGTATGCGGCTCTGTAGAAACCTCATCGGATTACTATGTTCATCAGATTGTGGTGAAAGGCTACATGCTCAAAGGTATGAAGATCAGATCTTCGATTTTTGATTTTTATTTAAATTTGATTTATTTCTCAGCATCTTAAAATATATGTGATCAATCCTGTTAGCCTATAGATTAGATCAACTTTATGCTTATTAGATAGATTAAAGTGTTTAATCTAGATCAAAATTTTTTTCCACTACATCTTCTGATTTCTGCATGCATGTTCTTGGATGTGCGATATCCTTCAAGTGGTATCAAAGCCACAGGTTATCATTTCACATGTATGTTTTAAGATCTGAAATTTAGATTTAAATATTTACAGAATCTATTTTTACATTAGATGTAAATAATCTGGATATGCATATGTGATATGTGCCCAATTAAGCCCAAATTCAAGCTCAATTTCATCACGTACATAGCAAGAAACATTGGGAATGAAGAACAAGCCAAGAGGCCCAAAAATCAGCCAAACATCAGCCCAAAATCAATCAAAAATTTGGCTCAAAATCCATTTTAAAGCCTCCTGTGTATGGTGGACCGACAGGTCGGTTCACAAAATCTGGGTCGTGGTCCATTGAAACAATAGCTGATCTTTAAAGCGGCATATGGGGCGAGCGGTTGGGTTTGCACCATCAAATGGTTGAGGCTCCATGGAACACCCAATTGAATAGCTAGCAGAGCATGATCCCATATCCAATGGTGGTGGCCCACTGTTTTTCTCGATCTAATGGATGAAAATCAATCTCAGGGTTGATCCAATGGTCCTGGTTGATGCTGGCTGAGAGAATTGGAATAGAGCCTTCTTTTGCACCATTCGATGGTCCAAATCCAATCTAACACCAGATCCAATGGCCAGCATTAATTTCAACCTGATTAAGGAGTGTTTGAGGTGTGATCTGGGCTGTTCAATCACCATCCGACAGCCAAAAAATGGGTTTTTGACCTAGACATGTTTTGGATGCGATTTTGGAAGATTTGAAGCATCCAGGAGTCCTATTACGTGATGTATTCTATGGATAGGAAGAAGTTTTGATATGAGAGGATCAGGAAGGCTATAAAAAGGGGTTCAGGCATATAAAAAAAATCATCCAAGAGATGAAGAGGCACAAGGGAAGGCAGCAAGCAAGCTTTGGGTTGCGGGAAGGCTTCTAAGAAGGAGGTGCTTAGAAAAGAGCTTTGTTCCTATGCTATTTATATGCCTATACCATCTCGAAGATCAAATTTAAAGAGAAAGATGAAGAAGAAGCCCGGCATGCTCTAAGGAGTTTGAAGGAAGAAGGAGAGGTCATCAATCATCTTTCTGATGAGGCTGCACCAATTGTTCACAGAATCTTTGTTATACTTTTTATTTTATTTATTTATTATAATTTAATTTATTTTATTTACTTATTTTTTCAATTTTTTTATAATTAAATTTTGTTTTTAATTAATATAAAATTTATTTTTATGCTCTTTAAATTTTTATTATTTATTTTTGTTGCAAGTAGAAGCTAAGATCTAGTAGTAGATCTTAGTACTAAGTTATTTTTATATTTTTTAAATTTTTATTATTTACTTTTATCATAAGTAGAAGCTAAGATCTAAATAGTAGATCTTAGTATCAATTTTTTTTCATACTTTTAAATTTTTATTTTTTAATTTAAATTATTTTTTAAATTTTTTTATAAAATCAAAGATTTCAAAATAGCACTACCTTCTCTGTGGAATTGACTTGACTCACTACTTTCTATATATTTTTAATTTTTAAAATTTGAAATTAAACCGATAATTACAGTATCCTAATGACAACATCATGAGATATCAAGCTTTTGATGTCATTGCTAGAGAAGAGATATCAATTTTGGTGCCATTATCGGGGAAGAAACAAAGGAAAAAAAATAAAAGGAGAAGGAAAAGTTGTCAATCTTATTTGGTGAGATCAATTCTAACCCTAAACTGCTTTCCTTTTTAGTAGTCATTGTTTTCTTTTTTTTTCAAATTAACTTTAAAGTCACCTACATAAACCTAATAAAAAGCACATGATAAGAGTAAAAACTTGATTATTTAGAGCATTCATTATCTTAGATTTACTTTTGATGATCGCTGGAGATAAGGTAAGCCTCTCAAGTTTAATTAGTTTCATGCATTTAATTTAATTACATAGAATCTCTTATTTAAAATTGATTGTACATATTCATCTTAAATTAATTTAAAGACAACATTTATTAACAAGATAAGATAGAAATTTTATCACCCTTCCTTAGCCCAAAAATAACCAACCAGCATCCCTCATTAATCTAAGCCTAATTAAAACTAATTAGATGCCAGTCTCTAAGGAACTCGAGCTCAATAGGACAAGTGACATCGAAAGTTGAATCAGATCGGATCTAATTGATCAATTGGTGTCTAAACAAATAGTTTAGGGACTACGTCCCAAAGAAAGATGGTTATTTAATTGGTTTTGTTCGCTTATCTGACCAACTTAGTTGGTGTCTAAGAAAAGCAATGGAGGGATCCCCACCAATCTTACACTTATCTGATCAATTGGTTGGTTAGATTCACACTTAGAGTGCTTGATGGTGCACTTGGAATAGTTAGGAGCTGTCTAGATTTAAGGTAACCTCAGTATAGAGAGTCTATTTTGTGCTAACTTGATTACAATTAATATTTAACCATAATTAATTCTTCTCATCTATCATCTTTAGGTCTAGGACTCTCTTAGGATTCTTCACTTTAGAACTTCTCTCTTTCTTTCTCTTCTCTTCTTCTTCCTCTCTCCCTCTTCCTTAAAAAAAAAATTGAATCACATACATTTAGGGTTTGCACTAATACATGCATGGTAGGAGATCTCTTTTTCTTGATCTAGTTGAATCCAATCTTGAAATTGAATGGCTGATCTACGTTAAACCTGACAATCAAATGGCTAAAAGTCTTGAAGAACCACCTAGGCAGATGAAGGAATGCTTTATTCCTTCTATCTATAACCCATTGACTTATATCCACTTACCTGATGTTCTTGCAAGCCATTATGAGATCAAGTCGACCACAATCTAGATGCTCCTATCTTTCTATGGGAACACCAATGAAGACCCTTACAAGTATCTAGATGAGTTTTTAAAAATCTGTTCTACAGTGAAGATTCAAAATTTTACTAAAGATGCACTTAGACTGACTTTGTTCCCTTTTTCACTAAAGGACAAAGTCAAGCACTGGCTTGGCACAATAGGAAGATCAATCCGAACTTGAGTTGAAATGCAGTATAAATTTCTTAAGAAATTCTATCCCATAGGTCGAACCAACACCATGAGGTGAGCTATCACTGGATTTGCTCAGCTTTTAGAAGAACAAATTTATAAGTCATGGGAGAGACTTAAGAAACTTCTTAGAAAATACCCACACCATGGTCTATCTAAGTGGCAAATTGTTTAAGCTTTTTATGAGGATTTAGGTGACCAGTATAGATAGATGGTAGATGCATCTTGTGGAGGTGCATTTATTAGCAAGAGTGAGGATAAAACCTATGCCTTGTTTGAAATTTTGAACGAAAATTCGATCATCCATGCTTCAATAACTTCCTATGAAAGGGCAATTTCTCACCAAAAGTAGGCAGAATCTATAAGATCAAACATTCAGACTCCAGTTCTAAGGCTAACTTGAATCTGATAGCACAAAAATTAGATAATGTCGATCTTCTTGTCCAGAAGTTAGATCAATTTTTAACCCTAGGTCAACAATTTCTTACACAATACACATTACCTTCAAATTATCAAGACATTTGTTCTATTTTTGCTAGCCCAGCTTATCATATGAGTAAATATCGCACAGCTATACAGTTTCCATCTTTCATCCAAGAATAAGTTCAAGCTGTACAAGACTACTCCAAGCTGACTAATGACCCAATCGCATATACATACAACCCAGATTGGAGGAACCACCTTAATTTTTTTTGAAAACCCTAATAGATTTAGGCTCCGACCCAAATTTTTTCAGTGCAAAACTTTTAAAATAGATCCCAATATAAAAATTATGCCTATAACAAAGGTCAATCGAATCAACCTACCCAGCCACCATATCATAGTTAGCCATCATACCCACCTCCTCAACAAACCAATCTAGCTGACAATATATTTACTCAACTTCAACAACTGATTATGATCTAACAACAATCCATCACTTGGCTAGAAGCATAAATAGGATAGTTAGCTGAGTCCACCATAAGGAGAGAATTAGGTCAATTACTGAGCCAACTGAATTGAATCCCAAGAGCAACCCACCCAATATCCACCAACCACCTAGACCTAGTCATCAATCCAATGTCCTACCTAAGAATCTCCAATTTGAGAATGTCAAAGCAATTTTCGAGCTTAAAAGTGATAGAATTTTTAAGGATCCATACTAAGACCAAGTGAGAGAGGCTAGTACTGATGCTAGCCAAAATATGAACTTAGAAGAAGATGTTAGTATTAAGACTAACTGCATAGAAGAACCTGAGCCTGGAACTGGTATTGATGCTAGTTCCAATCTAAATAAGAAAAATAAAGGGAAGAAGACTGTAGATGAGTTATTTGAGACATATAAATCTAGAGTCTCATTCTTTCAGCCCTAGAAGTCGGTTCTTCCTACAAAAAATAGGAGCACACAATGAGGAGCTAATAAAATTGTTTAAAAAAATTCATATTAATTTACCCCTCCTCGATATAATTCAGCATGTTCCAGCTTATGCAAAATTTTTTAAAGAATTTTGCACACAAAAGCATAAAGTCGAGAATAACAAAGAGAATTATGCTGTCTGAGGATATAAGTACAGTCTTATTGAATCCATTGCCTCAAAAAATGAAAGACCCTAGTGCTCCTTTGATTTTATGTGTTATAGGAGGCATCACCTTTGACTGAGTCCTGTTAGATTTAGGAGCTAGTGTGAATCTATTTTCAACATTGATTTATAAAAAATTTGGGATAGGAGAATTGAAACCCACATCGGTTATTTTACAACTAATTGATAGACCTATAAAGATGCCATGTGACCTGATTGAAGATGTCTTGGTTAGAGTAAACAAATATTATTTTTTGGTAGACTTTCTCATACTTGAAATGAAACCATCCCAAGAGCTGAATCAGAATCCCATAATTTTAGGTTGTCCATTCCTAGCAACTGCCCATGCCCACATCAATTATAAAACAGGAGCTATGGATTTTTTTTTTTGAGGATCAAAAAGTGAGAATCAATATTTTTAATACCTCAAAGTATGCTCAAAAGGAAGAAAACTATTCCATAATTGATTTGATAAATGAGATAATTGAGTCTGATTTTTCCTTAGATTTGATGAAAGATGATTTTCTAGATGAGTCCATTAAAGAAATCGAAGTCCAGAAGGTGAATGTCCTACTTGATTTGAAAGAGTTAATGTTTTGCATGCCAATCTTATCATATTTGTAAAAGAGATTAATCTGCTTTATCTTCCATTCTCATGTAATTGACATATTTTATTATGAATAAAATTGAGATATTTTGTTTCATCATATGCTGTGTATTGATTAAAATTATGATGAACCTCATAGACTAGGGCAATAGTTTTAGGGTGATGATTAAATCATGCCACTGAGATCTAAAATCTGAAAATTCTAATCTAAAATCTTTTCAGTCATAGAACCATTGAATCGGAGATCAATGATATCAGATAGACTGGCACATCCTATGTATACTCGATAGAAAGGATGATTGATCTCATAATCACTTATGTGGAGATACTAATACAAGGATATGGGTGCTCATAGGAGGATGAGTTCATTAAAATGATCCATCATGAGAATTACATCTTATGAAAGTCTTACTTACACATCAAAAGATGATTCTCTAGTGAAAGTAGTGTATGTGGTCTATTGATCTGAGGCTACCACAGTACCTTGTATATATAGATCTATATTTTGGTTCATTTTCTATCATGACTTTCTAAGATATGTATAGGGTGTTCTGGATATAATAAAATATATATGAAGATAGTAAGTCAACAAAAAATCGATCACTCTCGATAAGGAGAGATGTCATCCTAAGTTATCTCATCAATCGATGACTTAGGAAATCTTTGATCAAAATATGATGAAAATTAAAAATAGTTTCTAATATTTCATAGGTCAAGTCATCATTAGTGAATTGAGATTCATTTAAATAAGTGTTAGGATTTGACATTATTTCATGCCCATTACTTATTCAGGATGAAAGGTGATCGAATGATTGAATTGCATGATAACTTGCCACTGAAGGATATTTTTGATATTTTTATCAGAATATTCCATATCTTTTAGATAAGCATGACATGTTGCCAGATATAAATCATGTCTTGTAAGTTTTTATGAATTAAAGAGATTACTTCATGGGTCAATTAGAGCAGATTCTAATTTGACAACTTGGATCTACATCGGTTTGACCTAAATTGATTAGATGGAATCTAATCAAATCTGGTCAACATATATTTGGACCTATTGTTGGCTAGGTGTGGAGCTCAATAGCTCACACACATTAAGAAATTAGTCAAAGATTTTATTTAAATTAATTTATGGGTCATTGGAACCTAATTGTGTGGCTAATTGATAAGTTAGCATTTATAGGCTAACCCAAGCTCCTATTTTGGTCAGTTTTGGATCGAACCTGATTTAGTTTATGAACCAAATTAATTATAAATTAATTTGGGTTCTTCTCTGATGTGGGCAGCCATTAGATGGTGCCACATGGCCCTAATTGGCATAGAAATGAGAGAGTCCAAATAGGAAAGGACTCTATCATATCTTGGTGCAGAATTTGGTGGGCGGCAATTTTCTTTTAGCATCAAAAGACTTGGAGAGTTCTTCTTAATTGGGTTTCAGAGCACATGTGGTGCCTCATCAAACCCTCTATCATCCTAGCACAGGTTTTAAAGTGTTTGATGGCCTGATATGGCATGGAAGAGGAAGGAAAGCAGTGCACGTGCGTGAATATGTCCCAAAATGGTGCTTGTATCTTTATATTTTTAATGGAGAAATAAAAATGATTCATAGGGGTTTCTTTCGTTGATTTAAATCAGAGAAATCCCTCCTACCACGTGGCAAAATATGGGATTTTTTGGTTTAAATTGGGATACCAAAAGACTTCTTTTGTGGCTGCACGTATGAGATAAGTTGTGAAGCGGTGTTTCATTTCAAGAGATCTTATCTCATAACTCTTTTGGTTATGATAAAACTTATCATATGGTAGTTGAAGGTTATGAAAAGGTGCTTCACATTCTCCCTCTTCACATATAAATAGAGGTCGGTAGATTTGAGGAGGGCATTCAACTCTTACATGCTTTCTTGTCTTGGTTAGGACAAGAATCCTCTCCTCATCTCTCTTACACCCCTAGTTCTCTTAGGACAAGCCTATTTAGCCTATTCTAAGCCTAATTAGGTTTAGTACAAGGCTCAAGAGGGTCTTAAGAGGTCTAGCCAAGTTTTCAAGAAGCCAAAAAGTGGTCCAAATCAGGTTCGAAAAGCGGTTCGACCAAACCAATCGAGTCATGATCAACTCGAGTCCAGCGATCGGGTTCAAGAAGGAGCATCTCTTTGAGCCAATTCTGTGTGGATCACCATTGGAGGGCATATACTTGTGTACTTTATGAAGATATTGAAAATAGCGATTGAGGTATTTATATTATTATGTGCTTCATTTATCATAGTTTATTAATTTGATTGCATACATCAAGGGGATCCTAGGGTTTAGGGTTTCAGGTATTGTAGAATTTCATAAATATTTTTAAAATTCAACTTTTCACTACATGATTGGAACCCAACAATGGTATCAGAGCAACCTTTGGTTGGTTCAATCAAATTATATTATTGGCTACATCATCTAGGGTTTAATATATATTTATGTGCTATGAAAATTAAAACCCTAAATTGGAAATGCTATGTCATGTTCCATGTTTCATATACTATGAATTGCTATATCAATTATGTTATTTATCATTCTGTAAGGTCGCCTTGGCATAGTGGTGGATGTATGCTATGTGGTAATGGTTGTCCTAGAGTGATGATATGACATACTACTGCATTTTATGTGATGAGTTGTTTTTCACATGGATATTATGATATGCTAAACATGCAATGCTATGATTAGAGTATAGATGTTAAATGTTAGAATGTGCATGAGATTGGAAAAGCCCTCATAAAAAAAAAAATTATATTAAGTTGCAGTGATAATAACTGTGGGTTAATCAATTCTTGTTCAATTGATCAGTTGGTGTTTAGGAAAGTGCAAAAAGTGTTCTTTAATTGATTCCGTTGACTGATCTGATCAATTTATTGATGTCTAAGAAAAGCAATGGAGGGACTCCCACCTACTTACTTGGCCAATTTGGTTAAATGATTAAAAAATTAAAAAAATCTATTGTTGGGTTCACTACATGAAAGCCTTTCTTCATGCTAAGATAATTTTATGTCAAGAACCTTAATAAGACTATACTATGGAGACTGATGTAAAATAGGTATTGGTACATTTAAAAATGCTTATGGATATCTAGATATGTTGCTTTGTTATGCAACCATAAGGACAACATTATTCTAATATGGCCATAAAGAAATGAAGAGTCAAACTTATCTAGACACTATAGTTTGTTGTGCAACTACAAAGTTATGAGTGTATTAGAGGCAAGTATTATTTTGAGAATTGCATGGATGCAATTGGAGTGGGTGTTTTTCTACTCTTGAACTCATGAATGTTTGTTGTATAACCACATGATATTTATGGGGAATAGAGATCTCAACCCCCCCATGGAAACCAAGTTAATGTTTCTCACCTATCATATATGAGGGGTATGATAGATGTGATAAAATAGTGGAAGAGATAATTAGATTTAAGTCCTCTTCTAATTATACTTGTCATCATGAGTGTTTGCTTATACGTTGTTCTTTATTTAATGTAGAATACTTCTGCATAAATGGTATCTTCATTGTCACTGCGTGGTATATTGGACATAAATAAATTGATCAGTTCTAACTGTGTGGATTGGTTATGAAATTTGAGGATTGTGCTTACTCAAGAGAAAGTCTCTTATGTCGTCGACACTCCTGATCCAAGGCTGATCGGAGAAGATGCTACGAAGGAGGAAAAGACCACATACAAGATATGGTAGAATGACAGTATAACGATTAAATGTATTATGTTGGCCTCAATGAGTAATGAACTGCATAGGTAACATAATGGCATGGACCCTCAATCCAACCTTCTCAACTTAAAAGAGTTGTATGGAGAGAAAAGTAAAACTACTCGATATGAAATATCGAAGTAGTTGTTCTATACAAGAATGAGTGAAGGCTCATCTGTGCAAGCCCATATTTTGAAAATGATTGACTTAATCACACATTAGGTCAATTAGGATTTGTTATGGATGGTGAACTCTCTCAAGACTTGATCCTGCAATCACTCCCTGAATCTTTCTCACAGTTTGTTATCAATTATCATATGAACAAACTGAATACCACTTTGTCAGAGCTGTTAAACATATTAACAATAGTTGAGAGTCACTTCAAAAGTGACAAAGCTAATCTTCTTCTAGTGGATAGAAAAAAGAAGATGGCAAAGGACAAGGGTTCAAAGAAAAATAAAAAACTGAACCCTAAAGGTAGCAACTTCAAGAGGAAGAAGGTGAAGAAGGTCTTCAAAGATGGTACCTACTTTTACTACGGCAAGCAGGGATACTAGAAGAAAGATTGCAAAAGCTATCTTGCAAGTGTGAAGCTAGATGCTGGTGGAGTATCTAAAGGTTTATACATGATACATACTACTTTTCTATTAAGTGCTTCAACTTCTAATTTATAGATATTAGATACCGCTTGTGGGTTTCATATATACAAGTCATTGCAGGACTTGCAGAAAATTAGAAGTTTGAAGGAAGGTGACTTCATGCTGCATGGAGCTAATAGAGAATCCATTCAAGCAATAGCAGTTGGCACCTATTATTTGTCTGTATCTATGGGCAAGACTATTATATTAAGAGATTATTATATATGCCCAATATAATTAGAAATATTATTTCTGCACCAATGTTATTGAGACATGGTTTTGAAATAAAAGCAAAGAGCAATAGTTGCTCTATTTTTCTATCTAATGAGTTTATTGGAAAGGCATATGTGGATAATAATCTTTTTATACTTTCACTTAATGATAATATTTTTATGATGGATAAAAATAAGAAAAAAAAATAATATGATATATCTCTGGCATTGCCGACTTGATCATATAAGTGAGTCAAAGATTAACAAGTTAATCAAAGATGAGTTCTTTGATTCTAATAATTTTCAATCATTAGAAATTTGTGAATCATGCCTCATAGGAAAGATGACCAAATCTCCATTCACTAGACATGGAGAAAGGGCTGGTGAATTGTTAGGCCTAATACATTTAGATGTTTGTGGGCCTATGATAACTCATGTCAGGGGTGGATACTCTTATTTCATCATACTTACTGATGATCGATCAAGATTTGGATATGTGTATCTTATGAAATACAAATTTGAAGTCTTTAAAAAATTTAAAGAGTATTAAAAGATTATTGAGAAATAAACTGAGAAAAGTATCAAAATTCTTAGATCTGATCGAGATGGAGAATACTTATCTAGTGAGTTTCTTGATTATCTGAAAAAAATGATATTCTCTCTGAATGGACCCCTCCTTATATACCATAGTTAAATGGTGTAGCCAAAAGGAGCAGTCGCATCTTATTAGATATGGTGTAGTCCATGATGTTCTTCATGGACCTTTTCATTTCATTTTGGGGATATGCCCTAGAAACTGTTGCCTATATTTTAAATAGAGTACCATCTAAGTCTGTCACTAATACTCCACATGAAATATAGAAAGGCAAAAGATCCAATCTTAAACATTTTAAGATTTGGGGTTGTTCAGCTTATGTCAAAAGTATTTTTGGACATAAGTAAAATTCTAGGATAGAAAAATGTAGGTTTATTGGGTATCCTCTAAAAAGTATTGGATACTATTTTTATCATCCTACTGAACAAAAATTGTTATCAGTAGACATGCTACCTTCTTGAAAAAAAAATTTATCCAAGAAAAAGGTAGTGGGAGGATAGTTGAACTTAGAGAAATTCAAGACCTACATACAATTCCTTAAAAACTTGTGGATAGTCCACAACTTGAACCTCAACCTATTGAACCCAATGATAGTATACATCTACATAACACACCTCTCCGAAGGTCAGAGAGAGTGTGAAATATACCTCTTAGATATGATTTTGTCATTGAAAATGATGATGAAACCCAGATCATTCAAGATGATGATCCTTTGACTTATTTGAAAGCCATCATGAGTAAGGACTCTGATAGATGGTTTAAAGCCATGAAATCTAAAATGAACTCCATGTACTCCAATCAAGTATAGATTTTGGTTGATACGCCTGAGGGTATAAACTTGATAGGGTGTAAATAGATCTTCAAAAGGAAGATTGAAGCTGATGGCCAAGTTGAAACCTACAAGACTAGGTTGGTGGCAAAAGGTTTCAGACAAAAATAAAGAATTGACTATGATGAAACCTTCTCACCAGTAGCTATGTTCAAGTCTATTCAGATAATGCTTGCCATAGCACATATTATGATTTTAAAATCTGGCAAATGGATATAAAAACTATCTTCCTTAATGGCAACCTTGAGGAAGAAGTTTATATGTCATAGCCGGAAGGGTTTGTCTCAAGTATGAAACCAAACTAAGTATGCAGGCTAAAAAAATCTATTTATGGATTAAAACAATCATCGAAGAGCTAGAATATTCATTTTGATGAAATAGTCAAAGAGTTTGGCTTCATCAAAAATGTAGATGAACCATGTGTGTATAAGAAGACAAGTGGGAGTGCCATTATCTTCTTAGTCCTGTATGTTGATGACATTGTTATCATGGGGAAAGATATTCCATTGTTACAATCAGTCAAATCTTGGCTATCTAAAAAATTTTTAATGAAAAACTTGAGAGAGGCATCCTATATACTTGGTATAAAGATCTAAAGAGATAAATCTAAAAGGATGTTAGGTTTATCCCAATCTAGGTACATTGATCTAGTATTGAAAAGATTCAACATGGAGGGAAGTAAAAGAGGTTACTTATCGATAGGTCAAGGCATACATCTCTTTAAGAAGATATCTCCAAAGATACCTGAAGAGATAAATAGAATGAGTTCTATACCTTATGCTTCAGCAATAGGGTCTATTATGTATGTCATGTTATGTACCAAACCTGATATGACTTATGCTTTAGGCATAACCAGTAGATTTCAGACTAATCCAGGGGAGGAACATTAGAAAGCAGTGAAAAATATTCTTAAGTACCTGAGAAAGACTAATGATATTTTTCTTATATATGGAGGGTTTGATTTAAAACTAGAAGGATATACTAATTCTAGTTTTCAATCTGATCTTGATGATAGTAAGTCCATATCAGGATATGTATTTACCTTATATGGAGGAGCAGTAAGTTGGAAGAGTTTTAAGCAACAGACTATAGCTGACTCAATTACTAAGACAGAATATATAGCTGTTAGTGAAATCACCAAAGAAGCTATCTGGATGAAGAAGTTCATCACCGAATTGGGTGTAATTCCTGAAATTGTATATCTCGTGCTACTTTACTATGATAACACCGGGGCTATAGCTCAAGCTAAGAAACCAAGATCTCGTCAGAAATCCAAACATATTCTAAGATACTTCCACATTATTCAAAAAATTATCGTAAGAAAAAATATTATTATAGAATGAGTGGATACAAAGAACAACATAGCAGACCCATTCACTAAGACCCTGTCACGGCAAATGTTAGATCGTCATCTTGATTGTATAGGAATTAAATACAAGGATGATTGGCTTTAGTGCAAGTGGGAGATTGAAAGAGTTAATACCCTACAAGTCAATCTCATGGCATATATAAAAGAGATTAATCTGCTTTATCTTCCATATTGATGTAATTGATATATTTTATTATGAATAAAATTGAGGTATTTTGTTTCATCATATGCTGTGCATTGATTAAAATTATGATGAACCTCATAGGTTAGGACAATGATTTTAGGATAATGATTAAATCATGTCAGTGAGATCTAAAATTCTAAAATTCTAATCTAAAATTTTTTCAGTCATAGGATCATTGAGTCGGAGATCAATGATATTGGATAGACTGGCACATCCTATATTTGCTCAATGGAGAGGGTGATTGATCTCACAATCACTTGTGTGGGGATACTAATACAAAGATGTGATGTTCATAGAAGGATGAGTTCACTAAAGTGATCCATCATGAGAATTACATCTTATGGAAGTCTTACTTACATGTCAAATGATGATTCTCTAGTGGGAGTAGTGCATGTGGTCCATTGATCTGAGGCTACCACAGTATCTTGTATATATATATATCTATATTTTGGTTCATTTTCTATCATAATTTTTTAAGATATGTGTGGGGTGTTCTGGATATAGTGAAATATATATGAAGGTGTGAGTAAGTCAATAAAGAATCGATCACTTTCGATAAGGGGAGATGTTATCCTAAGAAATTTCATCAATTTATGACTCAAGAAATCTTTGATCAATGCATGATAAAAATTAGAAATAGTTTTTAATATTTTATAGGTCGAGTCATCATAGTGAATTGAGATTCATTCGAAATAAGTGTTAGGATTTGATATTTTTCCATACCCATTACTTATTCAGGATGAAAGATGATCGAAGGATTGAATTATATGGTAACTTACAACTGAAGGATATTTTTGATATTTTTATTAAAATATTCTATATTATTTAGGTAGACATGAGATGTTGCTAGACATCAATCATGTCTTATAGGTTTTCATGAATAAAAGTATTAATTCATGGGTCAATTAAAGAAGTTTCTAATTTGACAACTCGGGTCTACATTGATTTGACCGAAATCGATTAGATGGAGTCTAATAAAATCTGGTCAACATGTATCTGGACCTACTTCTAGCTAGGTGTGGAGCCCAATGGGTCACACACATTAAGGAATTAGTCAAAAATTTTATTTGAATTAATTTATGGGTCATTGGATCCTAATTGGGTGGCTAGTTGATAAGCTAGCAGTTGTAGGCTAACCCAAGCTCTTATTTTGGTCAGTTTCGATTCGAACCTGATTTAGTTTATGAACCAAATTAATTGAAAATTAATTTAGATTCTTCTCTAATGTGGGCAGCCATCAGATGATGCCACATGGCCCTAATTGGCGTAGAAATGAGAGAGTCCAAATAGGAAAGGTCTCTATAATATCTTGGCATAGAATTTGGTGGGCGGCAACTTTCTTTTGGCATCAAAAGACTTGGAGAGTCCTTAATTGGGTTTAAGACCCATGTGGCACCTCATTAAACCCTCTATCAGTCTAGCACAAGTTTTAAAGTGTTTGATGGCCTGATATGGCATGGAAGAGGAAGGAAAGTAGCACACACGCATGAAGACGTCCCAAAGAGGTGCCTACTGAAGGGAAGCATGGTGGTTTTGTGCATGCATTTTTAAAATTTTTCAGTGGAACATATATAGATTAAATAATTTAATCTAAAATATATATATAAATTAAATCTAAAACTATCATGCAGGATCTATGATATGAACTAATATGCATGTAGGTAAATCTGAAATCTAAAATTCAACAAGTATAGATCATATCTATATATAATTAGATCATATCTAAATTATATTTAGATCATATCTAAATATGAATTAAGTTTAAAACTTCATACTTGAGTATGGATAGCAGATCACCGCATCCAAAATCTATAGTAGTTGCTTCTTCATGATGCTCGACAGCCGCACACGTATCTGGCCTCTACAGGTATTCAAATGAAGCCCATGTGCTGATCGATCTCTCCGGGAGTGCTAGCTCGTGAAGACACCATATTTTAACTGATATAAAAAAAATATGAAGAGGATAAAAAATAAGGAGACCATCTCCTTTTTCTTTTTGGATCCACGCATCAAATCTCTACGATAGAGATCAAGAGAAGAACCCTTTCCTCTCAATTCTCCCGCACACAAGAGAGAACCTTTCTCTCTTCCTTTCATACCTTTAAGAAAAAATTTTCTTCTCTAATTTTTTATGATAAAAATTAAATCTAATCTTATTTCTCAAACTAAAAATAATATAGATTTTCATGCTCTAGAAAAATCTAAAAGAAAGACTCAAGAGAAGAACCATTCTTCACTATTCTTCTTTCTTTTCCTCCTTGATCTAGAACTCTAGGAAATCCCAAATATCCAACTAAATTTTTTTGATATATATTTTTTTAAATTTTTATGTTAAAAATTATATCTAATCTAATTTTTATTCTAAAAAAAAAAAAAATCTAGAAGAAGAACTTCTTCTTCTCCAAGGCTGCGCACAAGAAAGAAGACCCTTCTTCTTCCTTCTCTTTCTCTCGTTGGGAAAAAATTTTCTTGTCCCATTTTTTGCTGTAGAACCAACAAGAGAAGCCCTCTTTGATACCTAAGAATCAGTAGCAAAAGTCTTATAAAATATTTTCAATAGGGGTTGGGAAGGAAGCCTAGATGCATGGGATATGGGGCATCCAACTCTTGGACACCCCTCCTTTCTTTTTGGCGACTAAAAGAGGAGGAGACACCCCTTTTTTTTACATGAAAGAGAGGGAGAATGTGGATCCTTTGGTGGGGAATGAGATATTCCATAGTGAAGAAGAGATGTGGCATGGAGACTTAAATAGAGAGATGGAGGGAGTTGGTTCAGCCCTATTCCAAATAGGATTCAAGAATATTGGTCAAACTCTAACTAATTCTTGGATCCAATCCTAACTAACTTAGAAATTAGTTATAACAAATTAACAAATTAGGTCCTAGCCTAATTAGAAAATCAATTAGGCCCCAATCTAATTCGAGAATTAGTTAGATTAAAATCCTGTCTGTGGGAAGCATTTTTTTTATTCAATAGAGCTTGATCCAATCAAGCCTATTGTTCAATAAGGTTTGATCCAATCAAAGCCTATATCAAACTAATTGAATCTTATTCAACTTAAAATTTGATTTGCATCCCTAGGATCTGAAAGAAAAGTGCCCTATAAGCCAATCGCAAGTGTGTTGCGATGGAACTTTTTTTACAATTTTTCAACTCATGAAATGACATTTATTATTATTTGAGGTATTGATTCATCATATTAGCTGCATCTTATTATATCTAAGATTATGATGAACTTCAAAGATTAGGATAATAATTTTAGGAGATATGATATTGGTCATGCTAGTGAGATCTAAAATCCTAAAATTCTAATATTAAATATTCCTGATCGTAGGAGCATTGAGTCGGGGATCAATGTTCTGGATAGACTGGTACATCCTATGTATGCTCAATGGAGAGGGTGGTAGATCTCACTAGCCACTTGTGTGAGATACTAATATAAGGATGTGGATGCTCATTTGAGAAATGAGTCCACCGAATTGACTTGATGAAAGAGAACATCTTACGGAAGCCTTATTTGCATGTTAAAGATGGTTCTCTAAGTGAGAGTTGTGCAAGTGATCCTTAGACCTGAGACCACCATGAAATCTTGTGCATATGAATCCATATTTTGATTCATACCCAGATATGGCATTAAGACATGTACGGGATATTCTGGATATGGTAGAGTATGTATGGAGGTTGTGAGTAGGTCAACATGGAATCAATCATTCCTAATAAGAGGAGATTGCATCTTGTGTATTCTCAATTCTAGATGACTCGAGAAAAATCTTTTGGCCAAAAGCAGGAAGAAGATTAAAAAGAGTTTCTAAGCTTCTTCATTGGAGTCATCATTGGTTAATTAAGATTTGATATGAATATGTGTTTGAGTTTGACATGATTCCATACTTGTGAACATATTCAGGGTGCAAGGATGATCGAAGGACTGAATTGCACGATAATTTGCCACTGAAGGGTAGGTTTGGTATTTCTATCAAATTTTATATCTTTTGGATAGTCATGATACATTGCTAGATGTCAATCTTGACTTATAGATTTTTGACTGAATTAAAGAGTTTAATTCGATTGCCAATTAGAAATGATTCTAATTATTGAGCTCGGGTTAGCTCGATTGGACCTAAATCAACTAGATTGAAATCTAATCAAATTTGATCAACTTATATCCAGACCTACTATCGGCTAGATGTGGAACCCAATGGGTCATACACATATAAAAATTGGCCAAGGACCCTTTTGAAAAAGGTTGATTGAAATTTTGTATTCAATCAGGGTTCCGGTAAGCATGCTAGTACGTGTGGAAACCCTTGCTCCTTTGGAGACCAATTTGGTCCCATCCCTTACTAATTACCTAGCCCAATTTGGTAGATATTTGGGTTAGGTCATGATACCTGGAAGCAGCCCAAATTGGGGCACCACATCCCATGTTAACACCAAATATGAAGAGTCCAAGTTGTGGTGGACTCTTGGTGTAAAACAGGTTTGGCCTACAAGTGTTGGCATGGGTAGAAGAAAAAAATTATTTTTTTATGAGATTAAATTATGTGTGGTAGCTTACATTACCTTCCATCCTCTGATTCACATCTCAATGTATGAGATATATTTTTTTTAAAATTTATGGGGTAGAGAAAAAAATAGAAAAAGAAGGATGTCTCGCATGCGCATAAAAGCATCGCGTATCTCCATGATTTGGAAAGTCCTTATCTCAATCAAATGCTTTAAGATTAGAATTATTTTTGGTGATTATATTTTGTACTTGATATTATATTTTTGATATTTTTTTTGAAATTTTTTCAGACTTATCTGGATGCCAAACGGATGCCATAAGTTGCTCCTGATGCTTGCACGCATGGTGATCAGCACTCACATGAAGAGGTGTGAGGATAGCATCCTTTCGTAAGAATTTTATTACTATTTTTAATTTTCTAGAATTTAGATTTAATCCCCAATACACATGAATTTTTGAGAATTTTTTTGATTTGAGAAGGGATAAAAAATATCTCTTCTTTGGTTGCATGCGTGCAGACTAGGGTGCTGATCGACGTATCATGGATAAGAGTCCTTCTGCTTGAAGGAATGCTTATCTCTGATAATCAGATCAGATATGCCTTTTAGATAAGGCATGTCCCTCTCTTTTGGCATCCCTTTGGTGGCTATAAATGTCTGGGGTGCTGGGTATCTGATGAATCTAAGAGGGGTTTCCAATTTCTCTCCTGTTGCTCTTCTTTCTTTCTTACAACCTATCTTAGTTTTAGGATAAGGCTTTGGGATTTAAGACAAAGCCTTATCTGGTCCTAACAAGGATTGTAAGGGTCTGAAAGAAAGAGAATCAGAAGTCTAGAGGAGATTCTAAGAGGATGAGGTCAGGTTCTTGAAAAAACTTGATCGGTACGAGGCTAGTCGAGTTCTAGGGGCTAGAACTCTTGAAGCAAGGTGAAGAAGGAGCGCTGTCTTTAGTTCAATTTCTGTGTGGATCATCATTGGAGGGTGGATACTTGGATGCCTTATAAAAATTGAGATTAGTGCTACAGGTATTCTTCTTATCCTAATTTATATTTATTATGCTTTGATTATTATAGTCAAGAGTTTCTAGGCATTAGGGCTTTCGGTGCATTGGATGTTTTGAATGAAAATTTTAAACACCTAACCCTTCCACTGTGCCATCAGATACAACAGTGGTATCAGAGCTTATCTTGATTTATATAATCAAAGATTAAATTATTATCTTGATTGTGATCAAGCATGGGTTTTTGGTTTGGTTCAAGTCGGGTCAAGGGTTGAACCCGATAGAACATCCAAACCCTATCATGTTATAGAGATATGTTTTAAATATAAAATGCATGATGTATGTGTAAATTTTTTTAGTAGCTTAGTACTCTAATTGGAGTTCATCACCAGATCGTTCGGTCATAAGAGCAAGTAGGGTTCAGAGACCCTCTCTTCCTATTCAATAGGGTACTCTTATAGCCTGTAGGGGTGCCACTGTGATGTTCCAAGAAGAACCGTGAAAAGAGTATTTTATATTCACGCATGTTACTAAAACTTTATGCATATATGATATACTTGAGATGTTTAGTTACCATCATATTGTATGATTCTGCTTTCAAATCTTAGAGATATGATAAGATGCCATAATTAGTTGTTAAGATTATTAAGATACAACTATTATAGTACATTCTTGTGATAGATTGAATTAGGATATGTTTGAGACCATTAAAGCCCTCATAAAAATCATATTAAGTCGAAGTGTTGTGAACCAGAAGCTGATATATTTTCTTGAATCGATTAATTAATTGGTGTCTAAGAAGTGTTTCAAGTATGGTGGTTATTTATTTGGTTCTATTGCTGGTCTGGCCAATCTTATTAGTGTCTAAGAAAAGCAATGGGGGGACCCCCACCAATCTTAACACTTTCTTGGCCAATTAGATTAGTTCGAATCTTGAATGAAGGTAGCTTAGTATTTTAAATACTACTAAGGGCCTTCCTTCATGCTAGGTTAATATTACATCATGAACTATGGCTAGTTTGTTGTGTTACCATAAGGCTTGTCATAAAGATTGATATAACATAATCTTGGTGCATAAAAGATGCTTACAGTAATTTTGGATATATTGCTTTGTTGTGCTAACACAAGGACAATTATATTCGATTTTGACTATATTAAAATGAAGGGTCTTACTTAACTAAAATATTATAGCTTGTTGTGTTAACACAAGGCTAATAATATTTTAGAGGCCAAGATAAAATATTGAGAATTGCATGAGATGTAATTAGAAAGAGTTTCCTACCTATAAACTCATAAGGGTTTATTATGTTAACACAAGATCGTTATGAGAAATTAGGATCTCAATCCCACTAAGATAAATATAAAATATATCTCATTTACTATAGGAGAGGGCTATGGTATCTGATAAAATAGTGGAAGACATAACTAGTTTTAAAAGTCCTCATCTAGTTATGCATGTCAAAAATGAGTGGTTTGCTTATACTATTATTTTATGTAGATTTAAGTCAACATTATGGCTTCTTTATTTTCACCCCATGATACCATAAATAAAACTATATTGATCGATACAACTATGTGGATTGGTTGAGAAACTTGCAAATTAGGTTTATATCGAAAAAGAATTCTGATATTCTGGATATTTCTGACCCTAGATTGGTTCGTAATAATGAGAAGATAATGATATCCGTATGGATATTATTTATGGAAAATTTAGACATTGAGAGTATAATTGCAAGAATTATCTTGCAAGATTGAAGCAGGGTGCAAGTGTAACACCAAAAGATATATATATGATACAGACCTATTTTTCATTGAGTGATTCAGACTCTAATATTTGGGTATTGGATATCATCTGTGGATTGCACATTTGTAATTTATTACAGTGACTATAGAATATCAAAGATTTGAAAAGAGATGACCTCGAGTTTATAGCACAAGTGGAGAGTCTATTAGCGCAAAGACTGTGGGAACCTATATGCTTGATTTACCTTCAGACAAAATTTTAGAATTAAAAGACTATTATTACATGCCAAAGGTCATTAGAAATATTATTTCTATACCTTTATTGTTAAAACAAGGTTATGAAATAAGGCTAATAGAAAATGGATGCTTCATTTTTTTTTATGAATTTTATGGCAGTGTTTATATTGATA
>NC_026003.2:33028048-33124835 GCF_000442705.2 Elaeis guineensis | reverse complement strand
TTGATTTGAGAAGGGATAAAAAATATCTTTCTTTGGTTGCATGCGTGCAGACTAGGGTGCTGATCGACGTATCATGGATAAGAGTCCTTCTGCTTGAAGGAATGCTTATCTCTGATAATCAGATCAGATATGCCTTTTAGATAAGGCATGTCCCTCTCTTTTGGCATCCCTTTGGTGGCTATAAATGTCTGGGGTGCTGGGTATCTGATGAATCTAAGAGGGTTTCCAATTTCTCTCCTGTTGCTCTTCTTTCTTTCTTACAACCTATCTTAGTTTTAGGATAAGGCTTTGGGATTTAAGACAAAGCTTATCTGGTCCTAACAAGGATTGTAAGGGTCTGAAAGAAGAGAATCAGAAGTCTAGAGGAGATTCTAAGAGGATGAGGTCAGGTTCTTGAAAAAACTTGATCGGTACGAGGCTAGTCGAGTTCTAGGGGCTAGAACTCTTGAAGCAAGGTGAAGAAGGAGCGCTGTCTTTAGTTCAATTTTCTGTGTGGATCATCATTGGAGGGTGGATACTTGGATGCCTTATAAAAATTGAGATTAGTGCTACAGGTATTCTTCTTATCCTAATTTATATTTATTATGCTTTGATTATTATAGTCAAGAGTTTCTAGGCATTAGGGCTTTCGGTGCATTGGATGTTTTGAATGAAAATTTTAAACACCTAACCCTTCCACTGTGCCATCAGATACAACAGTGGTATCAGAGCTTATCTTGATTTATATAATCAAAGATTAAATTATTATCTTGATTGTGATCAAGCATGGGTTTTTGGTTTGGTTCAAGTCGGGTCAAGGGTTGAACCCGATAGAACATCCAAACCCTATCATGTTATAGAGATATGTTTTAAATATAAAATGCATGATGTATGTGTAAATTTTTTTAGTAGCTTAGTACTCTAATTGGAGTTCATCACCAGATCGTTCGGTCATAAGAGCAAGTAGGGTTCAGAGACCCTCTCTTCCTATTCAATAGGGTACTCTTATAGCCTGTAGGGGTGCCACTGTGATGTTCCAAGAAGAACCGTGAAAAGAGTATTTTATATTCACGCATGTTACTAAAACTTTATGCATATATGATATACTTGAGATGTTTAGTTACCATCATATTGTATGATTCTGCTTTCAAATCTTAGAGATATGATAAGATGCCATAATTAGTTGTTAAGATTATTAAGATACAACTATTATAGTACATTCTTGTGATAGATTGAATTAGGATATGTTTGAGACCATTAAAGCCCTCATAAAAATCATATTAAGTCGAAGTGTTGTGAACCAGAAGCTGATATATTTTCTTGAATCGATTAATTAATTGGTGTCTAAGAAGTGTTTCAAGTATGGTGGTTATTTATTTGGTTCTATTGCTGGTCTGGCCAATCTTATTAGTGTCTAAGAAAAGCAATGGGGGGACCCCCACCAATCTTAACACTTTCTTGGCCAATTAGATTAGTTCGAATCTTGAATGAAGGTAGCTTAGTATTTTAAATACTACTAAGGGCCTTCCTTCATGCTAGGTTAATATTACATCATGAACTATGGCTAGTTTGTTGTGTTACCATAAGGCTTGTCATAAAGATTGATATAACATAATCTTGGTGCATAAAAGATGCTTACAGTAATTTTGGATATATTGCTTTGTTGTGCTAACACAAGGACAATTATATTCGATTTTGACTATATTAAAATGAAGGGTCTTACTTAACTAAAATATTATAGCTTGTTGTGTTAACACAAGGCTAATAATATTTTAGAGGCCAAGATAAAATATTGAGAATTGCATGAGATGTAATTAGAAAGAGTTTCCTACCTATAAACTCATAAGGGTTTATTATGTTAACACAAGATCGTTATGAGAAATTAGGATCTCAATCCCACTAAGATAAATATAAAATATATCTCATTTACTATAGGAGAGGGCTATGGTATCTGATAAAATAGTGGAAGACATAACTAGTTTTAAAAGTCCTCATCTAGTTATGCATGTCAAAAATGAGTGGTTTGCTTATACTATTATTTTATGTAGATTTAAGTCAACATTATGGCTTCTTTATTTTCACCCCATGATACCATAAATAAAACTATATTGATCGATACAACTATGTGGATTGGTTGAGAAACTTGCAAATTAGGTTTATATCGAAAAAGAATTCTGATATTCTGGATATTTCTGACCCTAGATTGGTTCGTAATAATGAGAAGATAATGATATCCGTATGGATATTATTTATGGAAAATTTAGACATTGAGAGTATAATTGCAAGAATTATCTTGCAAGATTGAAGCAGGGTGCAAGTGTAACACCAAAAGATATATATATGATACAGACCTATTTTTCATTGAGTGATTCAGACTCTAATATTTGGGTATTGGATATCATCTGTGGATTGCACATTTGTAATTTATTACAGTGACTATAGAATATCAAAGATTTGAAAAGAGATGACCTCGAGTTTATAGCACAAGTGGAGAGTCTATTAGCGCAAAGACTGTGGGAACCTATATGCTTGATTTACCTTCAGACAAAATTTTAGAATTAAAAGACTATTATTACATGCCAAAGGTCATTAGAAATATTATTTCTATACCTTTATTGTTAAAACAAGGTTATGAAATAAGGCTAATAGAAAATGGATGCTTCATTTTTTTTATGAATTTTATGGCAGTGTTTATATTGATAACAATCTTTTAATTCTTACACTCAATGAAAATATTTTTCATATTAAAAGAAATATGAAAAGAAAGAGAGAAAATGTGAATGTCACATATCTCTAGCATTGTCACCTTGGTCATATTAGTGAGTCAAGGATAAATAAGTTATACAAAGAAGAATTCTTTGATCCAAATGATTATGGATCATTGGAGACTTATAAATCTTGTCTCATGGATAAGATGACCAAGACTTCATTTTCTTAATATGGAGAGAGGACAAGTGAGTTGTTAGCTCTAGTACATATAGATGTATATGGACTGATAACAACTCAGGCCAGAAGAAGATACTCCTATTTTATTACCTTTACAGATGATTTATTAAGGTTCGGATATGTGTATCTTATGAAACATAAATTTGAAGCTTTTGATAAGTTCAAGGAGTATCAAAGTATGATCGAGAAACAAACTAAAAAAAGTATCAAAGTTCTTCAATCTATCGAAGAGGAGAGTACTTATCCAGTGAATTTTTTGATCATCTTAAAAGTAAAGGTATTCTCTCTGAATGGATCTCTCCTTATACACCTCAGTTAAATAGTATAGCAGAAAGGAGGAATCGTACTTTAATGGATATGGTACGGTCTATGATATGCTTCACCGATCTCCCAATATCTTTCTAGGGGTAATGCCTTAGAGACTGTCACATATATATTAAACGGAATGCCTTCAAAGTCTATTGTAAGTACTCCATATGAGATATGGAATAGAAGGAAGCCTAATCTTAAATATTTTAAGACTTTGGACAGTTCTACTTATGTCAAAAATATTTTTGGACATAAGCTTAATGCTAGATCAGACAAGTGTAGGTTTGTAGAGTATCTTAATGAAATTAATAGATATTATTTAACCATCCTACTGAAAAAAAGGTGTTTGTTAGTAGGCACGTCACTTTCTTGAAACATGAATTTATCCAAGAAGGAGGTAGTGGGAGGAATATTGAATTTATGAAAGTTCATGATCTACAAATCGATCTAGAAATACCAGTGGTTGGACCATAAGAAGATCCTCAATCAAAAGTACCCAAAGATAAGGTACATCCACTACACACATCTCCTCTTCGAAGGTCAGATAGAGTGTGTCAAGCATCTCTGAGATATAATTTTATCATTGAGAATAACAATTCTATCAACATCATTCAGGATGTTGATCCACTGACCTATTCGGAAGCTGTCATGAGTAGGAACTCAGACAGATAGCTGGAAGCTATGAAATCTGAGATGGACTTGATGAATACCAACCAAGTATAGACCTTGATTGATGCACCTGAGGATGTGACCCCAATATAGGGTGCAAGTAGGTCTTCAAAAGGAAGATCAGAGTAGATGGCCAAGTAGAAACCTATAAAGCTAGGTTAGTGGCGAAGGATTTTAGTCAAAAGCAAAGAATTGACTATGATGAAATCTTCTCACTAATAGCTATGCTCAAGTCCATCCGGATTTGCTTGTAATAGCGGCATACTATGATTATGAAATCTGACAGATGGATGTCAAGACCATTTTTCTTAATAATAATCTAGAGGAAAAGGTCTATATGACTCAGCCAGAGGGATTTATCTTAAGTGGAAGAGCAAATCAAGTATGCAAGCTAATGAGATCCATCTATAGATCGAAGTAAGCTTCGAGGAGCTGGAACATTCGATTCGATATGACAGTCAAAGAGTTTGGCTTTATCAAAAATACGGATGAACCATGTGTATACAAGAAGACAAGTGGGAGTGTTATTATCTTCTTGGTTCTATATATTGGTGACATATTGCTCATTGGGAATGATATCTCAATGATGCAATCAGTCAAGACTTAGCTATCGAATAAGTTTTTCATGAAAGATTTGGGTGAAGCATCCTATATACTGGATATAAAGATCTATAGAGATAAATCTAAAAAGAAGTTAAGCTTATCCCAATCATGGTATATAGATCTCATATTAAAGATATTTAATATGGAGGCAAGTAAGAGGTTACTTGCCTGCAAGTCATGGTATATATCTCTCTAAGAGAATATGTCCTAAGACATTAGAAGAGAGGAAAAGGATGAATGAAATCTCATATGCTTCAGCTGTGGGATCAATTATGTATACCATGCTACGTACCAAGACTGATGTAGCTTATGCTTTGGGCATAGCTAGTAGATTTCAGGCTGATCCAAGGAAGGATCATTGGAAAGTAGATGATAGCAAGTCAATATCAGGATATGTGTTTATCCTAAATGTGGGGTAGTGAGTTGGAAGAGTTTTAAGCAGTAGATAGTAGCTGACTCAACTACTGAGCTAGAGTATGTTGCTGCTAATGAAGCCATTAAGGAAGCTATCTGGATGAAGAAACTCATCATGGATTTAAAAGTCATTCCTAAGATTGAAGGATCAGTGTCACACTAGAGTAATAACACTGGGGCCATTATTCAAGATAAGGAACCTAGGTCTCATTATAGATCCAAACACATCCTCAGACATTTTCATCTCGTTAGAGACAAGATGTTTTCTTTAAATGAGTAGACAGAAAGAACAATATAGCAGACCTATTCACTAGGGCCATACTACCGCAGCTATATGATTATCATCATGATTGTATGAGATAAAAGGTGATTGGCTTTAGTGCAAGTGTGAGATTGAAAGAAAAGTACCCTATAAGCCAATCGCAAGTGTGTTGTGATGGGATTTTCTTTACAATTTTTCAACTCATGAAATGACATTTATTATTATTTGAGGTATTGATTCATCATATTTGCTGCATCTTATTATGTCTAAGATTATGATGAACCCCAAAGATTAGGATAATGATTTTAGGAGACATGAATTGGTCATGCTAGTGAGACCTAAAATCCTAATATTAAATATTTTGGGTCGTAGGAGCATTGAGTCGGAGATCAATGTTTCAGATAGACTGGTACATCCTATGTATGCTCAATGAAGAGGATGACAGATCTCACTAGCTACTTGTGTGAGACACTAATACAAGGATGTGGGTGCTCATTTGAGAAATGAGTCCACTGAATTGACTCGATGAAAGAGAACATCTTATGGAAGCCTTATTTGCATGTCAAAGATGGTTCTCTAAGTAAGAGTTGTGCAAGTGATCCTTAGACCTGAGACCACCATGGAATCTTATGCTCATGAATCTATATTTTGGTTCATACCCAGGCATGGTATTAAGATATGTACGGGATATTCTGGATATGGTGGAGTGTATATGGAGGTTGTGAGTAGGTCAACATGGAATCAATCACACCTAATAAGAGGAGATCGCATCCTGTGTATTCTCAATCCTAGATGACTCGAGAAAAAATTTTTTGGCCAAAAATAGGAAGGAGATTAGAAAGAGTTTCTAAGCTTCTTCATTGGAGTCATCATTGGTTAATTAAGAATCAATATGAATATGTGTTTGAGTTGGACATGCTTCCATACTCATGAACATATTCAGGGTGCAAGGATGATTGAAGGATTGAATTACACGATAATTTGCCATTGAAGGATAGATTTGATATTTCTATCAAATTTTAGATTTTTTGGGTAGTCATGATATGTTGCTAGACATCAATCTTGACTTGTAAGTTTTTGACCGAATTAAAGAGTTTAATTCGATTGCCAATTATAAATGATTCTAATTATTGAGCTCGGGTTTGCTCGATTGGACCTAAGTAAATTAGATTGAAATCTAATCAAATTTGATCAACTTATACTCGGACCTACTGCTAGCTAGATGTGAAATCTAATAGGTCATACACATATGAAAATTGGCCAAGGACTTTTTTGAAAAAGGTTGATTGAAATTTTGGATTCAATCAGGGTTCCGGTAAGCATGCTAGCACGTGTGGAAACCCTTGCTCTTTTGGAGACCAATTTGGTCCCATCCCTTGCTAATTACCTAACCCAATTTGGTAGACATTTGGGTCAGGTCGTGATACCTAGAAGCAGCCCAAATTAGGGTACCACATCCCATGTTAACGCCAAATATGAAGAGTCCAAGTTGTGGTGGACTCTTGGTGTAAAACAGGTTCTGCCTACAAATGTTGGCATAGGTAGAAGAAAAAAATTATTTTTTTGTAGGATTAAATTATGTGTAATAGCTTATATCACCCTCCATCCTCTGGTGCACATGTCAAAATATGATATATATTTTTTCTAAAATTTATGGGGTAAAGAAAAAATTAGAAAAAGAAGGATGTCTCGCACACATGTGCAGAAGCATCGCATCTCTCCATGATTTGGAGAGTCCTTATCCTAATCAAATGCTTTTATATTGGAATGATTTTTTGTGATGACATTCTTCACTTGATAGTATATTTTTAATAATTTTTTTGGAATTTTTTCATACGTATCTGGATGCCAAATGGATGCTATAAGTCGGTCCTGATGCTTGCACGCATGGTGATCAGCACTTGCATAAAGAGATGCGAGGATAGCATCCTTCCATGATAATTTTATCAGTATTTTTAATTTTTTAGAATTTAGATTAAATCCCCAATCTATGTAGATTTTTAAATTTTTTTTTGATTTGAGAAGGGACATGAAAACATCCCTTCTTTGGTTGCACGCACGTAGACTAGGGTGCTGATCGACGTATCATGGATAAGAGTCCTTCTGCTTGAAGGAACTCTTATCTCTGATAATCAGATCAGATATGCCTTTTAGATAAGGCATATCCCTCTCTTTTGGCATCCCTCTGGTGGCTATAAATAGGCGGGGGCCGGGGTGCTGGGTATCCGATGAATCTAAGAGGGATTTCCAATTTCTCTTCTGTTGCTCTCCTTTCTTTTTTACAACCTATCTTAGTTTTAGGACAAGGCTTTGAAATTTAAGACAAAGCCTTATCTGGTCTTAAAAAGGGTTGTAAGGATCCTAAAGAAGGAGAATCAGAAGTCCAAAGAGGTTCTAAGAGGGTGAGGTCAGATTCTTGAAGAAATTTGACCGGTACGAGGCTAGTCGAGTTCTAGGGGCTAGAACTCTTGAAGCAAGGTAAAGAAGGAGCACTATCTTTGGTTCAATTTCTGTGTGGATCACCATTGGAGGGAGGATACTTGGATGCCTTATGAAAATTGAGATTAGTGCTACAGATATTCTTCTTATCCTAATTTATATTTATTATGCTTTGATTATTATAGTCAAGAGTTTCTGGGCATTAGGGCTTCCTATGCATTGGGTGTTTTGAATAAAAATTTTAAATACTTAACCCTTCCACTGTGCCACCAAAACCCAACAGGATCAATTGGACTAAGCCCTGTTATCTAATAGGACGCATCCAATCAATCTAAAGTAAATCTAACTGAATTAAATTCAATTAGATTTGATCCAATCTCCATTGCTCAATCAAATTGAGCCAATTAACAACCATATTATTAATTAATTAATTTTTTAATTTATCAATCATTAGTAAATAATTTATTACAATCTTTACATAGAATTAATTATCAATCACATTAATAATTAAACCCTTTAATGATTCATAATCGTCGATCACCATTTGATCAGACGGTACTTCTATGTGTGTACCTCATAGGTTCGAACCTAAGCCGGTAGCACAAGAATAATTTCTGTACTAATCAATGTTACCATCTGATAATGATTTTTGACATTCGGATAGGCCGAATGTATGTCCATCAATAGTCTAGAACCGATATGGATATAGTTACTATATAATTTATCCCTATGATACTCGATGCTTAAGGATAACTTTGGGTTAAACTGTCAACCCAGGATGAGTGGTCCACATTATGTCTCAACCTCAAAAATTCTTTGACTCGTTACTAGGACTACTTGGACCAAAGTTTTGCTAAACTAAAATATAGTGATGCATCATCTATAATTTTACTTGGAGTGGTCAATCCTATCTTGACTCGCACTCAGACTTCACAAGTACTTGACTGTACTAAGAAACCTTCCATAATTGAATTAAAAATTCGTATAGTCCAGCACCAAAGCACAGTGAGTTACTTGCAAGTCACTGAGGTAGCCTCAGATCAGAGGGACACTTATACCCATATCCCATCAGAGCAACCCTTGACAGTAGAGTGCTCCGAAAGTGATCACTCTTAGTAAAATGTACTCCTACATATCACCCATATGCTATACCCATGTCACTATATACCTTGGTTAAGAGGATAACCAACTAATATGGCACACAATGACCTACACTTGATACAATTATCATCTTTGTAATAATTGTATCATTTGGTCGTGAGCAGAATTTAAAAACCACACGATAAATCTTCCTTTATTATTTTGAAAGTAGCTCTAAGGACTTCATCATAACATATAAGTTCTATTTAGGAAGATATATTCCTTATGATGAATCTTGTCAGATAGCATTTATCATTTTATAATTCATATACATACATAAAGTATAATCATCTACAATCTAGATGATTGGCTTTAGGATATATTTTCCAACAACTCTTATTTGAAATAAAGCCATTTGAACTAAAGCCAATCAGATTAGTATCGAATACTCATCTTTCATTTGTGATCATCGAACTCTTTAGATCTGATTGCTCTAGTCAATGGATCGATCAATTCTCCTTTCAGTCGATCTTCCTAAGGTTGACTTTATTTTAATCTTATCGAACAAGGTGATTACAATACAGAAAGTGTTTAGTTCTCAGATGGAACATTAGTTCTTCAGCTTGAGCTATGGCTCCAGTACTGCTATCAATATAGAAGGACTGGACCATTAACGGAAGGTGCCTCTCCAAGCTCGCTAATGAACTTCTATAACCAAACAACTTCTTTACCAGCATCAAATCCATAAAGAACTCCGTATCGCAAATAAAATGACTACTGAATACTGCATGAAACTTTTCCAGCATGTCGCTCATCTTTTTAGGATAAAAACATAATCTGACACAACTTTGTCATTTTGATCTGCTTAAAAATTGGAATCAATATTCTATAAATTTTAAGTCAGATTCTCTATAAACGAGCCATTAATCCTTAGTATTTCATAAATACTTAAGGATGATTCTCATAATCTTCCAAATTTTTATGGAGAACAGAGATGACAACCAAGCTTTTATTCCCTGTAATGTAGGGATGTCATTTTTGATTAAAAAAATTTCATCCAAATAACACAAAGAATACTATTATAAAACTATTACCCTATTTGTACATACAGGATCCTATTTTAGTCTCAATGAAGCCATACGTTCAAAATGTATATTTCAACTTTGAGAAGTTTAATTCTATCTGAGTGGATTTGAGGATTGCCATAAGAAAAATATCTCATCATAGTCAACACTATAATTTTGATGAAACTTTGACAATCAAACAGAATTAATAGGTCTCCATCTTTTCATCTATGCCTCTTATCCATCTAAAATCAACTTACACCCTATGGGTCTTACCGCTTCAGATGAATAAATGAATGTCCATACATCATCGATCTTCATGGACTTCATTTCAGATTTAATGGCTCCAAGCCACTTCTCAAAGTTAGATCCCTATATGGCATCTATATGGGAGATCAAATCCCCTCTCCGAACCTAGAAATCGAAGTAGCTGTTCAGCTAACACAGTACTCTAACGATCTACTCAGAGATGTCTTTATATCGGGCTCTAGATTTGATCTCTTCAACTTCGATTTTGTTAGTTTATGTCAGAGTTGGTTCTTCTACCTATCAAACTTCACCAAGCTTAGTCTTAACGGTATTAGTTCCTTCACTAATTTTTTTTTTTTCAAAAAGAATGCCTTAAGATCCATGAACATTTTATGTTCATTAGGAAGGTAGAAAAAATATTCTTAATATAGTATTCATCAGACCAAGATCCAAGCTAGTCAGTATGTGAACATTTCACATAAGTCCGACACTTCAAATCCTAAGGTAAGAGAACATCGAATTACCCAAGTCCATATCTTATATGGAGTTTTGGTGATCGATTTGCTCAGAACATTCTTGAGCACATATCAAGTAGTCTCTAAAACATAACCTCAGGCAGACCAGCAAACCCGTAATAGACCGAACTATGTCTAACAAAGTTTGATTCCTCCTCTCAGATATCCTTTTAAACAATGGTGTCTTAGGAAAGGTCCATTAAGAGAGAATCCAATTCTCTTCTAAATATGTCTAAAACTTACTGTAAAGGTATTTACTTCATCGATCTGATCGATGAGTTCTAATACTCTTTGCATTTTATTTTTCTATCTTATTATAGAATCATTTGAACATTTCAATCGATTTAGATTGGTACTTTATAAGCAAAATGCACCCATACCAAGATAGATCGTCAGAGATTTTTTAATGAAGTAGTAAGCCTTCTTTTGGCACTAATGTTTATGAGTGCAAATACATCAATATGTATCAAACTCAAAATATCATTGGCTCGTTTATCCTTTCTAGTAAAAGGTGATTAAGTCAACTATGCTAAAAGTAGGTTTCAGTGATATTATTTAATCTAGGGTACTAGTTAGATGTGTATTTCATACTAACAGGCTATGGTACTGAGTTTATATTATTTTCAATTATCCACTCATTGTTGTAGTATTATTCATAATGATATAGCAATAATCATTCTTATAGACACCATCAATAAGATTAGACAATAGTGACAATCACTTAAAATGACATCTTCAGGATTGAAAATAAGCTTGATGATTTCTAATGTTAAGACTGGAACAGACTTCTATCTCTTATATTCAGGAGTCTCTTGCCATTTACAAACCTTCTACTATCTTAAAGTCTTTTGCAACTATTTGCAAACATGACTTGTACTGTCAGTATCCTATACTTAGATAGTAGTATTATCAATAGAAAAAATTCAAAGAGTTATATATAACTATCTTGACCAGTAACCATTTGCTGATTTCTCTCTTAAGCCTGTTTAGATTAGCAGATTTCTTGATCAATTCGCTCAAAAACTATACTCAACTTCCGATACTAGCTATCAAAATTAGATCCGATAATATTGTCACTGTCTATCAGTGAATAGAGCGACAATATATTCTAGTCATTTTTGAAAAGAGAATAATTGACCTATTAGTATATGAACTATTTTAAGCCTAAAAACTTTGACTTTAGTCTAAAGGTTCTCTCACTATTTTATACAAATTGGTAGCCTTTACCTCCAATCTGAGAAATTATTTTAATTCTTTAGCAGATGCTAGAATCTACACAGATTGCATTCGGGCCCGAGTGTGGCTCAACCAACCCTAGTGCATCCATGGATAGGTTCATAACTAATTATTTTTCCAAATAATTTCTAGCAATCAGATTTTGCCCCAGGTATCTCTGCAGCAGGTATGTGATGCCTCCACTGAAATATCTGCTTAGGTCCAACCATTAATATGACAACATCAAGTGCATTCAACAAATAGATGTTCAGACCTGAGTGTGGCTCGACCAATCTGAGTATTGATCTGAAGGTATAATAAGATGGTCATATGATGGATGATAATTCTAATACATAATAGACACCAGGTGTGTGGCACCTCCAATGCCTATTTAAAATATTAGACCCATTATCACGTACCTTAATAGGAGGCTATGATCTTGTTATCCCCATAACTAGCTTATTTTATGGACCTAATAATTTAGAAGATTTGGTTAATATATTTTAGAACCAATCAGTTGACCTACAAGTCATAAATCCTTCCACTGACTTCACCAAATCAAGTAAAGGACTAGTGACTAGCTGGTCCAACTGGCAAGTCGTAAATCCTCCCACTGACTTTATAAGTCATGAGAAAGACTAGAGACAAATCGGTCATGGGCAACTAAATCAGTCATACTGATTAATTTTAACCACATGGGTCAACTCGAGTCACCTAGCGATCTAATCAGCCCAATGACTCGGGCTCAACTTTTGAGCCTCAATCAAGGTCCATTTGATTTAATCAAAGATATAGACTCGATCAACTACAACTATTATGTTTGATTTAGAGTACCCTAGACCTAATCTAAATCAACTATTGGTTAGATTTGATCAACTACTCTTTTTAGTCCATTAAGTCTTTGATTCTAACCTTAGATCTAATCTAATTAAAAAGATCTGATTTGAGCTAACCCATGCCCCATATTTTATGCAATATCATTAGATCTTTAATCATAATTATAGATCTAAAATATATTTTTTAATTCTTAATTAAGTATAGCATTAACATAGGTTAAGATTATTAATTGAAATCATTTCAATTTTGTAAAATAATTTTACATCAATTTTATGTAAATTTTTTTTGTTTTGAAAATTAGAATGGCTCACCCCTAAACTGAGTTGGCTCACTTTAGTGGGTCAACTAAGTCTGATACTTGATCGACTAACTGATCATGAATAGTAACTATTACTATTCAGTTTGAGATAACTGGATTGGGTCAGTCAGCACTGAACTGTTTAAATCAGGAGACTAGGTCGACTCAGTTCAAAACTAGTCGGATCAGTTGAAGTGCCAATATGTATCACATGATTTTAGATCTAAAAGTTCTTGCATAAATTGAAATAAAATCAATCATAAATAAATTTTAGATCATATCTAAATATTTTATGATTTTAAATTTTATTTTTTATGATTAAAATAATTTTAATCATATAGATTAGATGTTCTACTTTTCATACAACACATATTTTGTATCACATACAACAAATCCTAGGATTTCAACATCTAGAATTTTGCAGAAAAATAAGTTCTTTCTTTCATATTTTTTTTCATAAGATTAGATCACATGGCACCCCTACACATTATAAGAGCATCCCATCGAATAGGAAGAGAGGGCCTTTAAACCCTTTTTACTCCTATGACCGGATGGCCTGGTGATTAACCCAATCTAAGTACTTGCTAATCGGATCATCTAACCTACTCATATATCATATATGCAAAAATTTAGATCTAATCTAAATTAAATCAGATCTGAATTTTACATTAGATCATATCTAAAATTATATCATAATATATCTCATGCATTACTAAATCTAGATTTCAATTCTATGTGCATATATGTTCATGTCATAATGAACATTCGCTCTGATACCAGTTGAAGGAAAGCATGGTGGTTTTGTGCATGCATTTTTAGTTTTTCAGTAAAATATATATAGATTAAATAATTTAATCTACAATGCATGCATAGATTAAATCTAAAACTATCATACAGGATCTATGATATGAACTAATATGCATGTATATAAATCTGAAATCTAAAATTCAGTAAGTATAGATCATATCTATATATAATTAGACATATCTAAATTATATTTAGATCATATTTAAATATGAATTAAGTTCAAAACTTTATACCCAAGCATGGATAGTAGATCACTATATCCAAAATTCATGGTAGTTGCTTCTTCATGATGCTCGACAGCCGCACATGTGTTCGATCTCCACAGATATCCAAATAAAGCCCATGTACTAATCAATCTCTCCGAGAGTGCTAGCTCACAAAGACATCATGTTTTGGTTGATCTAAGAGAAATATGAAGAGAATAAAAAATAAGGAGATCATCTTCTTTTTCTTTCTAGATCCATGCATCAAATCTCTACGATAGAGATTTGAGAAGAATTCTTTATTCTCAATTCTCTCACACAGAAGAGAGAACTTTTCTCTCTTCTTTTCACACCTTTAAAAAGAATTTTTCTTCTCAAATTTCTCATGATAAAAATTAGGGCTAATCTGATTTCTCATGCTAAAAATAACATGGATTTTCATACTCTAAAAAAATCCAAAAGAAAGACCTAAGAGAAGAACCGTTCTTCTCTCTTCTTCTTTCTTTTCCTCCTTGATTTAGAACTCTAGGAACCCCCAAACATCCAACCAATTTTTTTTGATATTTTTTCTTTAAATTTTTATGTCAAAAATTAGATCTAATCTAATTTTTATTTTAACAAAAATAGAAAAAAAATTTAGAAGAAGAATATTTTCTTCTCCAAGACTGCGTACAAGAAAGAAGATCCTTCTTCTTCTTTCTCTTTCTCACATTGGAAAAAACTTTTTTTTTCTAATTTTCTATTGTAGAACCAGCAAGAGAAGCCCTCTTTGACATCTAAGAATCAGCAACAAAAACTGTAGGATTTCAGGGTGGACATGCACAGTGAAAGCATAATGGATTTTAAAAATTTAAATTAACAAATCTTAAATATTAAATCAATGAACCAGCACCTCCTTGATGATTAACAATCATATAACATATATTCATAATAAAATTCAAGCGATAGAAGAATACCTGCGATGCTTATTCCAAATTTCGATAGAACCTCCACCAGGTGCCCAAGTGTTCTCCCACTAACGGTGATCTACACAGGGCTATGATCAAGACACCAACTCTTTAGGATGATTTCTCCTTCAAAATTTTCATTCTAAAAATTTTCTTAGATAGCAGAACCTCAAGACCTTATTCCTCTCCTCCTAGCCTTCCTATCCTAACCTTTCTTCTCTCCTTGTATTCTTTATATCTCTTCCGAGGCTCTTGTCCTAAAATCAGACTTGTCCTTACTATTTTTTGACTTATCTTAATAAGAGAAGGAAGGGACTACTTAGATAATTGGAAGAGAATATTAGAAAAAAAGAAGAAATTAAAAATCTGAATGAATCAAATCTCCGACATAGCCCCCTTTAAATAGTTAGCGGTGGGATGCTATCGGAATTGTCTCACACCCTCTCCACACGCCATCTTGCATCCACAAAAATTTCTCACACCCCCTGATAAAATCTCATGCTCATCTGGAACATCATGATACATGGCAATCATCAGAAAAGAATCCAAGGGATGCTTTGCACAGAAGGACTCTTTGGAATATTTTTTTTTGATATTTCTCCAATGCTTCATGCAGCTTCCTTGGTACATTTTTTTTCCACCACACATCAGCACACTTTGCCTATCCAATAGACCAAATTGTAGGTGCTAACTTGCTGATAGCATGAAAAAAATCTGAAATCAAAAGGTGGTGTGACAAATGGATTAGAGTCCTTCACAAAATGGACTCTTGGTTAGGCGCATGGATCAATTTGGTAGGTTTTCAAACTTCAACCAATTTCTACGATTAAATCAAAAGGCGATTAAGCCACAGAAGGACATTTTTGTTCTCAAAATTAACTCAAAAATTTTTGAGTATTTTTTTTCATCATGAAACATTGGATAAAGATGAGGACGGGGCATCGCATCTCATGAGATGCCAAATCTGATTTAGCACACAAAATTGAATCCCACACGCAAGAAAATTTTTTGACATGTGGCATCTAGTTAAATGGTGTCAAATATTTGATATGTGTAGCCAAGGCCTGACCCAACTCAAATCTAAAATTGGTTTGAATTAATTTAGATTTAATTAGCCCAATCTGAAATCAATTTCGAACCCAATTCGAAACAAGGAGCTAGGATTTGCAACATGTGCTGGAATGTCTATTTTGCAAATATGATCTAATCTAATTAGACCCCTGATAATTTTCTTTGGATGTGACCTATTGGGTTTCACATCTAGCCAGTAGTGGGTCTGAGTGCTAGTCGATCTGATTTGATTAAAATTTAATCTAACCGATCTAGATCCAATCGAGCTAACCCAATTTCAGCAATTAGAACTCTTTCTGATTGACGATCGAATTAAACTCTTTAATTTGATCAAACCTACAAAATAAGATTGATGTCTAGGAACATATCATGTCTACCTAAAAGATATAAAATTTTTATAAAATATCAAAAATATTCTTTAGTAGAAAGTTACCATGCAATTCGATCCTTCGATCTCCCTACATCCCGAATATGACTCTGGATATGATATGATGTCAAATTCAATATTATATTCATATTTCTCTCAATCTTAAATAATAATTTGATTAATAAAATATTAAAAACTTTTTAAATTTTTATTTTACTTTGATCAAAGGCTTTCTGAATCATCAATCGATCAGAGCAAGTAGGATGCGATCTCCTTTTACCTAGAGTGATCGATTCCATATTGACCTACTCACAACCTCTATACACATTCCACCATATCCAGATTATCCCGTACATTACTAAGTCATGAATGAATATGAATCAAAATATAGATTTATGTATATAAGGTTCCATGATAGTCTGGGTCAAAAGATTATATGCACAACTCCCACTGTAAGAAAACATCTTTTGACGGGTAAGTAAATTCCATAAGATATTTCTTAAGTCGGATCAATTCAGTGAACTCATTCTCTAATGAGCACCTACTTTCTTCATTAGTGTCTCACATAGATGACTTTTGAGATCAGCCACTCTCTCCATCGAACATATATAGGAAGTGTTAGTCTATCCAAAATATTGATCCCCTACTCGATGCTCCTATGACTAGAATATTCTAAATCAGGATTTTTAAGATTTTAGATCTCATAGGTATGATCTCATCATAACCCTAAACCCATTGTTTTATTTTATGAAGTTTATCATAATCATTACAAAAGTAAGATGCAGCATATGATGAAAAGTATCTTTTATTTATAAAGTATCAATTACATGAGTTTAGATGATTACAAAAAAAATCTATCAAAATATAAATTTCGATTGGCTTGTAGGGCATATTCCTTTCAATCTCTCACTTGCACTAAAGCCAATCACCCTTATATTTTATCCCCATACAATCGAGGTGGTGATCGAATTGCTACTGTGGTAGAGCCTTAGTGAATGGGTCTGTTATGTTATTCTTTGTTTCTACTCATTTAATGATAATATTTTGTCTTTCGACTACTTCATGAATGAGATGGAAGCATCTTAGAATGTGCTTGGATTTATGATGAGACCTTAGTTTTTTTACTTGAGCAACTGCTCCAGTATTATCACAGTAAAGTGGTACTGAATTCTCAATCTTAGAAATAACACCCAACACAGTGATGAACTTCTTCATCCAGACAGCTTCTTTGGTGGCTTCACTTGCAGTTATGTATTCTATCTCTGTGGTTGAGTCAGCTACAGTCTGCTATTTAAAATTTTTTCAACATATAGCTCCACCATTTAGAGTAAAGACATACCCTAAAGTAGACTTGCAATCATCAGGGTCTGATTGGAAACTAGAGTCAGAATAGCCATCTGGTTTTAGATCAGATCCTCCATATACCAGAAAAATACTTTAGTCTTTTTCAAGTACTTAAGAATATTTTTCACTGCTTTCCAATGATCCTCTCCTGGATCAGTCTGAAATCTACTAACTATGCCTAAGGCATAGGCAACATCAGGCTTGGTACATAGCATAGCATACATGATCAACCCTACTGCCGAAGCATAGAAAATAGAATTCATTCTATTTATCTTTTTTAGTATTTTAGGAGACATCCTTTTGGAGAGATGTATGCCTTGACTCATGGATAAGTAACCTCTTTTACTCTCATCTATGCTAAACCTTTTTAGCACTAAGTCTATGTACTTGGATTAGGACAAGCCTAACATCCTCTTAGATCTATCTCTATAGATCTTTATACCTAGTATACAGAATGCTTCACCCAAATCCTTCATAAAAAACTTACTTGATAGCCATATCTTGATTGATTGTAATATTGGGATATCATTCTCAATGAGAAGTATGTCATCTATATATAAAACTAAGAAGACAATGGTCCTCTCATTAATCTTCTAGTATATATAAGGTTTATCCACATTTTTGATAAAGTTAAACTCTTTGACTATAACATCAAAAAGATGTTCCAACTCCTCAAGGCTTACTTTAATCCATAAATGGATTTCTTAATCCTGTATACCAGATTTGCTCTCTCTTTTGAGACAAATCCTTTTGGTTGAGACATGTAAACCTCTTCCTCAAGATAACCATTAAGGAAGGCGGTCTTCACATCCATTTGCCAAATCTCATAATCATGGTATGCTGCTATTGCAAGCATAATCCATATAGATTTGAGCATAGCAACAGGTGAAAATATTTCATCATAATCAATACTCTATTTTTATCAGAAATCTTTAGCCACCAATCTGGCTTTATAAGTTTCAACTTGGCCATCTGCTCCAATCTTTTTCTTATAGACCCATTTGTATCTAATAGGGGTCACACCCTTTGGTGCATCAACCAAAGTCCACACATGATTAGAGTACATGGAGTCCATTTCGGATTTCATAGCCTCTAGCCATTTGTCTGAGTTCCTACTCATGATGGCTTCTGTATAGGTTAAAGGTTCATCATTCTCAATGATGTGGGTTTCATTATTCTCAATAACGAACCCATACCTTATAGATGCATTTCGCATTCTATCCGACCTTCGGAGAGGAGGTGTATTTTGTGGTTGTACTTCATTAATGGATATTTTTGATTGAGGATCATCTTGTGCTTGCATTTGTAGGTCTTGAACTTCTTCAAGTTTAATTTTCTTTCCACTACCTCTTTCTAGGATAAACTCTTTTTTTATAAAAGTGGCATGTTTAGAGACAAACACCTTTTGTTCAGTAGGATGGTAAAAGAGGTATTCTATACTCTCTTTAGGATAACCTATAAATAAGCATTTATCTATCCTAGCACTTAACTTATGTCCAAAGTTTCTTTTAACATAAGTTGGATAGCCCCATACTTTAAGATACTTAAATTAGGCTTCTTTCTTCTCCATATCTCACATGGAGTGCTTGGCATAGATTTTGAAGGTACTTTGTTTAGGATATATACAACAATTTCTAAGGCATATCCCTAGAAAAAAATAGACAAGTCTGTAAGGCACATCATGGACCACACCATATCTAATAAAGTGTGATTCCTCCTTTCTGCTACACCATTCAACTATGGTGTATAAGGAGGGGTCCACTCTGAGAGAATTTTATTTTCTTTAAGATGATCTAGAAACTCATTGGATAAGTATTCTCCTCCTTGATCAGATCGAAAGATTTTAATACTTTTTTCAGTTTATTTCTCGACCATACTTTGATACTCTTTAAATTTATCAAAGATTTTAGATTTGTGTTTCATAAGATACACATATCCAAACATAGATAAATTATCAGTGAATGTTATAAAATAACAGTATCCTCCTCTGGCTTCTATTGTCATAAGATCACATACATCAGTATGTATAAATCCTAATAACTCACTTATCCTTTCTTCATATCCACTAAATAGAGTCTTAATTATTTTTTCCATAAGACAAGATTCACAAATTCCTAATGATTCATAATCATAAAGATTAAAGAACTCTTCTTTGTATAACTTGTTAATCCTTGTCTCACTTATATAACCAAGTCGACAATGCCAAAGTAAAGTATTATTTATCTCTTCTCTCTTTTGCTTTTTGCTTTCATCAATATGAAAAATATTATCATTAGATAGAATCAGAAGATCATTATTAATAATGTCATGACAAAGAATTTCATTAGAAAAAAAAATTGAGCAACTGTTGCTCTTTCCATTAATGTCATAATCTCGCTGCAATAGCAATGGTACAGAAATAATATTTCTAATGATCTTAGGCATATAATAATAGTTTTCTAGCTCTAAGATCTTCCTACAAGGTAACTCTAACATATATGTCCCGACAATCTTTGCTTGGACGGACTCTCCTCCAGCACCATAGAGCTCGAAGTCATCCTTCCTCAGTACTTTAATGTTCTATAGTCCCTACAATGACTTGCATATATGAGAACTGCAGATGGTATCGAATACCCAAGAGTCTAAACTAAAGAACTCAATGATAAAATTGTACGTATCTCATACATGCCTTTTTGTGCATCGCTTGCACTAGTCTTTATAGTTGCAAGTTATAACTTGCAATTCCTTTGCCAGTGTTCTATCTTGCCGTAGTGAAGTAGGTACACTATCTGAAGACTTTCTTTCCCTTTTTCTTTATCTTGCCACCCTTAAGGTTCAGTGTTTTTTTTAAACCCTTAAAGCCTGACTTTTTCTTAAAGATTTTACCCACAAGAAGAAGTGGAGCCTTTTCTTTCTTTATGTGGCTCTCAGCTATCTTGAGCATGTTCAACAGCTTAGGTAAGAAGGTATTCAGTTTATTCATATGATAATTCATGACAAACTGAGCGAATGACTTGGAGAGAGATTGCAGGATCAAATTCTGACTTAATTCTCCATTCATCAAAAATCCAATTGACCCAATCTAGTGATCAGGTCAATAACCTTCAGGACATGGTCTTGTATAGATGACCCTTCAATCATTCTAGCATGAAATAACTACTTAGATATCTCATATCTAGTAGTCCTACTCTGTTCTCCATGCAACTCTTTAAGATTGAGGAGTATGAATTAAGTATCCATGCTTTCATGCTACCTCTGTAATTCATTACTCATAGAGGTCAGTATGATATATTTGACAGTTAAACTGGCATTCTTTCACATCATGTATGTGGATACCTCCTCTTCAGTGGCATCATCCCCAACTTCTTATGGTTTGAAAACATCAAGAATATAGGAAAGCTTCTCCTGAGTGAGTATGATTTTTAAATTCCTCAACCAATCTACATAATTGAGACCAGTCAACTTGTTAAAATCTAAGATTTCTTATAATAATAATGAAGATGCTATTTATAGAATTTAATCTGCAATGAATAAAGAACATTACATAAGCAAATAACTTATGTTGATTTACACAATTAAATAAGATCTTTTAAATTTAATTGTGCCTCCCACTATTTTATCGAACATCATAACCCTCTACTGTGATGAACGAGATATATATTGCATATTTATCCTAATAGGATTGAGACTCTAATTCCTCATAATGATCGTGTTAACACAACAAATCCTTATGAGTTCATAGGTAGAAAAGTCTTTCCAATTTTATCTCATATAATTTTTAATATTTTATCTTGACCTCTAAAATATTATTAGCCTTGTGTAATACAACAAGCTATAATATTTTAGTTAAGTAAGATCTTTTATTTCAATACAGTCAAATTCGAATATAACTGCCCTTGTGATAACACAACAAAGCAGTATATCCAAAATTACCGTAAGCATCTTCTATGCACCAAGATTATGGTATATCAATCTTTGTAACAAGCCTTGTGGTAACACAACAAGCTAGCTATAGCTTATGATGTAACATTAACCTAGCATGAAGGAAGGCCCCTAGTAGTGTTTTCAATATTAGGATTTTTCAATATCAAAATCGCTTAACCAAATTGGCCAGATAAGTAAGGTGGGGGTCCCCTCATTGCTTTTCTTAGACACCAATAAATTAACCAAGTCAGATAATAGAACCAATTAAAGAACCATCTTTAGCACTTTTTTAGACACCAATTGATCAAGAATCAGTTAACCTATTGCTGTATATCACTGCCACTTAATATAATTTTTTATGAGGACTTTTATTGGTCTCATACATATTCTAACTATATAATACTAATTTATACTAGTATATATCAACATCAAAAATATTCTATATATGCAAGTGTAACATATGGACTTTCATTATCCAAAGACAATCTTGCAGCACAACCCCATTATATTAGGACAACCTTATGTCAGGATGATGAAGTGGTGTATCATATATGCATCAATTCATATCATCATATGAAAGCATAATTGATGGCATAATTTATTTTATAGCATGAATCATAATATGCATCACATAAATATTATGTATATATGATTGAACCAAACAAGGCCAGCTTTGATACCACTATAGGGTTTCAGGATGGACATGCACAGCGAAAGCATAATGGATTTCAAAAATTTAAATTAAAAAATTTTAAATATTAAACCCATAAACCAACACCTCCTTGATGATTAACAATCATATAACATATATTCATAAAAAAATTCAAGATATAGAAGAATACCTGAAATACTTATTTCAAATTTTGACAGAACCTTCACTAGGTGTCCAAGTGTTCGCCCTCCAACGCTGATCCACACAGGGCTATGATTAGGATACCAACTCCTTAAGATGATTTCTCTTCTAAAATTCTCACTCTAAGAATTTTTTTGGATAGCAGGACCTCAAGACCTTCTTCCTTCCTCCTAGCCTTCCTATCCCTACCTTTCTTCTCTCCTTGTCTTCCTTATATCTCTTCCTAGGCACTTGTCCTAAAATCAAACTTATCCTTAGTATTTTTAGACTTATCCTAATAAGAGAAGGAAGGGATTAATTGGACAATAGGGAGAGGATGTTAGAAAGAAAGGAGGAATTGAAAAACTAAATGAATCAAATGTTCGACGCAGCCCCCTTTAAATAGTTAGCGGTGGGATGCTATAGAACTTGTCTCGCACCCTCTCCACATGCCATCTCGCATCCACAAAAATTTTTCACACCCCTGATGAAATCTCATTCTCATCTAAAATATCATGATACATGACAATCAACAAAAAAAAAATTCAAGAGATGCTTCGCGCAGAAGGACTCTTCAAAATATTTTTTTTGATATTTCTCCAATGCATCATGCAGCTTCCTTGGCATATTTTTTCTCCACCACACATCAGTGCACTTTGCCCATCCAATGGACTAAATTGTAGGTGCTAACTTGCTGATGGTGTGGAAAAAATCTGAAATCAAAAGGTGGCATGATAAATGGATTAGAGTCCTTCACAAGATGGACTCGTGGTTAGGCGCATGGATCAATTTGGCAGGTTTTCAAACTTCAACTAATTTTCATGATTAAATCAAAAGGTGATTAGCCCAATCTGGAATAAATTTTGAACTCGATTTGAAACAAGGAGCTAGGATTTGCAACATGTGCTAGCTTATCTATTTTGCAAATATGATCTAATCTAATTAGATCCCTGATCAATTTTTTTTGTGTGTAACCCATTGGGTTTCATATCTAGCCAATAGTAGATTCAAGTACAAGTCGATCTGATTTGACTAGAATTTAATCTAACCAATCTAGATCCAATCGAGCTAACTTGATTTCAGCAATTAGAACTCTTTCTGATTAGCGATCGAATTAAACTCTTTAATTTGATCAAACCCACAAGACAAGATTGACGTCTAATAATATATCATGTTTGCCTAAATGATATAGAATTTTGATAACAATATCAAAAATATCCTTTAGTGGAAAGTTATCATGCAATTCGATCCTTCGATCTCTCTGTATTCCGAATATAACTCTGGATATGGAATGATATCAAACCAATATCATATTCATATTTCTCTCAATCTTAAATGATGATTTGATTAATGAAATATTAGAAACTCTTTCTAATTTTTATTTTACTTTAATCAAAGGCTTCTTAAATCATCAATCGATCAGAGCAAGTAGAATCTGATCTCTTTTTATCAGGAGTGATTGATTCCAGTTGATCTACTCACAACCTCCATACACATTCCTTATATCTAGATCACCCTGTACATGACAAGTCATGAATGAGTATGAACCGAAATATGGATTCATGTATACAAGGTTCTGTGGTAGTTCAGGTCAAAGGATTATATGCATAACTCTCACTATAAGAAAATATCTTTTGATGGATAAGTAAATTTCATAAGATATTTCTTAAGTCAGATCAATTCAGTGAACTCATCACCCACTTCTTTGTATTAGTGTCTCACATAAATGGCTTATGAGATCAACCATCTTTTCCATCGAGTATACATAGGAAGTGCTAGTCTATCCGGAACATTGATCCCCTACTCAATGCTCTATGACTAGGAATATTCTAAATCAAGATTTTTAAGATTTTAGGTCTCATAGGTATGATCTCATCATAACCCTAAACCCATTGTCCTAATTTATGGAGTTCATCATAATCATTACAAAAGTAAGATGTAGCATATGATGAAAAATATTTTTTTATTTATAAAGTGTCAATTACATGAGTCTGAAGATTACAAGAAAAACTCATCAAAATATAAATTTTGATTGTCTTGTAGGGCATATTCCTTTCAAAAGCCTTACAAAATTTCTTCAAAAGGAATTAGGAAGGAAGCCTAGATGCATGAGATATGGGGCGTCCAACTCTTGGATGCCCCTCCTTTCTTTTTAGCACCCAAAAGAAGAGGAGATGCCCCTTTTTCTACATGGAAGAGAGGGAGAACGTGGCTCCTTTCGTGGGGCATGAGATATTCCATGGTGAAGAGGAGATGTAGCGTGGAGACTTAAATAGATGGGTGGAGGGAGTTGGTTCAGTCCTATTCCAAATAGGATTCAAGAATATTGGTCAAACTCTAACTAATTCTTGGACCTAATCCTAACTAAAAAATAAGTTATAATAAATTAACTAATTAAGTCTTAGCCTAATTAAAAAATTAATTAGGTCCTAATCCAATTAGAGAATTAGTTAGATTAAAACCCTGTCTGTGGGACTCATTTTTTTTATTCAATAGAGCTTGGTCCAATCAAGCCTATTATTCAATAGGGTTTGATCCAATCAAAGTCTATATTAAACTAATTGAATCTTATTCAACTCAAAATTTGATTTGTATTCCTAGGATCAATTGGAACAAGCCCTGTTATCCAATAGGACTGCATCCAATCAATCCAAAGCAAACCTAACTGAATCTAATTCAATTGGATTTGATCCAATCCCCATTGCTCAATCAAATTAAGCCAATTAACAATTATATTGTTAATTAATTATTTCTCTAATTTATCAATCATTAGTAAATAATTTATTATAATCTTTATATAGGATTAATTATCAATAATATTGATAAATAAATCTTTCAATGATTCATAATCATCGATCGGTCATTTGATCAGATGGTACTTCTATGTGTGTGACCCCATAGGTTCGAGCCTAAGTTAGTAGCATAAGAATAATTTTTATACTAATCGATGTTACCAGGTAGCAATAATTTTCGACATCCAGATAGACCGAATGTATGTCCAGCAACACTTTAGAACCCATATGGATATAGTTACCATATAATTCATCCCTTTGACACTCGATGCTCAAGAACGACTTTGGATTAAACTGTCAACCTAGGATGAGTGGTCCATATTGTGTCTCAACCTCAAAAATTCTGTGACTCCTCACTAGGACTACTTTGGCTAAAGTTTTACAAAATTGAAACACAGTGATGTATCATCTTCAATTTAACTTGAAGCGGTCAATTCCATCTTGACTCGCACTCAGACTTCATACTTAACTGTACCCAAAAATCTTTCATCATCGAATTAAAAATTCAGACAGTTCAGCATCAAAGAACAGTGAGTTGCTTACAAGTCACTGAGGCAGCCTCAGGTCAGAGGGCTACTTATATCCATATCCATCAGAGTAATCCTTGATAGCTGAGTGCTTCGAAAGTGATCATGCTCAGTGAAATATACTCCTACATATCACCCATACATCATACCCATATTACCACATGCCTTGATTAAGAGGACAACCAACTAATATGGCATATAATGACCTACACTCGATACAATTATCATCCTTGTAACAATCGTATTATTTGGTCACGAGCAGGATTTAAGAACTACACGATAAATCTCTTTTATCATTTTGGAAGTAGCTCTAAGGACTTCATCATAATGTATGAGTTCTATTTAGGAAGATGTATTCCTTATGATGAATCTTACTAGATAGTATTTATCATTTTATAATTCATATACATACTTGGAGTGCAATCATTCACAACCTAGATGATTGGCTTTAGGATACATTTTTCAACACTTGCATCTTTCTATTTTTGGTGGAGAAATAAAAATGCTTCTTAAGGGTTTCTTTCTATGATTTAAATTAGAGAAAGCCCTCCTACCACATGACAAAATATGGGATTTTTTTGATTTAAATTGGGATACCGAAAGACTTCTTTTATGGGTGCACGTGTGAGATAAGTTGTGAAGCAGTGTTTCATTTCAAAAGATATTATCTCATAATTCTTTTGGTTATGATTAAACTTATCATATGATGGTTGAAGATCATGGGAAGGTGCTTCACACGCCCCCTCTTCACATATAAATAGGGGTGGGAAGGCATTCAATTTTTACATGCTTTCTTGTCTTGGTTAGGACAAGAATCCTCTCCTCCTATCTCTTACACCCCTAGTTCTCTTAGGACAAGCCTATTTAGCCTATTCTAAGCCTAATAAGGTTTAGGACAAAGCTTAAGAGGGTCTTAAGAGGTCTAGTAAAGTTGCTAAGAAGCCAAGAAGTGGTTCGAGTCAGGTTTGAGAAGCGGTTCGATCAAACCAATCGTATCAGGATCAACTCGAGTTCGATGATTGGGTTCAAGAAGGAGCATCTCTTTGAGCCAATTCTTATGTAGATCACTGTTAGAGGGTATACAGTTATGTACCTTATGGAGATATTAGAAATAGCGATTGAGGTATGAAGGAAAAATGGATAGTTCAAAGCATATATTTTTAAAATTTTACAGCGAGAAATAAAAGATTAAACACTTTAATCTTCTAAACATACCTTGGATTGGATCTAAACTATGAATTAAGGATCTATAATATAAAAAATTTATATATAAAATTAGATATAAAATAAAAAACTGCATCGATCACATCGATGTCCTGAATATGATCTAACCTTTAGATCACATCGGTTGAGTTCAGAACTCATCATTTTTTTGTGGATCGATTATCTTCACTATTGGTAGGTATGGTATGAAGCTTTTGCTAATGTCGAGCAGCTGCACAGGTTATCCAACCTCTATAGATCATCCACTCGAAGCCTTGATCGGATCTTCCTTCATGGGAATGCTATTTCACATTGAAGGCTCTAGATGGCTGATCCAACCTCTTTTTTTGGATCTTCTGAACTTCTTCGGATCAGATGATAAAGCTTTACAAGGAGGTGATGGTGTGGGAGATTGAACAAGACTCACTCTTGTATTTTTCTTCTCATAAAATTTAGAGTTAAAACCCTAGACCCTACACCTCACGCTCGAGAGGAAGAACAATTCCTCTATTTCTCATGCTCGAAAGCCTAACCCACTCTCAACTTTTTACACCCCAACTCTTAGGTTTCTCATACCAAAAATCACTTCTGATCTCTCACAAAATTGATCCCTTCTTAAGGGTGGCATCCCATGGAAGATAAGGATAAGGAAAAGGTAATTTCGGTTCAATTTCAAATGTTGGTTGATCCTTGTCACCAATTCAAATCAAATTTGAATTAAATTTTGAACCAAACTTTATCTTCATCTTATAAACTCAGAGAGGGGTCAACCAACATCAGAATGGTGCAAAAAATCTCACACAAAAATATTTTATGCATGGTGAAAATTGATGGCGTGAAGAAAAGAGTCCAACTCAATTTGGATTCTAGATTTTTATTCAAATTCAAATTCATTTGAACTCAAATTTAAACTAACTAATTTTTAATTTTAAAAAATTAGATATGGACATGAAAAAGATTTTGGGCATGAGAAAAATTTATGTAAAAATTTTTCTCGCAAGAAGAATAAGTGGGTGTAGAGAAAGGAGGCGCAAGAAATTTGAATTCGAATTATTTTCTCATCCAATTGGATTCTTAACCCAACCAAATTAGGTTAGACCCAATTAGATCACTAAACCTAATCTAATTAGATAGTAAATAGTTTCAATTAAATCTTAATCAAATTAAAAATTAATCGAGCTTAAGTCTTGATCAAACAAGGAATCGAACATCTTTAGCGATTAGGTCATATCATAATCTAATCGGATCAAATCAAATTGAATCCAATTCAATTAGATTTGATCCAAATCTCATGGTTAATTAAATTGAACTAATTAGTAATCTCATCACTAATTAATTCTTTTACAATTCATTAATAATTTATAAATTAATTTATTATAATTTTTGCATAAGATTAATCATCAATCGAATTGATTGTTTTATCCTAGAATGATTCTTAATCGTCGATCAGTAATATGATTAGTTAGAAACTTCTTTTGAGTGTGACCCCATAGGTTTGAACCTAAGTTAGTAGTATAAAAATAATCTTTTCATACCAATCAAAGTGACCATCTAGTAATGATACTCGACATCCGGATAGGTAGAAAGATTATGAAGCATCATTCAAGAATCTATTGGCATATGGTTATCATATAATTCATATCTTTGACCCAAATGCTCAAGATTACCTCGAGTTTAACTATCAATCCTGATATGGTCATCCACATTGTATTTCAATTTTTAAAATTTATCACATGGATTACTCCGACTGAGGTTTTACTGAATTGAAACACACTGATACATTAACTCTTACTTATTCGGAGGGGTCAATTCCATCTTGACTCACACACCGACTTCTCAAGTACTTGACTGTATCCAAAAATCTTTCATCATTGAATTAAAAATTCAAGTAGTCCGGCACCAAAACATAGTGAGTTGCTTGCAAGTCACCGTGGTGATCTCAGGTCGGAGGGATACTTATACATATATTCTTCGCGAGCTACTCTTGATAGTAGAGTGCTCAGTAGTTGGTCACGTTCAGTGAGATGTACTCTTACATCTCACTTGCATGCCATGTCAGTGTCTCCACACTCCTTAGTTAAGAGGACAACCAACGTACATGGCATACAACAACCTATACTTGATATAGATATCATCCTAATAATAGTATATCATTTGATTGTGAACTTAAGATTTAAGAACTAAACGATATATCCTCCTATGTCAAATCAAATAGTCCTAAGGACTTCATTACATAATAGGAGCTCAAAATAAGATATACACAGTGATGAAAAAACTAAATAATATTTATTAATTCAATAATTCATATACAATTATAATAATAAGCTTAACCATCAACAGACTCATGATTGACTTTGAGACATAATTTTCAACAACCCTTACTTGGACGAAAGCCAATCGATACAGTATCGTATACCCATCTTTGATTTATAATCTTTGAACTCCTTGACACTGAGGGCTTTAGTAAATTGATTGATCAAGTTCTTCTTTTCATTGATCTTTTAAAGCTCGATGTCATCTCGATCCACGATCTCCTGAACCAGGTGGTAGCGGCACAGAATGTGCTTGGTTCGTTGATGTGACTTCGATTCCTTCACTTGAGCAATGGCTCCAGTGCTGTCGCAGTATAACAAGACAGGACCATCAAGACAGGGTGCTACTCCAAACTCATTGATGAACTTCCATAACCACACAGCTTCTTTCACAGCATCAGATGTCATGATATATTCTGCCTCGCAAGTAGAGTCAGCCATAGTGTGTTGCATGAAACTCTTCCAGCAGATTGCTCAACCGTTCAAGGTATAAATATATCCTGACATGCTCTTGCTATCATCATGATCTGACTAAAAATTAAAGTCTGTAAACCCCACAAGTTTTAAACCAGATTCTCCATAGATAAGCCACTAATCCTTAGTATTTCTCAAATACTTAATGATGGTCTTTATGACCTTCTAGTGGTTCTCACCTAGATCGGACTGGTATCTGCTCACTATTCCTAATGAGAATGCCATGTCTGGTCTCGTACATATCATGGTGTACATAATAGATCCCACTGTCAAAGCATATAAAATTCTACATATATGCTCTCTCTCTTGAGGAGTTGTCGGACAATCACTCTTCGAGAGAGAAATTTTTTGACCTGTCAGAAGATAGTCTTTCTTGAAATTCTCCATGCTGAACCTTTTCAGTATAGTATCAATATACGTCGACTGGGATAATCCAAGCAATCTTTTAGATCTATCTCTATAGATCTTCATTCCAAGGATGAAGGATACTTCTCTCAAGTCCTTCATGGAGAACTGTGATGATAATCAAATTTTTATTCTCTATAATGTAGGGATGTCATTCTCGATTAAGAGAATATCATCGACATACAAAATAAAAAATACCATCATAGAGTTATTAACCCACTTGTATATGCAGGGTTCTTCTCCATTCTTAATGAAGCTATACATTCTGATCACTTTATCAAAATGCATGTTCCAACTCCGAGATGCCTGTTTAAGTCTATAAATGAACCTTTGAAGCTTGCATACTTTAGACTCATCTGTGGATATGAAATCTTCAGATTGTATCATATACACCTCTTCTTCCAGCTCTCCATTTAAAAATACTGTTTTCACATTCATTTGTCAAATTTCATAGTCCAGATGTGCTGCTATTGCAAATATGATCCGAAAGGACTGGAACATTGCCACAAGAGAAAATGTCTCATCATAGTCAATACCATAATGCTGACGGTAATCCTTGGCAATCAGATGGACTTTATAGATCTCCACTTTTCCATCTGTGCCCCTCTTTCTTTTGAAGATCCACTTACACCCTATGAGTTTTACCCCTTCAGATGGGTCAACCAATATCCATACAATATTTACTTTCATGGACTCTATTTCAGATTTTATGGTTTCCAATCACTTATTGGAGTCAGCCCTCTGCATTGCATCCATATAGTGCTGGAAAGCATGATAGATTTTGTGCATGCATTTTTAAACTTTTACTGTAGAACATACATAGATTAAATAATTTAATCTACAATGCATGCATAGATCAAATCTAAAATCACTATACAGGATCTATGACATGAACTAATATGTATGTATCTAAAATTGAAATCTAAAATTCAGCAAGTATAGATCATATCTATATGAAATTAGATCTAATTTATATTTAGATCATATCTAAATATTAATTGAGATCAAAATCTCATACCTGAGCATGGGTAGTAGATCACCACATTCGAAATTCATGATACTTGATTCTTTATGATGCTTGACAGTCGCACATGTGTCCGACCTCTACGGATATCCATACGAAGCCCTTATGCTGATTGATCTCCTCGAGAGTGCTAGCTCATGAAGACATCATGCTTTGACTGATCTAAGAGGAATCACGAAGAAGATGAAGAATAAGGAGACCTTCTCTTTTTCTTCTTAGATCCACGCATCAGATCTCTACAATAGAGATCATGAGAAGAACCCTTTCTTCTCAATTCTCCTGTGTACAAGAGAGAACCTTTCTCTCTTCCTTTCATGCATTTGAGATGAATTTTTTTCTCTAATTTTTTATGATAAAAATTAGATCTAAACTAATTTCTCATGCTAAAAGTCATATGAAATCTTGAGATCTAGAAAAAATCAAAAGAGAGACCCAAGAGAAGAATCATTCTTCTCTTTTCTTCTTCCTTTTTCTTCTTGATCTAGAACTCTAGGAAGCTCCAAACATCCAACCAGATTTTTTTGATATTTTTTCTTTAAATCTACATATTAAAAATTAGAACTAATCTGATTTTTATCTTGAAAAAAAATAGAAAAAAAATTTGAAAGAAGAACTCCTTCTTCTTCAAGGCTGCGCACAAGAAAGAAGACCCATCTTCTTCCTTCTCTTTTTCTCATTGGGAAGAACTTTTCTTCTTCAATTTTTTGCTGTAAAACCAACAGAGAAGTCTCTCTTTGATGCCCAAAAATTAATAAGAAAAATCTCATAAAATCATACAAAGATGGAAGGAGAAGAGGGGTGGGCATGTGGGACTTGGGGCGTCCAAGAGTTGGATGCCCCAACCCTCTTTTCTTTTTTTTTTTTGCGACAAGGGAGAAAGGAGGATGCCTCCTTTTCATGGAAGGAAGAGAGGAGAGGGGTGCACATCTGGTGGGGCATGGAGGTTTCTCATGGTAAAAGGGTTGTGGCATGGAGATTTATATTACATGGGGTTTAGGTTTTAAGTTGGTTAAGTCCTATTCCAAATAGGACTTAAGTTCCTGTTCCAACTCTAACTAACTCTTGGATCCAATCCTAACCAATTTAGGAATTAGTTATAACAAACTAACTAATTGGATCGTAGCCCAATTATGAAATCAATTAGGCCCAATCCAATTGGGAATTAGTTAGATGAAAACTCCATTGATCTAGGGATTGTTTCTTGATGGATATCAGGGAAGGTATTTGATAATAGAACTTGATCCAATCAAGTCTATTATCTAATAGGATTTGATCCAATCCAATCCTAGATAAAACTAATTGAATTATTTTTAATTTAGAATTTGATTTGCATCCCTGAGATCAATTGGAACAAATCTTGTTATTCAATAGGGATGCATCCAATCAATCCAAAGTCAATCTAATTGAATCCAATTCAATTAGATCTGATCCAATCCTTATTGCTCAATCAAATTAAGCCAATTAATAATCATATTATTAAAAATTATTCTTCTAATTTATCAATAATTAGTAAATAATTTATTGCATCCTTTGCATAGGATTAATCATCAATCTCATTGATAATTAAATCCTTTAACGATTCATAATCGTCAATCAATCATTTGATTAGACAGGTACTTCTATGTGTGTGACTCATATGTTCAAACCTAAGCTGGTAGCATAAGAATAATTTCTATACTAATCGATGTAACCATCTAGTAATGGGATTCGACATTGGATAGGCTGAATGTATGTCCAGCAACACTCTAGAACCCATGTGGATATAGTTATTGTATAATTCATCAATTTGACATTTGATGCTCAAAGACGACTAAGGGTTAAACTGTCAACCCAGGAAGAGTGGTCTACATTGTGTCTCAATCTTAAAAATCTTATGAGTTCTCACTAGGACTACTTTGATCAAAATTTGCTAAATTAAAATATGATGATGCATCATCTCCAATTTTACTTGGAGCGGTTAATCTCATCTTGACTCGCACTCAGACTTCACAAATACTTGACTGTACCCAAAAATCTTCCATCATCGAATTGAAAATTCGAGTAGTCTGGCACCAAAGCATAGTGAGTTGCTTGTAAGTCACCAAGATAGTCTCAGATCAGAGGGACACATATACCCATATCCCATCAAAGCAACCCTTGACAGCAGAGTGCTCCAGAAGTGATTACGCTCAGTGAAATGTACTCCTACATATCACTCGTATGCCATACCTGTGTCACACATATTTTGGTTAAGAGAACAACTAACTAATATAGCACACAATGATCTACACTTGATATAATTATCATCCTTGTAACAATTGTATCATTTGATCATGAGCAGGATTTAAGAACTACATGATAAATTATCCTTTATCATTTTGGTAGTAGCTTTAAGGACTTCGTCATAACATATGAGTTCTATTTTGAAGATGTATTCCTTATGATGAATCTACCAGATAACATTTATTATTTTATAATTCATATACTTGTATGGAGCACAATCATCTACAACCTAGATGATTGGCTTTAGGACATATTTCTCAGCAACTCCTACTTGGACTAAAGCCAATCAGATCGGTATCAAATATCCATATTCCATTTTAGATCATTGAACTCTTTAGATCCGATTGCTCTAGTCAGTGGGTTGGTCAAGTTCTCCTTTTAGTCGATCTTCCTAAGGTCGACTTTATTTCGATCTTATCGAACAAGTTAATTACAATACAGAAAGTGTTTGGTTCTTAGATGAAACATCAATTCTTTAGCTTGAGCTATGGCACCAGTACTGCTGTCAATATAAAAAGACTGGACCATCAATGGAGGGTGTCACTCTATTCTCGTTGATGAACTTCCATAACCAAACAATTTCTTTACCAGCATCAAATATCATAAAGAACTCCATATCGCAAATAAAATTGGTTACTGACTATTGCATGGAACTTTTTTAGCATGTTGCTCCTCTTCTAGGATAAAAACATAATCTGACACAACTTTATCATTTCTATCTAACTAGAAATTGGAATTAATATTTTACAGATTTTAAGTCAGACTCTCCATAAATGAGTCATTGGTCCTTAGTATTTCATAAATACTTAAGGATAGTTATAATAATCTTCCAAACCTTTATAGAGAACAGAGATGACAACCAAGCTTTTATTCTCAGTAATGTAGGGATGTCATTCTTGATTAAGAGAATTTTATCCAAACAACACAAAGCATACTTTTATAAAAATATTAGCCCATTTGTACATACAAGATTCTGGTTTGTTCTCAACAAAGCCATATGTTCAAAACATATATTCTAACTCTGAGAAGCTTGATTCAATTTGAATGGACTTGAGGATTGCCATAAGGAAATCATCTCGTTATGGTCAGCACTATAACTTTGATAAAATCTTTTGGCAACCGAACAGAATTAATATGTCTACACCTTTCCATCTACGCCTCTTATCCATTTTAAAATCCACTTACACCCTATGGGTCTTACCCTTTCTGGTGAATCAATGAATGTCCATATATCATCGATCTTCATGGACTTCATTTCAAATTTAATGGCTCCAAGCCACTTTTCAAAGTTAGATCCCTATATAGCATATGTATGGAAGATCAAATCTCCATCCTGAATCTTAAAAATCAAAATATCTGTTCAGCTGATACAGTACTCTACCATATCTACTCAGAGATGCCTTTACATCAGACTCCGAATTTGATCTAATCAACTCTGGTTCTGTTGATTTGTGTCAGAGTCAGTTCCTCTACCTATCAAGCTTCACCAAGCTTGATCTTAACGGTATCAGTTTCTTCACCAAAAAAATTTTTTTTCGAAAAAAAATTTCTTAACATTCGTGAACATCTCATGTCCATCAAGAAGGTAGATGAAATATCCTTAATATAATATTTATCAGATCATGATCCAAGTTAGTCGGTTTGTGAATATTTCACATAAACTCAACACCTCAAACGTTAAAGTAAGAGAGTATTGAATTATCTAAGTCCATATCCCATATGGAGTTTTGGTGATTGATTTGGAATATTCTCGAGCACATATCAAGTAGTCTCTAAAATATAACCTTAGACAGACCAACAAACTCCATAATAGATCGAACCATGTCTAACAAAGTTTAATTTCTCCTTTTAGACACCCTTTTAAACAGTGGTATCTCAGAAGAGGTCCCTTGAGAGAATTCAATTCTCTTCAAGATATGTCAAAACTTATCGTAAAGGTATTCACTTCATTAGTCAAACCGATGAATTTTAATACTCTTTGCAGTTTGTTTATCTACCTCATTATGGAATCATTTGAATATTTCAATCGATTCAAATTTATGCTTCATAAGTAAGACACACCCATGTCAAGATAGATCGTCAGAGATTTTAATGAAGTAGTAAGCCCTCTTTTGGCACTAATGTTCATGAGTATAAATACATCAATATGCACCAAACTCAGAACATCATTGACTCATTCATTCTTTTTAATAAAAGGTGACTAAGTCAACTATGCAAAAGGCAGGCTTCAGTGACATATCTAATCTAGGATGCTAGTCAGACGTGTACATTACAATAACAGGCTATGGTACTGAGTTTATGTCATTTTTAATTATCCACTCATTTTGTAGTATCATTCACAATGATATTATAATAATCATACTTATTGATACTATCAATAAGATTGGATAATAGTGACAATCACTTAAAATGATATCTTTAAGATTGAGAACAAGCTCGATGATTTCTAATGTCAAGACTGGAACAGACTTTCTTGTCTTACATGTTGGGAATAGTATCCCAAAGCCGATCGTCAGCCTGTTAACGGTTGTGCTCATTTTTGTATTTGTACATGAATTATGAATTAATAAAAATTATTTTGATATTTTTCATCACAAAATTTTCATCTTCTAATGAACTCCTATGTTGTGGTAAAGTCCTTAGGACTATTTAGACTCGATAAAGGATGATTTACCATTTAGTCCTTAAATCTGTTCATGACCAAATGATACGTTGTTACCAAGGACGACAACGTTTATCAAGCATAGGTCGTTGTGTGCATATAGGTTGGTTGTCCTCTTAACCAATGAGTGTGGAGACACTGGTATGGCATACAGGTGAGATGTAAGGGTACATCTGCACTGAACGTGACCGACTCCAGAGCTATTTCTGCTGTCAAGATTTGCTCCGATGGAATATGGGTATAAATATCCCTCCAACCTGAGACCGTCACGGTGACTTGCAAGCAACTCACTACACTTAGGCACTGGACTACCTAAATTTTTAATTCAGTGACGGAAGGCTGCTGGGTGTAGTCAAGTACTTGACTTATCGGTGCGTGTGTCAAGATGGGATTGACCACTCTAGTTTAGGAGCTGTGTACAGTCGTATTTTAATTTAATAAAATCTTAGCCAGGGTAGTCCTTGTGAGGAGTCACAGGACTGTTTGAGTTGAGCACGATTCGGATGATCTGATCAGGGTTGATAGTTTAACCCTGAGTCATCCTAAACACAGGGATCAAAAGGATGAATTATACAGTAACCATATTCATGTAGGTTCTGAGTGTTGCGATTGCGACTCTTCAACCTATCCAGACATCGGGTACCATTACTAGACGGTCACTTCGATTAGTACAGAAATTGGTTCCTGTGCTACCGACTTAGGTTCGAACCTGCGGGGTCACACACATTAGAGGTTCCTATCTGATCTGATGGCTGATGTAGAATCCTACATATTTGGGACTCAGTGATCGAGAATCAGGATTTCTAATCATGAGTTCCACATATTATGGGTACCGGGGTCAAGAGTCTCACTGGTTGGGACTTTTGAATCAGGGTTACATATCGATGAATTCTGATGCCTGATTGCCCATCGGATTTGGACTCAGTATTTATGAGAGATTTAATTAGTGATTTGATCACTAATTAACTCAATTTGATTGAGTAATTATTTGGATCAAGTCCAATTGAATTGGATTCAGTTGGATTTGACCCGATTAGGTTAAGAGTTGACTTAATCGTCGAGATAGTTTGGTCTCTGATTTGATCAGGGGTTGGGCTTAATCAATTCCTGATTTGACTAGAATTTTATTGAGCCTAATTAAGCCTAATTTAGTTGGGTTTAAATTAGTCTAATTGGACCTAACTTATTTGGTTCAATTAGGTTGGTTTAAATAATTAAACCACCTTGACCCAATCTCCATGCGCCACCTCACTTCCATTGCATCCATTTGAATTCATGAGAAGGAACTTCTCATGAATTATTTCTTCATGCCAAACCTTCTCCATGCCCCACTTTAATGTGCCAAATGAATGGATAAGGATGATTGGTTGGCCATTCAAATTCAAAATAAAGTTTGAATTTGAATGGGCAATCAATCTTTGCTCCTTATCCCTTTTTTTACGTCCCATTTATTACATGAGAAAAGATTTCTCATGAAATCACTCCATGCATAATTTAAGCCACACCTCATGCCTTTAGTGGATAAGGGATGAGTTGGTGTCTATTTGAATTCAAAATTTGATTTGAATTCAGATGTGTAATTACTCATCTTTATCCTTTCTTTTGGATAAGACGTTTGACATTGTTATAAAAGGAGAAGAAGAGTGGGGCGTGCAAGAAGAAGATTTTTGGAGAAAAATTTGGGGTGTGAGAAGTCTTGTGCGTGAGTAGAAAGTCCATATCCTTCCAAGAGAAAAAGAAAGAAAAGAATGAAAAGTGGGTGCAAGGTTTCTGATGAGTTCTCTAGAGTTTTAGCCTAGGGTTCGGGAAGTGAGAAAGTGAGCAACGAGTGTCGTGAGCCCATAAAATCTCAGGAAGATCTTCAACATCCTCTCAAGCATGTCTGTTGATGATCCAAAGTATCCAAAGAATCGACAGACATCGATCGAAGGAGTTCGATCAGCATCGACCGTCAAAAGAGCTCTACAACGAGCTAGCACTCGTGAGGAGTCGATCAGATCGGGAGCTTCATGTGGATGATCCATAGAGGCTAGACACACTGTGTGGCTACATCGCGATGATCAGACTCTCCCGACGGTGATCAGATTGCGGTGATCTACTACCCGCACAAAGATATTGTGTTCTGAACACATTACAATAAAGTGTTTATTGTTCAAATTTGAATTTCAAATTTAAATGCATGCATGCTATATATCATATTTAGATCTTAGTGTAGGATAAATTCATATTAATTAATTAGATTAACTAATAATTTTTTACTATAAAATAGTGATTTTGAAAAAGTTTTAAAATTATCATTTTACCCCTGCACTGAATTTCTCCACAAATGGTATCAGAGCGGGTTCTTAGATATAATATATATATTTGCATGCGTAGATTAAGTTGTAATCTAAAAGTTTAAATTTAAAATTAAAAATTCAAAATTTAAAATTTGAATTTTAAAAGTTATTTGAAATTCAAAATTCAAAAATTTGAAATTCAAAATTTGAAATTTGAAATTTGAAATTCAAAATTCAAAATTCAGAAATTTAAAATTTAAAATTTGAAATTTAAAATTTAAAATTTGGTTGAAATTTCAAATTTAAAATTCAAAATTTAAAATTCAAAATTAAAAATTCAAAATTCAAAATTTGTTTCAAATTTGAAATTCAAAATTTAAAATTTAAAATTTGAAATTTGAAATTTAAATTTTGAAATTGGTATATTTAAATATACTTGATCCAAGTAGCAAGTAATCGAATTGGGTTGGTTGCCATGGCCGTCCGGTCATAGGAGAAAAGCAGGGTTTAAAGGCCCTCTCCTCCCATTCGATGGGGTCTCCTATGGCGGTAGGGGTGCCGCTACAATTATATTCCATGCAGATGAAGCAGCGAAAGGAATTAATTGTAAAGGTTCAATTATGAAATTTATCATGAATGTGTTAGATTAGATCTAAAGGAATATTCATGATTTATTTTGATTGAGTTATTTTATGTTATGTAATTAGCAATAGGATTGCTATTTATGAAATGTGCTGATCTATTTATGAAATGAGTCAACATATTTGGTGAACAGAAAATAAAACCTTTCAAATTTGAAAATTATTTTCAAAATATCAAACCCTGACCCATCAGTCCAAATACTTAATTAAAAGAATTAAGTGTTGTCTAGTATGTCTAGAATTGTGAATTAAGACCTAAGACAATTGCATAAACTTGTGGGTCAATGGGTTAGATGGATTAGGTCCATAATTGGGTTAGACCTAAGGTTAGCTTAAAGAAATGGACTAAATTAGAGTAATTGGTCAAATCTAATCAAAAGTTGAATTAGATTAGGTCAAGGATACTCTAGACTCAACTCCAATAGTTGTAGTTGAATGGGTCCATGTCTTTAACTAGACCAAGATGGACTTAATTCATGGCTACGCGGTGGAACCCTATTTAATAAGTTGATCAAATTAAAACTAATGAACCGGTTGGTGTCTAAGGTAAGTTTGGCATTTTGACCAGTGGTTTTTAAGCGGGAGCTACTCGCAGTGATTCGATCTCTGACGAGTTAATGGCTTATCCCCACCACTGATCTCACTTACCTGGCCAACCTGATGAATTAGGTTTTGATTAGATCACTTGGTGATTAGGGCTCACCCATGTCATTAGGTAAATCAGTTTGACTGATTTAGGTGCTCCTAATGCCAGCTTTAATTAAATCTTTTTTTAATCTGACTTGGTGAAGTCAGTGGGAGGATTGAAATTGGCTGGATATTTTCTTCTCATCTATCCTTTAATAAAATCTTTAAAAATTATTAGGTCCCTAAAAATGATTAAGTTATATTGATAACTAAGTCATAGCCTCCCATTAAGTGAGTGATAATGAGTCCATTAGTTTAATAATCATTGGAGGCCCAAAGGCCTGGTGCTTATTGACTAATGGAATTATCATTCATAATATGATAATTTGGTTTGAGTCTTTCTGATGGTGATCAGGTTGGCCGGCCAAAATTGGGCCTGATCATTTATTGGTCCGATTCACCAAATCAAATCATGTTAATGGTTGGACCTAACCAGGTCTTTTCAGTGGAAGCCAAAGCCTACTGATTAGGTTCTGGGGCAAAATCAATTACTAGAAGTTGTTTAGAGAAACAACTGGTTATGATCCTACCCATAGATGCACATGGGTTGACCAACTAAAGTTGGGCTCATGTGTAGTCTGTGTGGATTCTAGTACCCATTAAGGAATTAAAGTAATTCCTTGAATTGGAGGTTGAGGCTACCAATTCATAAAAATAGTAGGAGAAACTTTAGACTAAAGTCCAAGTCTTTAGTATTAATAATTTATGTACTAATTGAGGTCTGATTTTTCTTTATGCAGCTATGGCCACTACCCTATCACTTCGATCATTATTAGATAATGACAAGCTCATGGGACCTAATTTTGATAGCTGGTATCGAAAATTAAAAATCATCCTTGAGCATGAACGGATCCTTTATGTAGTAACGGATCCTGCACCTGAGGAGCCAGCCCCGAACGCTCGAGGAACGATCCGAGACACTTACCAGAAGTGGCTCAACGATCGCACCACCGTTCGGTGCATTATGCTGGCGGCAATGAATGATGAGTTCAGCCACAGGTTCAAGAATGCCCAACCACAGGAGATGCTTCAAATGTTGAACGACTCCTTTGGCACGCCTGACGACGTTGAAAGGCACAAAACTAGTTGTGCCATTTTCAATGCTCAGATGAGGGATGGAGCCTCAGTCACTGATCATGTACTGTACATGATCGAAATGATAGAGCGCCTAAGTAAACTAGGATTTTTCCTGCACGAGCAGCTCGGTAAGGATGCGATCCTTAATTCATTGCCCAAGTCCTTCCTCCCTTTTCTTACTCATTTTTGGATGACAAAGCCTGCAGTGAACTACCACGGCTTGTTGGGGTTGCTGCAGAACTTTAAGAAGGATCACCAGCTCCATAAGGAGTCAGTGAATGTTGTGGGAGGGTCTTCTTCTGTTCATCGACCCTTTAAGAAAGGGAAGAAGAAGAACAAGAAGAAGAAGAATAAGAAGGTGCAACTGCATGCTGGGACGTCTGCACAGGGTTAGACCAAGAAGCGCAAGCCCGACCGAGCCAGGTGGAGTACTTTTTTTGCAAGAAGCAGGGGCACTGGAAGAGGAACTGTCCTCTATACATTGCCTCCCTGAACCCGAACAGGCCGAAGAAGAAGCAAGGTACTTATATGATAACACCTTGCAACTTTTTCATTTGTGATACTACTACCTGGGTATTGGATACCGAAAGCCCTTATTATATTTGCAATTCGATGCAGGGTCTGCAGGTCAATAAGAGATTTGATGAAGGCGATAGATTCCTGAACGTTGGAGATGGAAGCAAAGTTCCAGTTCTAGCATTAGGAATCATGAACCTTGTAATCAATTCTCGAAATATAATTCTGAGTGAATGTCACTATTGTCTAAGCTTTTTATTAAATATTATTTCTGTAAGCCTTTTGGCCATGAACGGTTATCAATTTTTAATAAAAGAAAATATTTGCAATATCATTTTGAATGGTGTTACAATGTTTGTTGGACAACTTAATAATGGAATTTACTTTCTATCACAACCTGTTAATGTGGTTCAAACCTCTGGTAAATGCCCTAGAATAGATAATGTGTCAGAAGTCTACCTTTGGCACTGTAGGCTAGGTCATATCAATAAGAACAGGATAAACAGTTGGCTCAAGAAGGAATTCTTGAAGTAGGTGATTGTGAATCACTTCCAACTTGTGAGTCCTGTCTTCTTAGTAAAATGACCAAATCGCCTTTTACTGGAAAAGATGAGCGAGCCAGTGAACTCTTGGGTTTGGTACATTCTGATGTATGTGGATCCATGAGCTCAAGTACAAGAGGTGGATATTTCTACTTCATAACCTTCATAGACGACCTATCGAGGTATGGGTATGTCTATTTAATGAAGCATAAATCGGAGTCGTTTGAAATGTTTAAACTATTCTGAAATGAGGTAGAAAAATAAACTGGAAAGTGTATTAAAACTCTTTAATCTGATCGAGGAGGTGAATACCTTTCCAATGATTTTCTGACATATCTTGGGGAGAATGGGATTCTCTCTCAGTGGACTCCTCCTGGAACACCACAACATAATGGTTCTGAAAGGAGGAATCGGACCTTGTTGGACATGGTTCGATCCATGATGGGGTTTGCTGGTCTGTCGATCTTCCTCTGGGGATATGCGCTCGAATCGGCTTGTTACCTTCTAAATAGAGTTTCGAGTAAGTCTGTAACCAAAATGCCATATGAGATATGGATAGGACGTAAGCCAGTACTCTCGAACCTTAGGATTTAGGGGTGTCCGGCTTATGTTAAACATTTAATTACGGATAAGCTTGGATCTAGGTCTGACAAGTATAATTTTATAGGGTACCCAAAAGAGACCAAAGGGTATTACTTCTACATAGCTAATGAGCAAAAAGTGTTTGTCAGCCTTAAGGCAATCTTTTTAGAAAAGGAGTTCCTTGATGAAGGGACTGTTGCCTCTAAGGTCGAACTTGATGAAGTTCTGCAGGTAGAAAATCCGACACAAGTTGCGGAACCTGAACCGGATTTGGTTAGATCAGATCCAGAGCCATTGTTCAAGCATCCTTAAGGCGATCTGGTAGAGTACCACATCAACCAGATAGATACTATGGTTTCTTGGTCCGGGATGGCGATCCTATCGAACTTGATGAAAACGATGAGGATCCGATCACTTACATGGATGCAATGCAGAGACCCAACTCTGAGAAATTGCTGGAGGCCATGAAATCCGAAATGGAGTCCATGAAGGTCAACGATGTGTGGACATTGGTTGACCCACCCGAAGGAGTATAACCCATAGGGTGTAAGTGGGTCTTCAAAAGGAAGAGAGGCACAGACGGAAAGGTGGAAACCTATAAAGCCCGTCTGGTTATCAAGGGATATCGTCAACGTTATGGTAAAGACTATGACGAGATATTTTCTCCTATGGCAATGCTCAAATCCATTCGGATTATGCTTGCGATAGCTACCCATCTGGACTATAAAATCGGGCAGATGGATATGAAGATAGCTTTTCTAAATGGAGAGCTGGATGAAGAGGTGTATATGATACAACCTGAAGGATTCACATCCACAGATGAGTCTATGGTGTGCAGGCTACAGAGGTCCATTTATGGACTTAAGTAGGCATCACGGAGTTGGAACATACGTTTTGATAAGACGATCAAGACGTATAGCTTCGTTAAGAATGGAGAAGAGCCATGCATTTATAAGTGGGCTAATGGTCCAGTAGTAGTATTTCTTGTATTGTATGTGGATGACATTCTCTTAATCGGGAATGATGTCCCTGCATTACAGGGAATAAAGATTTGGCTGTCGTCATAGTTCTCCATGAAGGATCTGGGAGAAACTTCCTACATCCTAGGAATGAGGATCTATAGGGATAGATCTAAAAGGTTGCTAGGTTTATCTCAGTCCACATACATTGATACTATGCTGAAGAGGTTCAGCATGGAGAATTCCAAGAAAGGCTATCTTTCGATAGGCCATGGAATTTCTCTCTCGAAGAGGGATTGTCCGACAACACCTCAAAAGAGAGAGCGTATGGGTAGGATTCCATATGCTTCGGTAGTGGGATCTATCATGTATGCCATGACATGTACACGACCAGATGTGGCATACTCACTAGGGGTAGTGAGTAGATACCAATCTGATCCAGGGGAGAATCACTGGAAGGTTGTTAAAACCATCCTGAAGTATTTAAGAAATACTAAGGACCAGCGGCTTGTTTATGGTGAATCGAACTTGAGATTTATAGGGTTTACAGACTCTAGTTTTCAGTCTGATCACGATGACAGAAAAAGTGTGTTGGATTTATTTCTACCCTTAATGATGGGGCTATCTGCTAGAAAAGTTCAAGCAGCACACAGTGGCTGATTCAGTTTGCGAGGTGGAGTATGTCGCCGCATCAGATGCTGCCAAAGAAGCGGTGTGGCTGAAAAATTCATCACCGAGCTCGGAGTAGCACCTTCCATTATTGGTCCAGTTCTGCTCTACTGTGACAGCTCTGGAGCCATTGCTCAGGCGAAGGAACCAAAGGCACACCAGCAGATGAAGCATATTCTGCATCGCTACCATCTCATCCAAAAAATTATGGATCGAAGTGATGTCGATCTTTAGAAGATCGATGGAAAGGAGAACCTGGCTGACCCATTCACTAAAGCCATTGCAGTGAAGGAGTTCGACAACTACAAGTCGAAGATGGGTATTAGATACTGCACCGATTGGCTTTAGGCCAAGTGAGAGATTGTTGGGAATAGTGTCCCAAAGCCAATCGTCAACCTGTTGACGGTTGTGCTCATTTTTATATTTGTATATGAATTATGAATTAATAAAAATTATTTTGATATTTTTCATCACAAAATGTTTCATCTTCTAATGAACTTTTATGTTATGGTGAAGTCCTTGGGACTATTTAGACTCGACAAAGGAGGATTTATCGTTTAGTCCTTAAATCTGTTCGTGACCAAATGATACGTTGTTACCAAGGACGACAATATTTATCAAGCATAGGTCATTGTGTGACATATAGGTTGGTTGTCCTCTTAACCAATGAGTGTGGAGACACTGGTATGGCTACAGGTGAGATGTAAGGGTACATCTGCACTGAACATGATCGATTCCGGAGCTATTTCTACTGTCAAAATTTGCTCCAATGGAATATGGGTATAAATATCCCTCCGACCTGAGACCGCCATGATGACTTACAAGCAACTCACTGCACTTAGGCACTGGACTACCTAAATTTTTAATTCAGTGATGGAAGGCTGCTGGGTGTAGTCATGTACTTGACTTGTCGGTGCGTGTGTCAAGATGGGATTGATCACTCCAGTTTAGGAGATGTGTACAGTCGTGTTTCAATTTAGCAAAACCTTGGTCAGGGTAGTCCTTGTGAGGAGTCACAGGACTGTTTGAGTTGAGCACGATTCGGATGATCTGATCAGGGTTGACAGTTTAACCCTGAGTCATCCTAAACATAGGAGTCAAAAAAATAAATTATACAGTAACCATATTCATGTAGGTTCTGAGTGTTGCGATTGTGACTCTTCAATCAATCTGGACGTCGGGTAACATTGCTAGATGGTCACTTCGATTAGTACAGGAATTGGTTCTTGTGCTACCGGCTTAGGTTCGAACCTGCGGTGTCACACACATTAGAGGTTCCTATCTGATCTGATGGCTGATGTAGAATCCTACATGTTTGAGACTCAGTGATCGAGAATCAGGATTCTCTGATCATGAGTTCCACACATTATGGGAACCGGGGTCAAGAGTCCCACTGGTTGGGACTTTTCGATCAGGGTTACATATCGATGAATTCTGATGCCTGATTGCCCATCAGATTTGGACTCAGTATTTATGAGAGATTTAATTAGTAATTTAATTACTAATTAACTCAATTTGATTGAATAATTATTTGGATAAAGTCCAATTGAATTGGATTCAGTTGGGTTTGACCCGATTAGGTTAAGAGTTGACCTAATCGTCGAGATGGTTTGGTCCCTGATTTGATCAGGGGTTGGGCTTAATCAATTCCTGATTTGATTAGGATTGTGTTGAGCTTAATTAAGTCTAATTTAATTGGATTTAAATTAGTCTAATTGGACCTAACTTATTTGGTTCAATTAGGTTGGTTTTAATAATTAAACCACCTTGACCCAATCTCCATGCGCCACCTCACTTCCATTGCACCCATTTGAATTCATGAGAAAGAACTTCTTATGAATTATTTTCTCATGCCAAGCCCTCTCCACGCCCTACTTTAATGTGCCAAATGAATGGATAAGGATGATTTGTTGGCCATTCAAATTCAAAATAAAGTTTGAATTTGAATGGGCAATCAATCTTTGCTCCTTATCCCTTTTTTTACGCTCCATTTATTATATGAGAAAAGGTTTCTTATGAAATCACTCCATGCACAATTTAAGCCATGGCTCACGCCTTTAGTGGATAAGGGATGAGTTGGTGTCCATTTGAATTCAAAATTTGATTTGAATTCAAATGTGCAATTACTCATCTTTATCCTTTCTTTTGGATAAGATGTTTGACGTTGTTATAAAAGGAGGAGAAGAGTGGGGCATGCAAGAAGAAGATTTTTGGAGAAAAATTTTGGGGTGTGAGAAGCCTTGTGCACGAGTAGGAAGTCCATATCCTTCCAAGAGAAAAAGAAAGAAAAGAAAGAAAAGTGGGTGCAAGGTTTCTGGTGAGTTCCCGACAGTTTTAGGCTGGGGTTCGGAAAGTGAGAAAGTGAGCTACGAGTGTCGTGAGCTCACAAAATCTTAGAGAGATCTTCAACATCCTCTCAAGCATGTCTGTTGAGGATCCAGAGTATCCAAGAATCGACAGACATCGATCGAAGGAGTTCGATCAGCAACGGCTATCAAAAGGGCTCTACAACAAGCTAGCACTCGTGAGGAGTCGATCAGACCAGGAGCTTCGTGTGGACGATCCACAAAGGTCAGACATACTATGTGGCTACATCACGATAATCAGACTCTCCCGACGGTGATCAGATTGTGGCGATCTACTACCCGCACAAAGGTATTGTGTTCTGAACACATTACAATAAAGTGTTTATTGTTCAAATTCGAATTTCAAATTTAAATGCATTCATGCTATATATCATATTTAGATCCTAGTGTTGGATAAATTTATATTAATTAATTAGATTAATTAATATTTTTCTACTGTAAAATAGTAATTTTGAAAAAATTTTAAAATTATCATTTTACCCCTGCACTGAATTTCTCCACATTACATTCAGGAGTCTCTTGCCATTTTCAAATCTTCTACTATCTTGAAGTCTTTTATAACTATTTATAAATATGACTTATACTGTCAGTATCCTATACCCTGATAGTAGTATTACCAATAGAAAAACTTCATCGAGTTATCATATAACTATCTTAACCAGCAACCATTTGCTGATTTCTCTTTTAAGCCTGTTTAGATTAGCCTGAGACTTCTTAATCAATTTGCCCAAAACTATACTCAACTTCTGATACTGGTTATCAAACTTAGGTCTGATAACATTTTCACTGTCTAATAGTGAAGAGAGCGATAATTTTCTAGCCATTTTTGAAATGAGAACAATTGATCTATTAGTATATGAACTACGTTAAGTCTAAAGACTTGGACTATAGTCTAAAGGTTCTCCCACTATTTTATATGAATTGGTAGTCTCTACCTTCAATTCAAAGAATTATCTTAATTTCTTAGCGGGTACTAGAATTCACACAGACTGCATATAAGCCCGAGGATGGCTCGGTCAACCCATATGCACCTATGGATAGGTTTTCAACCAATTGTTTCTCCAAACAACTTCTAGTATTTAATTTTGCCTCAAATTTTATTTTAGTAAGCGATGGGCCTCCACTGAAAGTCTTGATTAGGTCCAACCATTAATATGAACCTACTCAGTGATTCTAGCCAAAGAATGATTAGGCCTGAGGATGGCTCGATCAATCTGACCACCATCAGATAGTTCAACAAAGTCATCATATGATGAATGATAATTCCATCATTCAGAGAGAACACCAGATGGATGGTGCCTGTAATGTCAATCAGAAATAATGGACCCATTATCATTCACCTTAATGGGAGGCTATAATCTAGTTATCCCCATAACTAACTCATTTTATAGACCTAATAATTTAAAAGATTTGATTAAATTTTTTAAAAAATATCAGTCGACTTATAAGTCATAAATCCTCCCACTGACTTCACCAAGTCATGAAAAAGACTAGTGACTAGCAGGTCCAACCGACATGTCATAAATCCTCCCACTAACTTTATCAAATCATGAGAAGGACTAGAGATAAGTTAGTCCAAGGCACTTAAATCAGTCATACTGATTAACCTTAACCACATGGGTCAACTCGAGTCACCTAGCGATCTAATCGGCCTAATGACTCAGGCTTAACCTTTGAGCCTCAATCAAGGTCCATTTGGTTTAATCAAAGATATAGACTCGATCATTTACAACTATTATTTTTGATCTAGAGTACCCTTGATCTAATTTAAATCAACTATTGATTATATTGGATCAACTACTCATTTTAGTCCATTAAGTCTTTGATTTTAACCTTAAGTCTAACCCAATTAAAAGGACCTAATTTGAGCTATCCCGTGCCCCATGTTTTATGCAATATTGTTAGATCTTTAATCATAATTCTAGATCTAAAATATATTTCTTAATTCTCAATTAAGTATAGTATTAACATGAGTTATGGTTATTAATTGAAACTATTTCAATTTTATAAAATAATTTTACATCATTTTTATGCAAAATTTTCTGTTTCGAAAACTAGATCGGCTCACCACTGAATTGAGTTGGCTCACTTCAATGGATCGACTAAGTCTGATACTTGATCGACTAACTGATTATGAATAGTAATCATTACTGTTGGGCCTGAGATAATTGGGTCAGATCAGTCAACACTGAACTAATTAAAATAGGAGACTGGGTCAACTTAGTTCAAAACTAGTCGGCTCAGTTGGCATGCCAATAGGTATCACATAGTTTCAGATCTAAAAATTTTTACATAAACTGAAATAAAATTAATCATAACAAACTTTAGATCATATCTAAATATTTTATGATTTTAAATTTTATTTTTATAATTAAAATAATTTTAATCATATATATTAGATATTTTACTTTTCATACAATTCATGCTTTGTATCACATACAACAAATCTAAGGATTTCAACATCTAGGGTTTTGCAGAAAAATAAATTTTTTTTTTTCACGTTCTTCTTCATGGGACCTTATAGTGGCACCCCTACACGCCATGAAAAGTATCCCATTGAATGAAAAGAGAGGGTCATATAACCCTACTTGCTCCTATGACCGAACGGCCTGGTTATTACCCAATCTGAGTACTTTGCTACTTAAAACATCTAATCTAATTCACATATCATATATGCAAAAATTTAGATCTAATCTAAATTATATTAGATCTAATTTTTATATTAGATCATATCTAAAATCAGATCATAATACATCTCATACATTATTAAATCTAGATTTCAACTCTATATGCATATATGTTCATGTCATAATGAACCTCGCTCTGATACCATTTGCTGGGAAGCATGGTGGATTTTGTGCATGCATTTTTAAAATTTTACAATAGAACATACATAGATTAAATAATTTAATCTACAATGCATGCATAGATCAAACCTAAAATCACTATATAGGATCTATGATATGAACTAATATGCATGTATCCAAAATTAAAATCTAAAATTCAGCAAGTATAGATCATATCTATGTGCAATTAGATCATATCTAATTTATATTTAGATCACATCTATATATTAATTGAGATCAAAATCTCATACCTGAGCATGGGTAGTAGATCATCATATCCAAAATCCATAATACTTAGTTTTTCATGATGCTTGGTGGTCGCACATGCATCCGGTCTCTATAGATATCCACACGAAGCCCTTGTGTTGATCAATCTCTTCGAGAGTGCTAGCTCGTGAAGACATCATGTGTTGGCTGATCTAAGAAAAATCATGAAGAAGATGAAGAATAAGAAGATCTTCTCTTTTTCTTTCTGGATCCACGCATCAGATCTCTACAATAGAGATCATGAGAAGAACCCTTTCTTCTCAATTCTCCCACACACAAGAGAGAACCTTTCTCTCTTCCTTTTATGCATTTGAGAAGAACTTTTTTTCTCTAATTTTTTATGATAAAAATCAGATCTAATCTGATTTTTTATACTAAAAATTATATAAAATTTTGAGATCAAAAAAATACCAAAAGAGAGATCCAAGAGAAGAACCATTTTTTTCTTTTCTTATCCCTTTTTCTTCTTGATCTAGAACTTTAGGAAGCCCCAAATATCCAATCAAATTTTTTTAATATTTTTTTTCAAAATCTTCATATTAAAAATTAGATCCAATATAGTTTTTATTTTAAAAAAAAAAAAAAAAATCTGAAAGAAGAACTCCTTTTCTAAGGCTGCACATAAGAAAGAAGACCCATCTTCTTCCTTCTCTTTCTCTTATTGGGAAGAACTTTTCTTCTCCAATTTTCTACTATAAAATTAGTAGGGAAGCCTCTCTTTGATACCTAAAAACCAGTACGAAAAATCTCACAAAATCATACAAAGATGAAAGGAGAAGAGGGGTGGGTGTGTGGGACTTGGGGCATCCAACTCTTGGACACCCCAACCCTCTTTTCTTTTTTTTTTGCAACAAGGGAGAAGGGAGGATGCCTCCTTTTCATGGAAGGAAGAGAGGAGAGGGTTGCACATATGGTGGGGTGTGGAGGTTTCTCACGATAAAAGAGTTGTGGCATGGAGATTTTGAAGGAACCAGATCTAGGGTTTCAGGGTTAGATCTTGAAATTTTTTCAAGATCAGACAGCGGAAGACTAAAATAAATTAAAATTTATCTTATAAAATTAGAGAATCTATAGATCTAACATCCTATTACATGATTATTACATAGTATTAAATCAAAAATTAAAATATAAAGAGCCAGAACTACATGTTGATCATATCAACATGTTTCTATACTACATCTAATGTATGTAAAATATAATAGATCAGATCTATTACCTTGCAAGTTAGACGTTCTAACTTTGCTGATCCAGGCTTGAGGATGATGTTGTGAGCCGCACATATGTCCGACCTCTAGGAGTCATCCACACGAGCCCACGAATCACGATCAGAAGTCCTGATCCAGGAAATCAGCATAGTATGCTAGTACTGTGCTAATCCTTCTTCGATGGTCGATTAGATACCTCTTTCTTCTTGATTTAAATTTTTCTAAAGATAAAAAATAGGAGGAGTTTTAGATGTGAGACACTCTCAGAAAACTTACAGATGGAGGAAGGGAAGGGGTGAACTTAGCAATCCTAGAAGAAGACCCTCTTCTTCTTCTCTTTGCTTTAACCCAGATACTTAGTTTTGTATCTATTATATCTCCATGCCCTGATATTATTTATCTTTAATTTTTATATGCCCTAAAGGGCTCTCATTGATCTACAATCCACAAAAATTTCAAGAAGAAATTCATCTTAAATCAAAAGATATAAAGAATCCTTATCTAGGTCAAATACCTAGTCAAAGAAAATCTAAACAGGGCAAGACAAGGGGTGCCCAACTCTTGGGCACCCCTTCCTTCTTTTTCTACCATGGGCCACCAGCAAAGGGAACATAATATATGCCATAAAACCCATAAAAATCTCAAAAAAAATTAAGATAAAATCAATGCCATAAGGAAAGAGTTTTGGTTTCCTATAATTCTATCTCATAGAATTTGAAATCCAAACTAATTTCTACTTTGACTTGGTCCACAACTACATTTCATGTAAGAGAGAAAGAGTGGAAAGCTTTGGGCATGCATGAAGGCCTGGAGAGAAGGTTTTATCACATAAAATAAGGGAGAGTGGGTGTGGGGGGCTAAGGTGGTGCAAGGTGGAATCCTAGTCTTACTAGGGTTCAATCTATGACTTGTTCAAATTTGGTTTTTCAAACCAAATCAAACCAAAACCAAATCAACTCAACTAAAATAGATCTTAACCCAATTTAAAATATAATTTAATCAAATTAAATTATATTTAATTTTCTAATTAAATTAGAAATTAGGTTGACCCAAGTCGTAATTGAACTAGGACTAGTTTTTCCTTGCATTTGGCTTATCCAATAAACCAACTGGACTTGATCCAATCAAGTCCAAACCAAATCTAATTAAATCATATTCAATTAGACTTAATCTCAACCCATTGGTTTAATCAAATTAAGTCAATTAGCAATCAAATTGCTAATCGATCCTCCTGCAACACTTGCAATAGGTTAAATGTCAATCGTATTGATCGTTTAACCCTAGAATGATTCTTAATCGTTGATCAACCATTCGATCAGATTGTGAACTCTAATGTGTGTGACCTCATAGGCTGAAACCTATGTCGGTAGTATAGAAATAAATTTTGAGACCAATCGAAGTGACCATCTAGCAATGGTACCCGATGGTCGGATAGGTCGAATGTGTAAAACAACATCCTTAGAATCCATGCAGATATAGTTTCCATATAATTCATCCCCTTGACCAAAATACTCATAGGACACCTCAGAGTTCAACTGTCAACTCTGATCAGGTTGTCCACATTGTATTTCAAAATATCAAATCCATCTGATGGATTACTGTGGCCAAGGTTTTGTCAAATTGAAATACAGCGACTCATTCTTCTCCAACTCTTGGAGTGGTCAATTTCATTTTGATCACACTCCAACTTTGCAAGTACTTGACTATGTCTAGAAGCCTTCCATCACTGAATTAGAAATTCAGTTAGTCCAGTACCAAAGCACAGTGAGTTGCTTGCAAGTTAGAGGCGATCTCAGGTCTCAGATATACTTATACTTATATCCCATCAGAGACATTCTCGACAGCAGAATGCTCTGGAGTTGGTCACGTTCAATGACGATGTATCCTTATATCTCACCTATATGACATACCAGTGTCTCTACTCTCCTTGGTTAAGAGGACAACCAACCCATATAGCCTACAGTGACCTATGCTCGATAGAAGCTGTCATCCTTATTAACAGCCTATCATTTGATCATGAATAATTTTAAGGATTAATCAATAAATTCTCTCTTTATCAAACCTAAATAGTCCTAAGGATTTCATCACAACAATGGAGTTCATTAGAAGATAAAAACTTATGATGAAAATGCTAAAAATATATTTTATTTATTAACAAATCAATTACAATACAAGGTTGCTCAACCATCAACAGGATGACGATTGGCTTTTGAGACATATTTTTCAACAACTCCCACTTATCCTAAAGCCACTCAGTACAATATCTAATATCCATCTTTGACTTGTGGTTGTTGAACTCCTTTATCGTCAAGGCTTTAGTGAAGGAGTCGGCCAGATTTTTCTTTCCGTCAATCTTCTGAAGGTCGACGTCATCTCGATCCATGATCTCCCGGACCAAGTGGAAGCAGCACAAAATACGCTTCGCTGCTGGTGTGCTTTGGGTTCATTTGCCTAAGCTATGACATCAGTGCTGTCACAGTAGATGCTGCGATGTACTCCATCTCAGCCACACAACTTCCTTCGTGGCATCTGATGCTACGATGTACTCCATCTCACAAACAGAGTCTACCACAGTATGCTGCTTTAAACTCTTCCAGCAAATGGCTCCACCATTCAGAGTAAAGATATAACCCGACACACTTCTACTATCATCATGGTTAGATTGAAAGCTGGAGTCTGTGAACCCCACAAGTTTTAGATCTGACTCAGCATAAACTAACCATTGGTCCTTAGTATTTCTCAAAACTTAAGGATGGCTTTAACCACTTTCTAGTGGTTTTCTCCAGGATCAGATTGGTATCTACTCACTACTTCTAGTGAGTATGCCACATCTGGCCTTGTACATGTCATGGCATACATGATAGATTCTACGATCTAAGCATATGGGACCTACTCATACGCTCTCTCTCTTCAGGAGTTGTCAGACAATCCTTCTTAGAGAGAAAATTCCATGGCCTATCAGTAGATAGCCCTTCTTGAAATTCTCCATGCTGAACCTCTTCAACCCAATGTCTATGTACATGGACTGGGATAACCCAAGCATCTTTTTAGATCTATGATATAGGATGCTTCACCCAAGTCCTTCATGGAGAACTGCGATGACAACCAAACTTTTATTTTCTGTAGTGCGGGGATGTCATTCTTGATTAAGAGAATATCATCCACGTACAAGATAAGAAATATCACAACTAGATCATTTACCCATTTATAGATGCAGGACTCTTCTCCATTCTAAACGAAGCCATACATTTTGATCACCTTATCAAAATACATATTCTAATTTCGAGAAGCTTACTTCAATCCATAAATAGATCTCTGAAGCTTGCACACCTTGAACTCATCTGTGGATGTAAACCCCTCAGGTTGTATCATATACACCTCTTCGATCAGCTCTCCATTCAGGAAAGCTATCTTTACATCAATCTACCAGATCTCATAATCCAGATGGGTAGCTATTGCAAGCATTATCTGAATGGAATTGAGCATTGCCATAGGGGAGAATGTCTCGTTATAGTCAATACCATAATGTTGACGATACCCCTTGACAACCAGATGGGCTTTATAGATCTCCACCTTTCCGTCTATGCCTCTCTTCCTTTTGAAGACCCATTTACACCTAATAGATTTAACCCCTTCAGGTGGGTCAACCAATGTCCATTCATTATTGACCTTCATGGACTCCATTTCGAATTTCATGGCTTCAAGCTATTTCTCAGAATCAGGTCTCTGCATTGCATCCATATAGGTGATCGGATCCTCATCGTTCTCATCGAGTTCGATGGGATCACCATCCTGAACTAAGAAACTATAGTATTTGTCCGACTAATGTGGTACTCTACTGGATCGCCTTAATGGTGCAGGTACATTGGGCTCCAGATCTGATCTAATCAAATCCGACTTAGGTTCAGCTATTGGTGTCGGTCCTTCTACCTGTTGAACTTCATCAAGTTCAACCTTAGAGGCAACGGTTCCTTCTCCAAGAAACTCCTTTTCTAAAAAAGATTGCCTTAAGACTGACGAACACCTTTTGTTCATCAGCATGGTAGAAAAAATATCCTTTGATCTCTTTGGATACTCTATGAATATGAATTTGTCAAACCTAGGTCCAAGTTTATCTGTAACTAACCATTTGACATAGGTCGGGCACCCCCAGACCCTAAGGTGTGAAAATACTGGCTTACACCCTGTCCATATCTCATATGGAGTCTTAATTATAGACTTCCTTGGAACCCTATTTAACAGATAACAGGCCGATTCGAGTGCATATCCCCAGAAGGATATCGGCAAGCTAGCAAAATCCATCATGGATCGGATCATATCTAACAGAGTCTGATATCTCCTTTCAAACACAACATTAAGCTGTGGTGTTCCTAAAGGATTCCATTAGGAGAGAATCTCATTCTCTCCTAGATATGTGAGAAACTCACCAGAAAGGTATTCTCCTCCTCGATCAGATCGAAGAGTTTTAATACTCTTCCCAGTTTGTTTTTCTACTTCACTTTGGAATCGTTTGAACATTTCAAATGAACCTGACTTATGTTTCATCAGATAGACATATCCATATCTGGATAGATCATCCGTAAAAGTGATGAAATAGAAATATCCACTTCTAGCACTTGTGCTCATGAGCCCACATACATCAGTATGTACTAGGCCCTAGAGCTCAGTAGCTCTCTCACCTTTTTCAGTAAAAGGTGACTTGGTCATTTTACCAAGAAGACAGGACTCACAGGTTGGAAGTGATTCACAATCACTGACTTCGAAGACTTCCTCTTAAGTCAATCTGTTTATCCTATCTAATCTAGGATGCTTGCCAGTAGAATAGACTACGTTAACAGATTGTGATATCATATACACACCATTGTTCAAATATCCATAAAAAATAGTAACACCATTCATAATGATATTACAAACTTATTTTTTTATTGAAATTTTATAATCATTTTTGGCCAGAAGGCCTACAGAAATAATATTTTAAAAAAATTTGAGATAGAAATAACAATCATTAAGAACAACGGTATGGGACTCAAATACAAGTTTCAAGATTCCTAATGCTAGAACTGAAACTGGTCTTCCATCTCTAACGTTTAGGAACCTCTCGCCTTGCTCAAATCTCCTATTGACCTGCAACCCCTGCAATGAATTGCAAATATGATAAGAGCTACTGATATCCAATACCTAGTCAGTTATATCACAAATAGAGAAATTGCAAGGAGTTATCATATAAATACCTTACCCAGCAACAGCTTGCTTCTTTCTCTGCCTGTTCGGATCCAGGGAGGTAATGTACTAAGGAAGTTTCTCTTTCAGTGCCCCCACTTCTTGCAAAAGAAGTATTTAGTTTCACTCTTATCGGGCTTGATCTTTTTGGTCTGGCCCTGCACTGATGTCCCAGCATGAACTTGCATCTTCTTCACTTTCTTCTTTTTGTTCTTCTTTCCTTTTTTAAAGGGTTGAGAACCAGAAGATGAACCTCCCACTAAATTCACCGACTCCTTATGGAGTTGGTGATCCTTCTCAAAGTTCTGAAGCAACCCCAGTAACCCGTTGTAGTTTACTTCAGGCTTTGTCATTTTATAATGAGTGAGGAATGGGAGATAAGACTTGGGCAGCGAGTTTAGTATTGCATCTTTCCCAAGCTGCTCATGCAAGGAAAAGCTGAGCTTGCTCAAATGCTCCATCAGCTCGATCATGTACAATACATGATCAGTGACAGAGGCACCATCCTGCATTTTGATTTGAAGATGGCACAACTAGTCTTGTGCCTCTTCATATCATCAGGTGTGCCAAAGGCATCCTCCAACATTTGAAGCATGTCCTTTGGGTGAGCCATCTTAAATCTACGATTGAACTCGTTGCTCATGGTAGCTAGTATGATACAGCACACCGTGATCCGATCATTGAGCCATTTCTGATAAGTATCTCTAGCTGTTCCATGTGCATTGGCAGCTGGCTCCTCAAGTGTAGGATCCGTTATCACATATAGGATCCATTCATGCTCCAGGACTATCTTTAACTTTCGGTACCAGCTACTGAAGTTGGATCCCACCAACTTATCATTGTCCAATAATGATCGGAGTGATAGAGAAGTGGCCATAATTGCACAAAAGAAAATCATAACCTAATTAGTAATTGATTCATTAAACCTAAAGATTTGAACTTTAATCAAAAAGTTTTTCTCACTATTTTGTTCAAATTGGTAGCCTCTACCTCCAATTCGAGAAATTATCCTAATTTCTTAGTGGGTACTAGAATCCACTTAGACTGCACACAAGCTCAACTTTGGTTAGCTAACCCATGTACATCTAAGGGTAGGTTCATAATTAATTATTTTTCTAAATAATTTTTAATAATTTTAATTTTGCCCCGATCCCTCATCAGTAGGCTTTGGCCTCCTCTAAAAAGGTTTAGTTAGGTCCAACCATTAATATGACCATACTTGGCCCATTTAGCCAATGAATAATTAGGCCCAACTTTAGTTGGCTAACCTAACCACCATTTAGAAAGATGCAGTCAAGAAATCATATTATGAGTGATAATTCCATCAGCCGATAAGCACCAGACCTTTGGGCCTCCAATGATTATCCAACTGATGGACCCATTATCATCTACTTAATGGGAGGCTATGATCTAGTTATCACCATAATTATTTCATTTTAAAGACCTAATAATTTTAGAGGATTTGATTGATTTAGAGGAAGAGGTCAGATGAACCAGCTTATCATGATCCTCTCACTGGCTTCACCAAGTCAGCTTAAGGGAGACCATTAAAAGGGCTGGTCTAGGAGCACCTAAATCAGTCACACTGATTTACCTAGCTGACATGGGTCAGCTCGAATAGTCAAGTGATCCGATCAAAATATAATTTCACCAAGAGGCCAGGTAAGTTTGATCGGTGGGAGGGTCTACAAAGCTTGCCTTAGACACCATCAGAAATGGCCAGATAAGCAGACTACCAATTAAAAACCACTGATCTAGTTTACTTTAGACACCAACTGGTTTAATTAGTTTTGATTAGATCAATCTAACAGTTCGAGCTAGACCGCTTAGCCAAGAATCAAGTCCATTTGGTTCTCGTTAAAGACATGGACTTGATCAATTACAACTATTGTAATTGATCTAGAGAATCCTTAACCTAATCTAAGACAATAATTGATTAGATTTAGTCAATTCTCTAATTAAGTCCATCTTTAATTTAACCTTAGGTCTAACCCAATTAATGGACCTAATTCCACTAACCTATTAACCCAATGTGCTATGGTTTGTGTCTTAGGTTCTTCAATTCACAATCCTAGAACCTAATCAAATAACTTCTTAATTTTCAATTAAGTTTTGGGCTGAGGGTTGGGGTTCGACTTTTTAAAAAAAATTTTATATTTGTAAAATATTTTTACGATATAGTTCTACCAACCAAGTTGCATGTTTGATTCATAATCAAAATGCAAGTGAAATAAGCATGAAACTACTTTAGATCTAATCTAAATAGGTTCATGTAATTGAAATAATTTCAACTTTAACTTGCATAAATTTTTCAGACAAAAATATGATGGTCGAGCTGGCTCTTTATTGATATCGAGCTGGCTCGATGATGTTTCGCCCGAGCATCAGTTCTGTCTGCCTGAGAGAGCCGGCTCAAATCAGCACCAAGCCGGCCCGACTGGTTTCAGCAGAACTGTCAATGGTTCTTTGCATGGAAATTATTAACAAAGAGATTTTATTTTAGATTTAAATACCTTTTAAATCTAATAAATTATAAATTTAATCTAGATCATATCTAATAAATTTATGATTAAAGATAGATCTACACGAACTAGGACAACCTTTGCACTGTGAGGGGAAAACCTTACAGCAGGACAACCTACAGTTCGTGATTGATCTAAAAATTTTAATTTTAGATTTAACAATCAGATTATAAATTAGATCTAATCTTAGAAATAATCTAAGTATGTATAAATAATCATGTAATAAACAACCTAGGCTCTGATACCAATTGAAGGAACCAGATCTAGGGTTTCAGGGTTAGATCTTGAAATTTTTTCAAGATCAGGCAGCGAAAGACTAAAATAAATCAAAATTTTTCTTATAAAATCATAAAATCCCTAGATCTAAGATTCTATTACATGATTATTATATAATATTAAATCAAAAATTAAAATATAAAGAGCAAGAACTATATGTTGATCATATCAACATGTTTCTATACTACATCTAATGTATGTAAAATATAATAGATCAGATCTATTACCTTGCAAGTTAGATGTTCTAACTTTGCTGATCCGAGCTTGAGGATGATATTGCAAGCCATACACACATCCAGCCTCTAAGAGTCATCCACACAAGCCCACGAATCACGATCAGAAGTCTTGGTCCAGGAAATCAGCACAGTATGCTAGTACTGTGTTGATCCTTCTTCGATGGTCGATCAGATACCACCTTCTTCTTGATTTGGACTCTTCCAAAGATGAAAAGTAGGAGAAGAGTTTTAGATGTGATACCCTCTCAAAAAACTCACAGATGGAGGAAGGAAGGGGTGAACTCAGCAATCCTAGAAGAAGACCCTCTTCTTCTTCTCTTTGCTCTAACCCAGACACTTAGTTTTGTGTCTATTATATCTCCACACCCTAACACTCTTTCTCCCTAATTTTCATATGCCCCAAAGTCTCTCAATTCTCTATAATCCATAAAATATTTTTAAAAAAATTCATCTTAAATCAAAAGATATAAAGAATCCTTTTCTAGGTCAAATACCTAGTTAAGAAAAATCCAAACAGGGCAAGACAAGGGGTGCCCAACTCTTGGGTGCCCCTTCCATCTTTTTCTTCTATGGACCACCAAAAAAGGGTGCATAATATGTGCCATAAAACCTACAAAAATTTTAAAAAAAATTTGAATAAAATCAGTGCCATAAGGAAAGAGTTTTGGTTTCCAAAAATTCTATCTCATAGAATTTGAAATCCAAACTAATTTCTACTTTGACTTGGTCCACAACCACATTTCATGTAAGAGAAAAAGAGTGAAAAGCTTTGGACATGTGTGAAGGCCTGGGAGAGAAGGTTTTGTTGCACAAAATAAGAGAGAGTGGGCATGGGGGGCTAAGGTGGTGCAAGGTAGAATCCTAGTCTTACTAGGGTTCAATCTATGACTTGTTCAAATTTAGTTTCTCAAACCAAATCAAATCAAAATCAAATCAATCCAATTAAAATAAGTCTTAACCTATTTAAAAATTTAATTTAATTAGATTAAATTAGATTTAAATCTAATTTAATTTTTTAATCAAATTAAAAATTTGGTTGACCCAAGTCCTAATTGAACTAGGACTAGTTTTTCCTTGCACTTGGCTTATCCAATAAACCAATTGGACTTGATCCAATCAAGTCCAAACCAAATTTAATTAAATTATATTCAATTAGACTTAATTTTAGTCCATTGGTTAATCAAATTTAGCCAATTAGCAATCAAATTGCTAATCGATCCTCCTACAACACTTGCACTAGGTTAAATGTCAATCATATTGATCGTTTAACCCTAGAACGATTCTTAATCATTGATCAACCATCCGATCAGATTATGAACTCTAATGTGTGTGACCTCATAGATCCAAACCTAAGCTGGTAGCATAGAAATAAATTTTTATACCAATCGAAGTGACCATCTAGCAATGGTACCCGACGGTCGGATAGGTCGAATGTGTAGAATAACATCCTTATAACCCATGCAGATATAGTTTTCATATAATTCATCCCTTGACCAAAATGCTCATAGGATACCTCAGAGTTCAACTGTCAACTCTGATCAGGTTCTCCACATTGTATTTTAAAATATCAAATCCATCTGATGGATTATCCTGGTCAAGATTTTTCTAAATTGAAATACAGTGACTCATTCTTCTCTAACTCTTGAAATGGTCAATCCCATCTTGATCACAGTCTTACTTCGCAAGTACTTATCTGTGCCTAGAAGCCTTCCATCACTAAATTAGAAATTCAGTTAGTCCAGTACTAAAGGACAGTGAGTTGCTTGCAAGTCACTGAGGCGATCTCAGGTCTCAGGGATACTTATACCTATATTCCATCAGAGACATTCTCAATGGTAGAATACTCTAGAGTAGGTCACGTTCAATGATGATGTATCCTTACATCTCACCTGTATGCCATACCAATGTCTCCACACTCTTTGGTTAAGAGGATAACCAACCCATATGGCCTACAGCGACCTATGCTCGACAGAAATTGTTGTCCTTATTAATAGCCTATCATTTGGTCGTGAATAGTTTTCAGGACTAATCGATAAATCTTCTCTTTATCGAACCTAAATAGTCCTAAAGATTTCATCACAACAATGAAGTTTAGTAGAAGATGAAAACTTATGATGAAAATGCCAAAAATATATTTTATTTATTAACAAATCAATTACAATACAAGGTTGCTCAACCATCAACAGGATGATGATTGGCTTTCGGGACATATTTTCCAATAGATTTATATCACATGGGGTTTAGATTTTAAGTTGGTTAAGTCCTATTCCTAATAAGACTCAAGATTTTGTTTCAAATCTAACTAACCCTTGGACCCAATCCTAATCAATTTAGAAATTAGTTATAACAAACTAACTAATTGGATCTTAACCCAATTATGAAACCAATTAGGCTCCAATCCAATTGAAAATTAGTTAGATAAAAATCCCATTAATCCAGGGATTATTTCTTGATGGATATCAGGGAAGGTATTTGATAATAGGGCTTGATCCAATCAAGCCTATTATCCAATAGGGATTGATCCAATCCAAGCCTATATAAAACTAATTGAATCATATTCAATTTAAAATTTAATTTGCATCCCTGAGATTATTTGGAACAAGCCTTGTTATTCAATAGAAATGCATCCAATCAATCTAAAGTCAATCTAATTGAATCTAATTCAATTAGATTTGATCCAATCTTCATTGCTCAATCAAATTAAACTAATTAATAATTATATTATTAATTAATTATTTTTTTTAATTTATCAATAATTAGTAAATAATTTATTATAATTTTTGTATAGAATTAATCATCAATCTCATTGATAATAAAATCTTTCAACAATTCATAATTGTCGATCAGTCATTTGATCAGACAAGTGCTTCTATGTGTGTGACCCAATAAGTTCAAACCTAAGTCGGTAGCATAAGAATAATTCTTATACTAATCGATGTAACTATTTAGCAATGGGATCCGACATTTGGATAAGCCGAATATATGCCCAACAATACTCTAGAACCTATGTGGATATAGTTATCATATAATTCATCCCTTTGACACTTGATGCTCAAGGACGACTAAGGATTAAACTGTCAACCCAAAAAAAATGGTCCACATTGTGTCTCAACCTTAAAATTCTTGTAACTCCTCACTAGGACTACTTTGGCCAAAGTTTTGCTAAATTTAAACACAGTGATGCATCATCTTCAATTTTACTTTGAATGATCAATCCCATCTTGACTCATACTCAGACTTTACAAGTACTTGACCGTACCCAAAAATCTTCCATCATTGAATTAGAAATTCGAATAGTCCGGCATCAAAGCACAGTAAGTTACTTGCAAGTCACTAAGACAGTCTCAGGTCAGAGGGACATATATACCCATATCCCATCAGAGCAACCCTTGATAGCAGAGTGCTCCAGAAGTGGTCATGCTCAGTGAAATGTACTTCTACATATCACCTGTATGCTATACCTATGTCACCACATATCTTGGTTAAGAGGATAACCAACTAATATAGCACACAACAACCTACACTTGATACAATTATCATTCTTGTAACAATTGTATTATTTGGTCGCGAGCAAGATTTAAAAATACATGATAAACCTTCCTTTATCATTTTGATAGTAGTTCTAAGGACTTCATCATAATATATGAGTTCTATTTTGAAAGATATATTTCTTATGATGAATCTGTCAGATAACATTTATCATTTTATAATTCATATATTTGTATGGAGTACAATCATCTACAATCTAGATGATTGACTTTAAGATATATTTTCCAATATATAGGTGACCGGATCCTCATTGTTTTCATCGAATTCAATTGGATCACCATTCCAGATCAAAAAACTGTAGTATCTATCCAGTTGACATGGTACTCTACCAGATCTCCTTAAAGATGTTTCTACAATAGGTTTCAAATTTGATCTAATCAAGTTTGACTCTATGGGTTTACTAGATTGTATCGGTTCTTCTACCGATTGAACTTCATCAAGTTCAATCTTTAAGGCATTAGTTTCTTTTTTAGAAAGACTGTTCTATTGTTGACGAACACCTTCTATTCATCAGTAAAGTAGAAGTAATACCCCTTAGTCTCTTTTGGGTATTCTACAAATAGACACTTGTCAGACCTAGGTCCAAGCTTGTCAGTTTTTAAATGTTTGACATAAGCCGAATATCTCCAAACCCAAAGATGAGAGAATGCTGGCTTATGCCCTATCCACATCTCATGTGGTGTTTTACTTATAGACTTATTCGAAACTTTATTTAAAATATAATAAGCTGACTCGAGTGCATATCTCCAAAAAGAGATCGACAGACTTGCAAAGCCCATCATGAATCGAATCATGTCTAACAAGATTTGATTCCTCCTTTTCGATACACCATTATGCTGTGGTGTTTCAAGAGGAGTCCATTGTTAGAGAATCTCATTCTCTTCTAAGTATGTCAGAAACTCACTGGAGAGGTATTCTCCTCCTCGATCAGATTGAAGAGTTTTAATACTCTTTCTAATTTATTTTTTTACTTCATTATGAAATTATTTGAATATTTCAAATGATTCTGACTTATGTGTCATTAAGTAGATGTACCCATACCTCGATAGGTCATCTGTAAATATAATGAAATAATAATATTCATCTCTGGCACTGATGTTCATCGGTCCACATACATCAGTATGTATGAGACCTAAAACTTCACTGGCTCGCTCACTTTTTCTAGTAAAAGGTGACTTGATCATTTTCTTAAGAAGAAAGGACTCACAGGTTGGAAGTGATTCACAATCACTGACTTCGAGAATTCTCTCTTGTGTCAACATATTTATTCTGTTCTTATTAACATGACCTAACCTATAGTACCAAAGGTAGATATCGAAGACCTCACTAATTCTTGGACATTTGCTGGACGTGTATATTATACTAACAGGTTGTGACAATATGTAATACCATTATTCAGCTATCCATTCATGATATTAACATCATTCATAATGATATTAAAATTATTTTTTTTATTAAAATTTTATAACCGTACATGGCCAAGAGGCCTACAGAAATAATGTTCAATAAAAAGAAAGAACAAAAGTGACATTCACTAAGAATAATTACATTGAACTTGAATACAAGCTTAATAATCTCTAATGCTAGAACTGAAATTGATCTTTCATCTCCAACACTAAGGAACCTTTCATTTTCTTCAAATCTCCTACTGACCTGCAGACCCTGCAATAAATTGCAAATATTAAAAGGGCTTCGAGTATCTAATACCCAGATAATAGAATCATAAATTAAAAAATTATAAGGTGTTATCATATAATTACCTTATCCAGCAACAACTTGTTTCTTTCTCGACCTGTTTAGATCCAAGGAGGCAATGTACTGAGGATAATTCCTCTTTCAGTGCTCCTGCTTCTTGTAGTAGAAGCATTCTGCCTGACTCTGATCAGACTTGAATTTCTTGGTCTGACTGGATTTGGGTGCCCCAGTACTTTGGATCCTTTTTTTGTTCTTCTTTTCTTTCTTAAAGGGTCGACGTCTAGAAAAAGATCTTCCCACTACATTCATCGACTTCTTGTGGAGCTGGTGATCCTTCTCAAAATTCTACAACAACCCCAACAAATCGTGGTAGTTGACTGTAGGCTTTGTCATTTGAAATGAGTAAGAAAAGGGAGGTAGGACTTGAGTAGAGAGTTCAGAATGGTATTTTTCTCTAGCTGCTCATGCAGAGAAATGCTAAGCTTGTTTAGATGCTCGATCATCTCGATCATGTACAGTACATGATCAGTGACTGATGCTCCTTCCTTCATTCGAGCGTTGAAGATGGCACAACTAGTCTTATGCCTCTCAATGTCGTCGGGTGTGCTAAAGGACTCATTCAATATTTGCAATATGTCCTGTGGCTGAGCATTCTCGAAATGATTGTTAAACTCTGTTAGATGTATGTCCTAGAAGCTAATGTGGCTGATATATTATAATAAAGCTGGAACATAATTTTATACTTTATATATTAATTTGATCAATAAAAAAATAAATTTATTTTTTATTCAAGTGTGATGTATCCTTGAATCATCTATAAAATTAATTTTTGATACATATTCTCAAAGTATTGAGAATCATAGATATATATTTAATTCCTAAATACTTCCGATCATAGAATCATCATGAGGATGATGATCGATCTGGATAGATCGATATACAGATCGCTTTTTTTGAGATAGATGAGTCTCTAATCTACAGTATAGAGATACTAGATGATGAGTATGGATAGTTGTTAGAGAACAACTAGTACTGAGCATGACCATACGAGAGATCACTTGGATTTCTATTCAATTGTCAGTGATTGTCTCGATGCTATAGTTGTGTGAATAGTCTTTTGACCTAAGATGATATAACCACTCACAGTGAGGCTGCTGGAGTTTGATTGACACATAAACATGGGTCTCAATGAGCCCTTATAGTGGATGTTGGTGACAATTGGTCCACTATAGGAGTAGGATACGTATCAAGATGGAATCTATCAACCTTGATAGAGAGGAGTAGTCTTATGACATTTGAGAGGCTAAGTTTGAGAGTTTATGGCTACGACAGTGTGATTAATGAAAAAAAAATTCATGAAGATTACAATTGGACTTGAGCTGATCAAATCTTTCATATGACCGATGATAAGATTTGACGATTTATCCATGACCTGCCATCTAGTCGGTACTCACGATAGAGAAATGAATCACATGTTACTATACCTTAAGGTTCATTTTTGGTTCTACCAGATTGTCACTACATACTGCTAGATGTCATTGATGGATTGTAAGAGCTTACTAGAGTTACTCAGGATCGACAACCCTTGATGAGTTAGAGTGAAATTATTCCGATCTATTGAAAAGAGTTTCAATGATACTATGATAGAGATCATTGTATATCTCACTACTAGATAGAATTGAATCTATAGGATCATACAACAAAATGATTATATTTGGAATAAGCAATTGGACTTATGAAGTCTCAATTAGGTTTAGAGAAACCCTATTGGGTTCAAGGTAATCTTACTAGCATATGGTTGGATCTAATTTTCTCTTTATATTTGATTTTCTTATTTGATAAGATAATTTAAACTTAATTACCTACTAATAACCTAAATAAATTAGATTCATTGAGTTTCAATTGTTGGGTGCCTAAGGTTTTGGATCAAATGAATTAAGGATGCAAGTCGTTAATTTATTTTCTTGATAGTTTTGATGGGGTGCCACTTGATTTGATCAAGTTGGACATATCCCACCTTTAGAGAGCTTATGGATCCTTTATGGGGCATCCCTTGGGTGCAAAAGGGAGTGTGATTTTATGGGTGCAAGGGCTCCAAGAGTTGGCACCTAATAGGTTTTCTAAAGGAAGTTGAATAACTTAAGTTATTACGAAACCTAATATAAGTAAGACTTGTATTAAGAGCTTATTTGATTTTGAATAGGATTCGAACCTTATGTCTATTTAAAGAGACCTCTCCTAAGGTCCCTAGGCAATCAAACCAACAGCCCCATGCCCCTTTAGAGTGTCCCACACCCTCTCTTCCTCTCCCCTTCTCTTCTCCCTTGGATGTCCACACACCCCCTCCCTTTGGGTGTCCCTCCTTCCACATCCAAGGCTGTTGGGTGTCACCTCTTGTGCTGGTTTCTACTCTATAGTAGCAGCATAATCTAAGAAAGAAAAGCAAGAGAAGAAGAAGATCAAGAAAAAGATCAAAGAGTTGATCATGATCTAGGCTTCATTCAGATTAGCAGGCTGATTTTTTTTTTAGAAGAAAAATCAATTTGAAGAGGACTATTTCAAGCTGATCCTGAGTGGATATTTTTAGAGGCTGAACACTTGTATGGCTAAAAGAGAGTTTCTTTTCTTTTAGATCTAGATTTAAAGAAAAAAATTATGAAATAGGTATGTGATTCGATCACATATTAAATTTCAGTATATGTACAATTTTAGCATATGAAGTAGATCCTTATAGTTTATATTTTATGCATACATGATATAGATTAAAAAGAATTTTAATCTTCTATTCTACTATGATGTTTAGAAAATAAAATATTTAAAACATACATGTATGCCCCGACATAAAAATTTCAATAGTGATATCAGAGCCATGGATTTCATATGCATGAAATTGACATACATATTTTGAAAGGAGTTTCAAAATTTGATTTTTTTCTTGATACATGAGATATATATATGAATATTTTAAATCTAAAATTTAATTTTAGATTTAATTTTAGAATATATAGTTGATATGTTAAAGCATTCATAGATCTAAATTTTGATCTAGAATGATTTTTAGTTCATGTTCATGTCATATGTAGATGCATGCATAAACTTAAAATTTTATTTGATCTAATTTATGATTCATGTATGAGATATATGATTATATATTTAGGTCATAAATTTTTTTTCAATCTAATTCATGATTTGTATATGAGATATATGATATCATGTGTTGATCTAAATTTTGCTTAGATTTGAATTTTACATGCATATATGAGATATATGTTTGTATGTTAAATTTAAAAATTATTTTCATGATTTAAAACTTATTTTTTATATAAAAATTTAGATCTAAAATTTAGTTTTGAAATCTAAAATTTATGTTTATGTATGAGGGTTTTGGTTATAGAAAAATCAAAAATTAGGTCATGTAATTAGATTGCATCTAAGATTTTTGATTTCAACCTTATAGGTCTAGTTTGATTAAATAATTGATCAAACTGAGTCCAGTATTGATTAGAATTAGATCAATTAAGTAATATGATCATGTAATTATTGTTGATCAAATCGATTGAATCTCTTATATAGAATCGATTAACCTAAAGACCTAATGTGGCTCGATGGTTTGAGTCTGATTCGCTTAAGTTAACCTATTTAGATCAATTGACCTATTAGTATCTAAGATGAGTAATTGAGAGGTAGTTATGTAATTATTTTTATTAGCTGACCTAGCCAATTTATTGGTGTCTAAGGAAAGCAACGGGGGGACCCCTACCGATCTCGACTTACCTGACCAATTTAGAAGATTGAGACTTCAATAAGATTGTTTGGTATTTTGGTTTAGCCCATACCAATTAGATCAGTTATATGATGACCGATTAGATGAGATCTAAATCTAAACCTTTCTATAAATATTAAATCCATTGGTCTTCCACCATTATAGATGTGCGGGTGTGCTACTGATGTTGATTATTCTCAGTTGGTTACAGTAGTTCAGTTGCATCGGGAACATGCAACCACTCTATTAGCAAAAAGTTTTTTCAGGATAAGAATGGGGTTGGGCCCAATAACTATTAGGTGAGGGATCTAATAATGGCCTTGAACCTACTTGTGAACGGTGGGTCGGGCTTAACTAAGGAGTGTAGTCAATAACTGTTAGGTGAGCCTACATGACTTAGAGATTAAATCACTACAACATGCTTAGAGAAGCATCTGGACAAAGAATTATCCATGCATCTATGTGCATGTTACCAATAACTATTAGATGAGATGCATGGCATTAGTGGGATCGCAGTACCCATTAGGAATTTTTTGTCGCATTAGGATTTTTGTTTTCCACCCGGAGAGTGGAGGGATCCAAAAAATTAGTGGGGGCATTGTTTGCATTTTAAAGTTTCTAGAAGTAAATATAACTTTAAAGTATAAAAATCTAACTTGAATCTTTACTCTCGCAGTTAAACAATGTCAGCCACAAATCCTCTAGCCTGCATCCTTGAAATTAATTGTTTGACCGAAACTAATTACAAAGACTGGCTCAGAAACCTTAGGATTGTCCTGATCTCAGAAAAATTAAGTCATATACTCGATTAAGAACCTATAGTGTTACCAAACCATCCTACTATTGAGCAAAGAGCTATTTTTGAAAAGTGGATGGATGAAGACAGTCGGGTCAAGTGCTATGTGCTGGCATCTATGTCAAACGAGTTACAAAGCCAACATGAGCATATGCTCACTATCAAGACTATAATCACTCACCTGTAAGAGTTATATGGTGAGCAGAGCCATATAGCATGCTTTGAAGTATCCAAGAGACTCTTCAATTTGAAGATGCACGAAGGGCAGTCTATCCATGAGCACTGTATAATAGTGATCAAAGATATTGAGATGCTTGAAAAGCTCGAGCTTGATATACAAAAGAAATTACAGATGGATCTGATCTTTCAATCCCTTATGAGTTCAAATAGTCAATTTATTATAAATTTTCATATGAACAAACTCGATTGCACTATACCCGAACTGGTCAACATGTTGGTTATTATGGAAAGAACCTTGAAGAGTTCAAAGGGCACTGTTCTCATTATGGAGCAGACTTCTTCCAAAAAAAAGTCTACCAGAAAGAAGAAGACTAAATCTGCTAAGAAGCAGAAGAAAGAGAGCAAGCCAAAGAAGGATGTTCCTAAGAAGGTCGAAGTAAAGAAAAAGAGTTTTCATTGTGATGCTGAAGGCCACTGGGGGTGGAACTATCTACTTTACCTGGAGAGCCTAAAGATCAAAAGGGTGATAAACTTTCAGAAGGTATGCTCGTAATTGAATCTAACCTTACGATTTCTTCTACTTCTAGTGGGGTATTAGATTCTGATTCGAATACTCATATATGTACCTCAATGCAGGGTCTAATAAAAAGTAGGAGGTTGAGGAAAGGTGACATGATCTTTCAAATTGGCAATGGAGCAAAAGTTGCTGCAGAGGCCATTAGCACTTATCCTCTTTGATTACCGTCTGATTTTAGATTAAATTTAGAGGACTGTTATTTTATTCTTGTAGCTAATCAAAATTTGATTTTCATGTCTGTACTAGCATAGGAGGGTTTTGAAATTAGTTTTAATAAAGACTTTTATTTCATTTATTTACAAAATAAATTGATTACACGAGATCTTTTAATTGACAATCTATATCACTTGCATGTTGATACGAATGTGAATTTAAACGAGCAAATAGTGAGTGCTATAGGTCAAAAGAGATTTAGAGATGAAATTAATTAGAAATACTTGTGGCATCATAGACTAGGCCATATTAGAGAGGATAGGATAAACAAACTGAAAAAAGATAGGATCCTTAGCTCTCTTAACTCAGAGTCATATCCAGCTTGCGAATCTTGCCTTCGAGGAAAAATAGCCAAGTTACCCTTTGTAGGACATGAAAAAAGGGCTACTGAGTTATTTGCCTTGGTACATATCGATGTGTGTGGGCTATTTGATGTGCAGGCTAAAGATGGTTATAGCTACTTTATTACCTTTACCGATGATCTGTCTAAATATGGGTATGTGTATCTGATGAAACACAAATCTGAAGCTTTTAAAAAGTTCAAAAAATTTAGAAATGAAATAGAAAAATAAACTGGTAAACCCATTAAGTTTCTTCTATGTGATTGAGGAGGTGAATACCATAGTCAAAAATTTTTAAGATATCTTAAAGACGAAGGTATAGTCTCTCAATGGACTCCTCTAGGAACATCTCAGCTCAATGGGATATCCGAAAGGAGGAACAGGATCCTATTAGATATGGTTAGATCCATGATGAGCTTCACTGATCTATCTTTATATTTTTGGAGATATGCCTTATTAACTGCCATTCACCTATTGAATAGGGTTCCATCAAAATCTGATCCTATCACACCATATGAGATATGGTATGGTAAGAAGCCGAGTGTAGGTTATCTTAAAACTTAAGGATGTCCGGTCTATATCAAGACACAGATGGCTGATAAATTAGAGAATAAATCTATAATAGCTCATTTCATAGGGTATCCAAAAGAATCAATGGGATATTACTTTTACTTTCCACAAGATCACAATGTGATTATGAGTTGGAATACCATATTCTTTGAAAAACAGTTTATCCAAGATGGTGGCAGTGGGAGGTTAGTTGAGCTCGAAGAGAAGGTCTTTAAAGAGCAAAAAGCTATAGATCCTCAGGAAGCCATTATTCATGAACCAGTAGTTAACATTCCTCTACCACCACCTCGTAGATCTAGCAAGGTCTCCCGACCTCCTGAAAGGTACATAGGTATACTTATGGAGGAAGTAAAGAAAATATTTCTTATAGGAGATAAAGGTCATAGTGATTGATAAATGATATATTTTTATATTTATTATAGATATTTTTGGTAATTTATAGTGCTAACATTTTCTTAAAAACACTAATTTCATGAATTTATTGAATTTTCCTAAAAAATAAGTGATTTTGAAAAAAAAATATAAAATTAGATATATTTATAAAAAAATAGATATTAATTTAATTAAGCAATTTAAGCACCAAAATAAAGAGAAATTTTTAAGGAATTTAATGCATATTTTTTTCAATTTTTCAGATGAAAATCGAAGTGAAAACGGAGCTAAAATACCTTTAAAAATAAAAAATATTACCTCCGGTGCACGGTGGACCGGTCAGTTGATCCACAGAGTCAGAGCGCAGTCCACAGGAATAGTTACGCAGTCCACAGGCATGGCTCACAGTGAGAGAAAGATCTGGGTGCGATCCAACAGCTGAGATTCAATCAGACCTAGATCCGACGGTTCAGACTCGTTCCCGACATTGAATAGGACTTTTTTGCACGATCCGACGGCCAGAACTTCATTAGAACCTAGATCCAATGGCTAACATTTGATTCGACCCTGATAAGGATTATAACTCTGATTTTTGAGCAGATCTGGATGGTCCGAAGCTGATCCAACGGTCAGGAATATTCCTAAGGAGATTAATACGATTTCTAAGGGTTTTAGGACTCCTTTTCCCACCAAAAAATTATGAAAAATTCATCTATAAATAGGAGGTCCGAGAATAAACTTTGTGAGTAGAAAAATTGAGTAGAAAGTATAGAAAAAAATAAAAAAAAATAGCTTTAGGAACCCAAGGAAAAGAAGGAGAAAAATCGGTTCGTTCTATGGAGTACGACGGAAGATGGAGAGGTCATCAACTATCTTTCCGATGAGGCTTGGCTGATCAACTTCAGATCTTTATTACAGTTTTATTTTTATTTTATTTTATTATTTCTTTTAAATTTTTTGTACTTGAATTTCAATTTCAATTAATGCAAAATTTATTTTCCTACACTTTAAATTTTTGTCTTTTATTTTTTGCACGTAGATGCTAGGATCTAATTAGTAGATCTTAGTATCAATTTATTTTTATGCTTTTTAAATTTTTGTTATTTATTTTTATTGCAAGTAGATGCTGGGATCTAGTTAGTAGATTTTAGTACGTGATTTATTTTTCGCACTCTTAATTTTTATTTTTCGACTTAAATTGCTTTCTCCAATTTTTTTTTTTTTTGTAAAATCAAAGATTTCAAATCAAAATCTTGCTTTCTCTGTGGATTCGACCCGACTTACTACTTTCTATATATTTTTAATTTTTATTGAAGTCAAAATTTGATTGATAATCACGATGTCCTAACGACAGCATCTTGATCCTATATATTTTTGACATCATTGTCAGGGAAGGCACCAATTTTAATGTTTGATTTTTTTGGTTTTCTTGTGACTTACTAATTTTTTTTATTTTTTTTACAGAAAAAAATTCAAACATTCAAAAAAAAAGGGGGAAATAGAAAGCTTCCAAGTTGGTGAGATCAATTCTAACCCTAGCCTTAACTATTTTTTTAGTATTAATTATTTTTTTTAATGAACCTAAAATTCATCCACATAAATCTAATAAAAATTGCATGACAAGAGTAGAAACATAATTTTTAAGAGCATTCATGATTGTAGATTTATTTTTGGTGATCGCTGGAGACAAGGTAAGCTTTCAAGTTTTATTAGTTTCATGCATCTAATTTAGTTGCATAGAACCCCTTGTTTGAAATTGATTGTGCATATTCATCTCAAATCAATTTAAGGGCAACACCCATAACAAGATAAGGTGAGGATTTCATCACCCTCTCTTGGTCCAAAAACAACCAACCAGCATCCCACATTAACCCTAGCCTAACTAAAATCAAGTAGAAATTGGCCCCTAATATTAATTGAGTTCAGTTTTGAGTATTGTGGTGAAGTCAAGTGCAAAGTAAGTTCAAACTCACTCTTGAAACTGGTGTCTAGGCTAGAGATTACAAAGGCTCTACCTAAGTGGACTCGTGGTTATTTAATTGATTCCGTTAGTTTACCTGGCCAATTCAATTGGTGTCTAAGGCAAGCAACGGAGGACCCCCACGACCTCACCTCTTACCTGGCTAGTTGAAGGAAGTGAGAACAAACCCAATTTGTATCTAGACTAAGCCACTCTACATCGAACTGTTAGGTCTAAGAAACCCGTAGGTGTCTAGGTTTAACTATTTGCTAACTTGATTGCAATTAACATTTAACCACAACTAATTCTTCTCATCTTACGTCTTTAGGTCTAAGATTTTTCTTAAGGATCTCACCTTTAGAACTTTTCTTTTTCTTTCTTTTCTTTTCTTTTTCTCCTCTTTCTTCTTAAAAAAAAAAATCTCAACAACACACATATTAGGGTTTGCACTAATACATGCACGGTATAATTTTTTCTGATCTAGTTGAACCTAATCCTGAAATTGAATGACTGATTTATGCTAAACATGATAATCAAATGGCTAGAAATTCTAAGAACCACCTAGACAGATGAAGAAATATTTTATTCCTTTCACATATAATCCATCGATGTTTCCATCATTCTATGGGATCAAATATTCTGACTCTAGTCCTGAGGCTGATCTGAACCTAATATCTCAAAGATTAGATAAAGTCGACCTTCTTGCCCAGAAATTTGATCAGTTTCTTGCATTAGGTCAATAATCTTTTGCACAATACACACCACCATCTAATTATTAGAAAATTTATTCTATCTGTGCTAGCCCGGCCCATCATGATAGCGAATGTCCCACGGCTGCACAGTTTTCACCTTTCATTCAAAAATAAGTTCAAGCTGCTCAAGGTTACTCCAAACCTATCAATGATTCATTCACTAACACATATAATTCAGACTGGAGGAACCATCCTAATTTTTCTTGGAGACCCCAACAAACTTAGGCTCAGACCCAATTTTCTCCTGTGTAAAATTTTCAGAGTAGGCCTCCATATCAAAATTATGCCTACAATAGAGGTCAGCCCAGTCAATCTATCCAGCCACCATACCTACCTCCTCAACAGATTAATCTAGCCGATGATAGATTGAACCAACTTCAATAAATGATCATAACCCAACAGCAATCCCTTGCTAGGCTAGAAGTACAAATAGATCAATTAACTGAATCTACCATGAGGAGAGAACTAGGTCAATTGCCAAATGAACCAATATCGAATTTTAGAAATGACCCACCCATCCACCAACTACCTGGACCAAGTCATCAATCTAATGTCCCACCTAAGAATCTCCAATTTGAAAGTGATAATGTAATTTCTGAGCTTAAAAGTGATAGAATTTTTAAAGACCCATACCAAAACCAGGTGAGTGAGGCTAGTATTGATGCTAGCCAAAAAGAGAATTTAGAAGAGGAGATTAGTACTGAGACTAGCCCAATAGAAGAACCTGAGCCCAGTACTGATGTTGATCTAAGTGATACTGAGAAAAGAGTGGATGAGTTACCCAAGATATATCCATCAAAAGTCCCATTTTCTTCAGTCTTAGAAGTCGGTTTCACTTTAAAATCACCTCCTCCAGAATTGAAATTGTCCTTGATCACATCTGAATATGTATGTTTAAAATTAAGTGACACCCTTCCAGCATCCCATGTATCCAACTCAACTTCTAACCTAAAAACTCAATTCATAAGCATTTTAAAAGAACAAATAGGAGAAATTCTCAACAAACAAGGGTCTGTGAATGGGTTTGTGAATTATCTTTCTAAAATTAAAAATAGAGATGTGAAATACTTTCTAAAGATTGGCAACAAACTACTGAAATTTATTATAGGCCATCTTTCTGAGATTGGCAATCCAAAACCATTGAAATTTATTAATCCAATATTTGATACGGGATAGAGAATCAGGATGGTCTGGCTGAAGATGGTAAACTTAGCACTTCCTGAGAGGCAACCCAGTTTTCAATTTTTGCTTTTGCCTTAGCTTTCTTTTGCATTTTGTTTAGGATAATCGAGTCTTACTTTGTGTCTTTTGTAGGGATCTGAAAATAATTTTGGCTAAGTTGGGGGGAGAATCAGTTTTAAAAAGACTTATGGATCAGGTGATATCTCTCTTTTTCTTTCTCTTTACATGCACTGTTCATATTTCCTACTCCATTGAGGACAATGTTGATTAAGTTAGGAGGGAGAATAAAATTTTTGAAGTCCTCAAGTAAGTTAGTATTTAGTAATTAAGCATCTGATTACACTTAAGAATCGAGTTAAACCAAGTATTTTTTTAAAAAAAAATTGATGTACAGATCAGAGAGTTTGTGAGATATTGAGGGATCAAATATTAAGAAAACTCAATAAAGAGTTAAGTTTAGAACTTAAATAGTTTTCTTTGAGTATTTTTAAATTTTTCTACCAGCATCAAAGAAGAGTTTACTTTCTATAGATTTATGTAGAGTAACTATATGTTTCTTCATATACTTAAAAAAAAAATTAATCAATAAATGAAGGACAGAAGTAACAATATACTTGTCCATATGAAGGTTAATGATTTGGAGATAAAGATAGAGATAATTTGGAAAAGTTCAGAAAATATTTAGTATTCTTAGTTTAACTCTCATATTGACTAGTATTAATACCCCAATGACATATCTCGTTTACATTCATCAGTGGCCTTTTTGAAAAATTATTTGATGAAATTTGAAACTTTAAGTTAAACAGTACTTAATTCTAAATTCTTTCTTTACTCGAGGATGAGCAAAGTTTAAGTTAGAGAGTGTGATAAATGGTATATTTTTATATTTATTATAGATATTTTTGATAATTTATAGTGCTAACATCTTCTTAAAAATACTAATTTCATGAATTTATTGAATTTTCCTAAAAATAAATGATTTTTAAAAAAATATGAAATTAGATATATTTATAAAAAAATAGATGTTAATTTAATTGAGCAATTTAAGTAATTAAATGAAGAGAAATTTTTAAGGAATTTAATGCATATTTTTTTTACTTTTTCAGGTGAAAATCGAGCAAAAACGAAGCTAAAATACCTGTAAAAACAAAAAATATTACCTCCGGTGCACGGTGGACCGGTCGGTCGGTCCACAGAGTCAGGACGCTGTCCACAGGAATAGTTATGCGGTCCACAGGCACGGCTCACAGCGAGAGAAAGATCTGGGTGCGATTCAACGGTTGAGATTCAATCAGACCCAAATCCAACGGTTCAGACTCATTCCCAACTTTGAATAGGACTGTTTTACGTGATCCGATGGCCAGAACTTCATCAGAACCCAGATCCAATGGCTGACATTTGATTCGACCCTGATAAGGATTATAACTCTAATTTTTTAGCAGATCTGGACAGTCCAAAGCTGATCTGATGGTCAGGAATATTTTTAAGGAGATTAATACGATTTCTAAGAGTTTTAGGACTCCTTTTCCCACCAAAAAATTATGAAAAATTCATCTATAAATAAAGGGTCTGGGAATAAGCTTTGTGAGTAGAAAAACTAAGTAGAAAGTATAGAAAAAAATTAAAAAAAAATAAAATAGCTTTAGGGACCCAAGAAAAAGAAGGAGAAAAGTTGGTTCGTTCTACGAAGTACGATGGAAGATGGAGAGGTCATCAACCATCTTTTCAATGAGGCTTGGCTGATCAACTTCAGATCTTTATTATAGTTTTATTTTTATTTTATTTTATTATTTTTTTTAAATTTTTTATACTTAAACTTCAATTTTAATTAATGTAAAATTTATTTTCCTGCACTTTAAATTCTTATCTTTTATTTTTTGCACGTAGATGCTAGGATCTAATTAGTAGATCTTAATATCAATTTATTTTTATGCTTTTTAAATTTTTATTATTTATTTTTATTGTAAGTAGATGCTAGGATCTAGTTAGTAGATCTTAGTACCTGATTTATTTTTCACACTTTTAATTTTTATTTTTCGACTTAAATTACTTTCTCCAAAATTTTATTTTTTTTATAAAATCAAAGATTTCAAATCAAAATCCTGCTTTCTCTGTGTATTCAACCCGACTCACTACTTTCTATATATTTTTAATTTTTATTGAAGTCAGAATTTGATTGATAATCACGGTGTCCTAACGACAGCATCTTGATCCTATCAGTGATGATCCTAACATCTTTGACGAGGTGATGTTTGACATTGATTTCGAAAAATAGTTAGATGTAATGAAATCAAAAATTGACTCGATGCATTCGAACCAAGTATGGACCTTAGTAGATCCACCCAAGGGTATAGTATCCATTGGGTGTAAATAGATCTACAAAAGAAAAATAAGTGCCGATGGTAAGGTAGAGACCTATAAAGTTAGGCTTATGGCAAAAGGTTATAGCCAGCATGAGGGCATTGACTATCAAGAAACTTTCTCGCCCGTAGCTATGCTGAAATCCATCCGCACTCTGCTTGCTGTTGTAGCTTACTATGATTATGAAATCTGGTAGATAGATGTGAAAATTACTTTTTTGAATGAATATCTTGAGGAAGATATCTATATGGAGTAATTTTTGGGTTTCATATCTAGTGATGGTGATCATAGAGTTTGAAAGCTGCAAAGGACCATATACAGATTAAAGCAAGCTTCTCGAAGTTGGAATCATCATATTGATGATGCGATCAAATTGTTTGATTTCATCAAAAAATGAAGAGGAACCATGTGTTTACAAAAGGGTCAGTAGGAGTGCAATAACTTTTCTCATATTATATGTGGATGATATTCTCCTTATTGAGAATGATATTCTCATATTGACAACGATCAAAAAATGGTTGTCCAAGAAATTCACTATGAAAGACCTAGGGGAAGCATCCTATATTCTCAAAATAAAGGTCTATAGGGATAGATCTAAAAGGATGTTAGGCCTATCACAAAAGCTGTACATAGAGAAAGTACTGAAGAGGTTTAGTATAGAAAACTCTAAAAGAAGATTTTTGCCTCTTAGGTATGGTATTAATCTTTTCAAGATGATGTGTCTGACCACATCTGAAGAAATTCAGTGCATGAGTAGGATTCGTTATGACTCAGCCATAGGGAGCCTCATGTATGCCATGCTGTGTACTCAATCTGATATTGCCCTTGCTGTGAGTGTCACAAGCAGGTATCAGTTGAATCCAGGTGAGGAGCATTGGATAGCTGTGAAGAACATCCTTAAGTACCTGAGAAAGACTAAGGATTTGTTCTTGATCTTTAGAGGAGGTTTTGAGTTACGAATCGAGGGGTATACTGATTCAGACTTTATGTCTGATCCTATGATAGAAAGTCTGCGTCAGGATATATGTTTGTTTATAATGGTGGTGCAGTTAGCTGGAAGAGTTTCAAGCAATCCATCATAGCGGATTCGATCATAAAGCCTGAGTATGTCGCTACTTCGGATGCTGTAAAAGAAGGCTTTTGGTTTAAAAAATTTATCAAGAAACTTGGGTCATGATACCAGATACCATACCACTTTACTGCAACAATAATAGAGCCATGCACTTGCTAAGGAGTCGAGATCTCATCAGAAATCAAAGCACATCGAGCGGCGATATCATATATGACTACCTTGAAAAGAAGCATATTGAGGTGTGAAGAGTAGACTCTGCAGACAACATGGCAACCCACTAATAAAGCAATTGAGCTAGCTGAAAATGAAAATCCACCTTGAGAAGATGGGACTTAGATTAGTGGGCATTGGCTTTAGTCCAAGTGGGAGATTGTTAAATGTATGTCCTAAAAGTCAATATAGCTGATACATTGTAATAAAGTTGGGACATAATTTTGTGCTTTATACATTGATTTGATCAATGAAAAGATAAATTTATTTTTCATTCAAGTGTGATGTGTCCTTGAATCGTCTATGAAATTAATTCTTGATACATATTCTCAAAGTATTGAGAATTAGAGATATGTATTTAATTTCTAAATACTCCTGATCATAAAATCATCATGAGGATGGTGATTGATCTGGATAGACCGATACACAAATTACTTCTTTTGGGATAGATGAGTCTCTAGTCTACAGTATAGAGACACTGGGTGATGAGTGTAGGTAGTTGTTAGAGAACAACTAGCACTGAGCGTGACCATACGAGAGATCACTTGGATTTCTATTCGATCGTCAGTAATTATCTCAATGTTGTAGTTGTGTGAATGATTTTTTGATCTGAGATGGTATAACTACTCATAGTGAGGCTGCTGGAGTTTGACTGAAATATAAATATGGATCTCAATGAGCCCTTATAGCAGATATTGGCGATAGTTGGTCAACTATAGGAGTAGGATATGCATCAAGATGGGATCTATCGACTTTGAAAGAGATGAGTAGTCTTATAAGATTTAAGAGGCTAAGCCCAAGAGTCTGTAGCCACAGTAGTGTGATTAATGAAAAAGAATTTCCATGAGGATCATAATTGGACTTGAGCTGATCGAATCATCATATGATTGATGATGAGGTTTGACGATTTATCCATGACCTGCCATCTAGTCAGAACTTATGATAGAGGGACTGAATCACATGTTAACTACACCTTGAGATTCATTTTTAGTTCTACTGGGTTGCTACTACATACCGCTAGGTGTCACTGATGGATTGTGAGAGCTCATTAAGATTGCTTAGGTCGATAATCCCTGATGAGTTAGAGTGGAATTGCTCCGACCCATTGAAAAGAGTTTAAATGATGCTATGATAAATATCATTGTATATCTCACTATTAGATAAAATTTAATCTATGAGATCACACAACAAAAGAATTAGATCTAAAATAAGCAATTGGACTTATGAAGTCTCAAGTGGGTTTAGAGAAATCCTATTGGTTCAAGGTGTAAGGAAAGAAACTGTTTCTGCTCAGAAGGCCCAGGTTGCATCTAAAAATTTTTTATTCATCTACATGATTAAGGATCAAATCTTTACCTGATTAGCCATGGAACCAAAGATCAAATTCTAAATTATCTGATATAAACCTTCGCAGAGGCCTGATGTGCAGACCCTCTACTTTACATGCATGTCAGACGCCGCAGAAAAGCAGGATGAACTCCAATCCAGTTGGCTTCACAATACAATCAAATGAGAGATGAGATGTGCTACTATGATACCTCACACTAGCAGGTGGGACACCCAAGATGGATCCACACCCAAGGGAAGAGGGGCGGCAACAACAGGAGAGGGCAAGTGGGAAGAAGGGACCTCTCTCTCTTCTTATGCCTCTCTCTCTCTTTCTCTTTTCTTTCAATCTGATTTGTTTGCTATGCATCCATAGGTAAAGACCCTCTCTATTTATAAATAATTTTTATGACTCAAAAAGTATAGGAGTTTTAACTCAAATCTGATTTGAATCAGTCCAATACTCATGGAAGAAGGATTCCTACCTGAGATAGAATTGCCATCACATATGTCAACCAATTTGCACCCACTCCCTCATCCATATGGGACACCCCAAATGAGCAAAGCTCTAGGTGTTGGTCGGCCCATAATAGAGGAGAATCCTAGTGCAAGTGCGAATACTCATATCTCATCAAAAATGGATCCGATTCTAATTTAATTTGAAGCTGGTCGAAATAATTTTAAAAGGCTGTCAATCCTAAACTCTTTAGAACTTTTGTACTAAGTCAACTTAAATTTTAGATCTAATTAAGATTAATTAATTTAGATCTAATCTGAAATTAATTAGCACTTAAATCCAATCTTTCATATGCTTCATGGATCATAGATCAAAAATTGTTCATCCCCGGGATCGAATCTAAACCTCATGTATAGTGCTATCTAGACATAGTCAACTCTTCAATCTCATTTGACCCATAACATAATTCTCAATCAAGTTAGCTTATATGTTCAATCAAGATAAGTACTTTCAAATTGCATTTATAAACATAGGCCAATTCATTCCTCCTTTGTCTGACTTGTGTGCATGACTCCATAGGTACAAACACTAAGCTAATAGCACGGAACCAATTCCTACACTAATCGAGATACCATCTAGCAATAGTTTCGACGTCCAGATAGATCAAATTATCATAAAGAAATATTTCAAAATCCATACACATGGTTTTCATATAATTCATCCTTGTTGGTGCAGAATTTCGTCGATGCCGGAGAAGCTGGGGTCGAGGGGATCGCGTCCGCCGTCCGGACCTGCAAGGAAGTCTAAATCGAAGGTGGGGGTGCTCTGACAAGATCCTTCGATGCTCAAGTCAGTACTCTGCCTCAACAAAAATGGAGCACTCGAATAAGATTTTAGCAAAGTTTCGAGATAGAGTTTAGAGCTTAGAGAAGAACGTATCTGGGGGTCCCTTTTTATAGACGGAGAGCGTAACTAATTGACAGCGACATCTGTAACTGCCTGGTAGTGGGCTGTTCAGGGCCATGCAGAGTTTGTTACGGAGAGTAGTGGCGTCAGGAGGTCGTTCAGGGCCACGTGGAGTTTGTTATGGAGAGTGGAGTGGTGTCCGTTGTCATGACTTGCCAGAGAGTGGTGGAGCCACATGGAATCCATTACAGAGAGTGAAGTAGGGTAGTGGCCATTATCGTGACTTGCCAGAGAGTTCGGACCTGACGGCTGAAGCTCGATCGGGGTGTCTAATGGTGTGGAATGGCTTTCTATCTCAGTAATCCAGGAGAAGCTCGGATGTTTTTGAGATTGCTGACGAGTCTACTATTATCGGATGCCTTGGGTGCTGATGCTACAGGCAGGAGTCATTTGTTGTAGAAGCTCAGATGGGAACTTTCTATTGGTGAAGTCTGGTAAAAGTTTGATTGCCAGAGAAGTCCATCTGAGATTTGCCTGATGTGGAAGCTCATCTGAAGATTATCCATCGGAGAGGTCCAGTTTCATGAGGAATCCGATAGGGGGTCATCCGACATTGGAGTTCGGATGGTATTGTGGAGGTTTATCTGCTGGAGGAGTCTTGAGGACACTGTGGAAGGTCGAACATTGGAGGAGTCCAGGATTCAATTCTGTTGTATTTCAATTTTTGTAGGAATCTGAAAGGAGTTCGCTTATTGTAGAAGCTCAGATGAAGATCGGTTGTCGTGAAAGCTCGGATGGAGACTTCTTATTGTAGAAGCCCCGTTGCTAGAGAAGCTCAGTCATTGACAAAGTCTGAAAGAAGTTCGGAGTAGAGATCCGTTTGGTGGAGCCTGTCCGTCGTAGGAGTTCGTCTGTGATCCATCCACTGTAGAAGTTTGGATGGAGTCCGACTCTTGTAGGAGCTCGGATGAAGTCTGCTTACAATAGAAGTTTGGGATAGAGATCTGATTCTTGTAAGAGCTCAGATGAAATTCGGAAGGCGGTCGACCACCGTAGAAACTTGGATAGAGTCTGGTTATCGTAGAAAATCGGATATGAAAAATCAGGAGCATATGAATGGAGGAGCTCATTATCCAAGAAATTCAGATGGTATAATGGAAGCTCGGACGGTCGAGGGAGTTCAGAAAGATGCCACACAAGGTCGGAAGTCGGAAAAGCCCTGGAAGGGCCGACCTTTTACAAACTTTGGTCGGGGGTATTTTATACCCAACAATCCTTTTAACCCTGAATGCTTTAGGATGGTCTCAGGTTAACTGTCAACTGAGATTGCTTCATCCATATTATATTTCAATCTAGCAAATCCATCTCTTGGATTATCTTGACGAAGGCTTTGCTAAATTGAAATACAGTGATACATCATCTCCAATAATCTAGTGAGATCAATCCCATCTTGATCTACACACAGACTTTACAAATACTTGACTGTATCCAGTAGCCTTCCGTCACTAAATTAAAAATTTAGATAGTTGACACCAAAGCACAGTGAGTTGCTTGCAAGTCAATATGATGATCTCAGGTTTGAAGGACACTTACACCCATATGTTTCATGAGCAGCTCTTGATAGCAGATGCTCATCAGGTGAGTCACTTATTTAGTGATGATGTACTCTTACATCTCATCTGTATGCCATACTAGTGTCACCATACTCCTTGGTTAAGAGAACAACCAATCTATATGACACACAATGACTCCACTCGATAAATGTCATCATCCTGTAATGACGTATCATTTGGTCATGAACATGTTTAAGAACTATATGATAAATCTTCTCTTTATCGCACACTAACATAGTTCTAAGGACTTCATCACAACACAAGAGTTCAAAGAAGATGTTACTTTGTAATAAAAAATATTAGAATAATTTTTATTCAATAACCAATAATTCATATACAAGGATGAACTCAATCGTCATACGATTGATTTTAGGACATAATTTCCAACAACTCTCACTTAGACTAAAGCCAATCGGGACAATATCTTATATCCATCTTCCATTTGAAATCATTGAACTCTTTGATCCCGAGAGCTTTAGTGAAGGGGTCGATTAGGTTCTCCTTTCCATCGATCTTCTAAAGTTCGATGTCACTACAGTTCACGATTTCTCACACCAGGTGATAGCAGCGCAGAACATGCTTGGTGCAATGGTGCGACTTGGGTTCTTTCGCTTGGGCTATGGCACTAGAGCTATCACAATATAGCAATGCAGGGCCATCAATGGAAGGTATAACTCCTAGCTCGCTGATGAACTTTTGCAACCACAATACCTCCTTTGCAACATTCGATGCAGCAATGTATTCCACTTCGCATACATAATCGGCCACAGTATGTTGCTTAGAACTTTTTCAGTAAATAGCTCCTCCATTCAAGGTAAATACATAGCCCAACATGCTTCTACTGTCATCACAATCTAACTAAAAACTAAAATCAGTATATCTCACAAGTTTCAGATTAGTGTCTCCACAGATAATGTTGGAATTTTATGGTTTCATGTACGTATGATTTTTAAAAAATAATACGTAGCAAAATTTAATTTTTTTCAGATTAAATTTAATTTAATCTAAGCATGCATAAGATCAAATCATCAAACCATAACAGGATCATCATATGCGAGATATGATTTAGATATAAAAATTAAATAAAGAAAAATAAATATAAAACATACGTGGATATGGATCAATCTTCAATACGAACAGATGATCATGGATATCTTCCGAAGGTCCCTTTTAGCCGCACAAGCATTCGGCATCTACGGATATCCACATGAGACTCTGATCTGATCAGAAGTCTTTTGATCTCACCGGAGTGCTAGCTCCCTTGTAGAGATCATATCTTGATGGTTGAAAATCTTCTTTTCTCCTGAGACACTCTTAGAGAACAAGAAGATGTAGGAGGATCTTGATCTCTACGCTAGAGATCATGAAAAGAATCCTTTCTTCTCTTTTCTTCCTAAAATCCATACATCAAATCTCTATAATAGAGATGTAAAAATTTTATCCAACTTTTGGATAAAAGAAGAGGAGACATCTATGTCTAAACATGGACAAGAGGGAGAGGGAGAGATGTCTAAACAACAAACAATTGGTTGTAAGAAAGAAGAGATCAAAGCATAACAAACCTCATGCCATATCCATGCACGCCGTCCCTCTCTTTTGCTCCCTTATATTTCTCCACGCACAAAGGCTCTCCTATTTGGTGTTTGAACTTGGTCCTCTCACTCTCATCTCACATCCCAAGGGTGGGTTTAAATAAATATTGGATGAGTTCTAGATTGGCTAGGAGATAGAGTTTAAAACTATTAGGACTCTAGCAAAATTTATGCCGCCCAACTCAACCAAGATTCACCCAGATTTTACATGCTGATTAAGGAGAAAATTCCTTCTTTCTTACATGCACAAAAGGGGAGAAAGATGGGCGTCCAATCTGGTTTGGTGTGGGAACTTTGTGGTGCACATATTCAAGGTGGCGTGGGACTCCTATGGTGCATGGAATCAAGGAGTTTGAATCACATGGGACTCTTTATTTAAATGGCTGTTTTAAATCCAATTAAATCTCAATAAATCCTAATCAAATTAGGACTAGATTAGACTCAAATAAACAGAAATCCAAATCTGATTTGGAGCCTAATTAGTTTAGATTAGATGTCTCTTAATTGGAGGAGTCCTAGTCTAATTGGACTCTTTCTTGGTGCTTGAGTCAAACTCAATTTTTAATTCTAATCTAATTAGAATTTGGTGTACCCAAAAAAATAAAGATTTTTAGTCCAAATAAGAATTCATATATCCTAGTCTAATCAGAAATTGAGTCAAACCCAAATCCTAATTCAACTGGAGCTATTTATTCGATCTTTTAGGGATTATCCTATAACTCTATTGGGGTTGATCAAATCAAACCCATAATGAGTCAAATTAAATCCAATCAAATTAGACTTGATACAAGCCCCATTGCTCAATCAAATTGAGTCAATTAGTAATCCTATTGATAATTAATCATCCTATAACTTACTAACTCTTTAGTAAATAAAATAATACAATATTTACATTAGATCAATTATCAATCAAATTGATAATCAAATCTTGTTACGATTCATAATCGTAATTCAACCATCTGATCAGTTAAAAGCTTCTTTTATGTGTGATCTCATAGGCTCTATTCTGTCTGGTAGTGAGATATATTGTGATCGCTATCACAATATCATTGAAACTCTTTTCAATGGATTGGAACAATTTCAACTCTACCCACCAAGGATCATTGATCATCAAGATGATCCTCATGAGTCTCACAATCCATCAATGACACCTAGCAGTATGTAGTGGCAACCCAGTAGAATAAAAGATGAATCTCTAGGTGCAATTAATGCATGATACAGTCTTCCTATCGTGAGTCCCGACCAGATCGCAGGTCATGGATGAATCGTCAAACCTTAACATCGATCATATGATAGATTCAATCAGCTTAAGTCCATATGTGATTTCGTGAAAACTCTTTTTCATCAATCAATCATACTGCTATGGCCATAGACCTAAGGACTCAGCCTCTTAAATCTCATAGGACTACTCCCTTCTGCTAGGATCGATAAATTCTATCTTGATGCATACCCCATTCTTATAGTAGACCAACTATCGCCAACATCTACTACAAAGACTCATTGAGACCCATGTTGATGTGTCAGTCAAACTCCAGCAGCCTCACTACGAGCAGTAGTGCCATCTCAGATCAAAAGATCAGTCATACAACTGCAGCATCGAAAAAATCACTAACAAGTGAGCAGACATTCATGTGACTTCTCATGTTGGTCACGCTCAGTGTTAGTTTTTCTCTAATAACCACCTGCACTCTTGCTCTTGTGTCTCTACACTACAGATTTGAGATTCATCTGTCCGAAAGAAGTGATCCATGCACTGGTCTATCCAGATCAATCACCATCTCCAGGATGATTTTATGACTAGGAGTAATTTAGGAATTAACCATTAATGATACATATCTCAAATTCTCAACTCTTTGAGAATATGTGTCATCATTTTGTTAATCTCTTAGATGATTCATGGACACATAATAATGAATGATAATATAACTATCTAATAAGTACAAAATCATGTTCTAGAGATATGAAATGTGTCAGTCAAGATTGGCTTTTAGGGCATATATCCAATAATCTCTCACTTGTACTAGAGCCAATCTGCCATGTATCAAACCCCATCATCACAAGATAGGCTTTAGTCTTAGGCTAGCTGAGTGACCTACCAGTGGGTCAACCACATCACATGTAAAGTTTGTTCTCTGCACCTCTATGTATTTTTACTTGAGGTAGTCCCATATTCTACTGCTCTATGTGCTTGGATATCTAATAAGACCTAGGCTCCTTAGCTAGGTCAAGGTGCCATTATCTTTACAGTATAGTATCATGGCATCTGATGGCATGAGAATTAATTTTGTAACCAATATTAAAAATAGAATGCATCCTACACATCTATAGTATGTTAGATGTGTGCCCTGGATGCCAGATCGGTTGACACATTCCTGTACAGATCTAAAGGCAAATTTATAATTTTGACTATAAATGAATAAAAGGGTTATTCTTCTATCACATTATATACATTGTGTCTGTGATACATCCTTTGAGTTAGTAGAAATATAAATTCATATTTTTAAGAGTTAAAAATTTAAGGCATGAATTTACATAACTAACTCATAAACAGCTCATGACCATAGGATCATCACGAGGATGGTGATCGATCCGGAAGATTGGTATACGATCGCTTCATTATGATAGATGTGTCTTGAGTCTACGGTGTGAAGATACCAGAGTGAGAGTATAGGTATTCGTTGAGAATGAGAGTACTGAGCGTGACCACTTCGAGCAGTCATAAGGAAGTCTACCTTCTCGTCAATGACTAGCTCGATGCTACAGTTGTGTGTCTAGTTCTTTGACCTGAGGTGCATCGAAAGTTCACCTTGAGTGTGTTATAGTTTGACTACATCATAACTCGATCTTCTAGCCATTCGAAACCCTGAGGTGTATGTTGGCTGTAGCATATTCAATGTAGGAACTAGGTCGCACCAAGATGGGATCTATCAACCTCGGTAGATGAGAGGAGTAGTCCTATGATAATTGAAAGATCGAGTCCTTAAGCTCATGGCCATGGCAGAGTGAAATAATGGAAAAGAATTTTTTATTAAGATTTTACATCGAACTCGGATCGATCGATTAACTCATATGACTGATGTTGGGTTTGACAAGTTCACCTTAACCCTAATTTAGTCAGGACTCATGATAGAGAAACTCAATCACACAGGTAGCTACACTGAGAGGTTCGTCTTCAGTTTTGATGAGTTGCCATCACATACTGCTAGGTGTCACTGATAGATTTTGGGAGCAGTTAGAATGATATTGATGATCGATCATTCTAATTGTCTGAATTAGAAAAGTTCTGATCCATCGAAAGGAGTTTCGATGATGAGATCACGACATGTCTCATTACCATACAGAATTGAATTTAACTAGGTCACACAAACAAGGGTTAGAATCTGGATGTCATCAATTGGGCTAACCTAATTGATTTGGATAAGATCCAATTAGGTTCAAGGAAATCGTGCTAGCACACGATTGAGCCTAACTTTCTCCTCATGTAATCTTTTCTGTCTCTACTGAGCCAAATATGATTTGACTCATCCAGAGAATCTTAAAAAAGTTTTTCTCAGTCTAAATAAAGCTTGTCCAGCTTAGAAAAGGCTTGTCTTAATTCATGAGATGAATTTAAGACAACACCTGCTAATTTCTAGCACGTGTCGATTTCATTTTAGGACATCTGTTAAAAGTTGACATATGGGTCTTAAACTGAAGAGGGCTTATTGGAGGATTTTTGTGGAGTGTCCACAAGCCAAGCTATATCAAATTGGGTGCCATAATCAGATTATGGTGTGAGCCCAATTGGATTAAAGTGGGCGCCCCAAGTGGATAAGGATTGGAGAGTCTTGATCAATTTAAACTCTTGGGCGCCACCTCTATTTGTGCTTATCCAATGTTGGCACCATCTTTTGGAGATAAGGTGGGGTTCTTATCTGATATGATCAGATGACATCACTCCACCAATCAAAATTTTTCCAAAATTTATTAGAATTTTTTAATTGGTCGAATGATGTGGCACTGCGCAGCATACAAGGTTTATAAAATCCCTGTCTGCACCTAGGGTTTGATAGTTTCTACTCAATACCCAGCCAAAACGAGAATCCTCTTCTCTTCTCCATATCCTCCCTACTCTCCTCTCTTCCCTATTTACATCCAAAGAGTTGGACATCCATCTGGCAAAGATCCAAGGCATGGTAACGCCTGGAACAGGAAGGCTGCAGGACATCTTCGACAGGCTGCTGCTCCAACTTTAGAAGGAGTTCTGAAGTACTTCCAAATCAGATAGAGATCTAATTTTTGGAGCATAGATTCATGAGGAGAAGATATTCTAGATACTACCTGAGTAGATACCGGTAGAGGCCAGGTGCATGCGTGGCTACATCTGAACCTCGGGCTGTGCTGAGATCATCTATAGGGTAATCAGATTACCCTTGAGGTATTACTTATTTTCTCATCCCTTTTAGATTTATTTTACTTAATATCAGATATGAAGATTAGATCTAGAGACTTAAATCTAAAGTAAATATAGGATAAATTTTTTTAAAATTATTCTGCCCTAGATTTGATGAAATCTGGAAGATTCTATAAAAAAAAAAAGATGATTTTTCCTTCAACTGGTATCAGAGCCAGGTTTATGGCTCAGTTTTAGATCTAATTTAGATCTGATTTTAATTTTATTTATCTGATATTTAAAAAATTTTAAATATCACATCAGATATGATAAGATCTGAAATTAAAATATTTAAAATTAAATCTAAAAAGATCTAACATGCATGAGATACATGACTAGACTAGGATTAGTTGAATCCATGAACAGTATTAAGTTTTATATTTTAATGAGATTAAAATAAAAATTAAATATAATTTATTTTCTATTTTTTTTGATGTTATAATTATTATAATTAGATCAAAAAATAAAAAGTAAAATTTTGATTATTCCATAAAATTGATCTATTGCATGCCTAGACTAGTTGTAGAATTATTCTAGTAACTTGTCCAAAATAAATTTAATTTTGAATAGTTTAATTTAAATCTTATTTTTTAGATATTACATATGATATATCAGATTTGAAAATATGTTAATTAGATTAATTTTTAATACATGAAATGTATGCAAAGCATGTATTAGTTAGATCTTAAACTGTATATGTGATATGTTAATTTAGATCTAACTAATTTTATAGTTAAATTTATGTTTCTGGTTAAGGTGTTCCTCATGGCCGTCCGATCATAAGAACGAAGTAAGGTTTAAAGGCCCTCTCCTCCCATTCAATGGGGTATTCATATGATGTGTAGGGGTGCCGCGTGTTCATCCTTAATCAGAAATCAAAACTTATTTTTTTGCAAAACCCTAGATCCTGAAACCCTAGGATTTATTTTACATGCTTTGTTTATGAACCCAAACTTAATTAATGAACTAAGCTTATAAAATTAAGTTAGGTCTAAAATTGAGAATTTTAAATCTAAGTCATTTTCATAAAATTGGGTTCGAACTTGGGTAGCTCAATTAGGTCTAGTGGTTGATCAAACCGAATCAAGAGTTGGTTAGGTGGGATCATGAAAGCTAATAATTGATCAACCTAATAGGATTAAGTCTGAGTCAAGGTCGAATCATATTTAGATGTGACTCGATCAAGTTAAGACCTAATTTGGCTCAGTGGTTAGAGCCTGAATTGTAGGCTAACCCAATTAGTTCTGGTTCGACAATTTGGTGTCTAAGGTAAATACGACCAACTAATTTTTAATTGGGAGCTTCTCGACTCGAATGTATTCTTATCGAGTTAATGGCATATCCCTCCCACCGATCTCACTTACCTAGCCATATGTGTCGACTCAATTCTGATTAGAGGTGGCTAACAATTCGAGCAGACCCATATCACTAGGTTAGTCATAATTGTTATGACTATGTCAAGTCAAGTTTAATGAGACCTAAATCAAATCTTCCTAAGAAAATACTAAGTCTAGATCTTCCACCATTGTAGATGTGCGGGCCCTTTCCAGGATTGATTATTTTCGACTGGTTACAGTGGCTCAGTTACATCGGAAAGACGCAACCATGTCCATTAGGCATTGGATGCCACGAATTAGAGGATGGGTTGGGCTCAATATTTCAGATACGGTGAGGGACCCAATCAGGAATCTATTTCGTGCAAATGGTGGATTTAACTTAACTAAGGATTGGAGCAATATCTCGGGCACAGTGAGCTTCATAAATTAGAGACCAAGTTTTGGGTGCACAATGATTAGAGAATCATTGGACAAGAGTTGTCCACTCATTGGTTGATCCATCACCAATAACTGTTAGGTGAGGTGATGAGCCAGTCGGTGAGATCGCACCACCCACTAGAAATCACTGATCATGAAGATTTTCACATCTCTACTTAGGGAGAGTAAGGATCTGAGAAAATAGTGGGAGCCTAATTTGTTTTAAAAATAAAATTCCTAAACAAATTGGTTAAGTCTGATTACAAAATCTAACTAGAAATTTTTGACTCTTTACAGGAAACATGTCTGCCTCAAACCCCCTGACCAAAATACTAGACACCCACAGATTGACTGGACCCAGTTTCAAAGACTGGTTGAGGAACTACAAAATTATTCTGGATTTCAAAAAATTAACTCATATTTTAGATCAGGATCCACCTGCCATGCCAACACGTCCGACTGCTGAATAGAGAGCGTCTCTGGAAAAGTGGACGGATGATGATAACAAAGCAAGGTACTACATGTTGGGTGCAATGTCTGATGACTTGCAGCACCAACATGAAAATATTTTGACTACCCACCAAATGTTGGCTCACCTGCAAGAGTTGTTTGGTGAATAGAGTCACGCGGCCAAGTATCAAGTCTGTCAAAGACTTTTTAAGGCCAAGATGCATGATGGGCAGTCAGTCCAAGATCATTGTTTGACAATGATCAAGGATCTTGAGGAGCTTGAGAAGCTTGGGTATCATCTTAGACAAGGATTTTCAGATTGATGTGATCCTTCAGTCCTTGTCCGATGCATATGGTCAGTTCATCATGAACTTTCATATGCATAAGATGCAGTGTACCTTGGCTGAGTTAATGAACATGCTGGTTACGACTGAGCTTTCTATGAAGGGTTCAAAAGGCTCAGTTCTTACTGTGGAGCAGACTTCTTCTAAGAGAAAATCTTTTAGAAAGAAAAAGAAGTCTGCAAAGAAGCAAAAGGTGGATGGCAAGAAGAAGAAGACAGAACCAAAGAAGAAGGCTGCTGATAAGGAAAAATATTTCCACTGCCAATCAGACGGCCATTGGAAGCAGAACTGTCCTCAATACCTAGCCACCCTGAAGAACAAGAAGGATGGTCCTTCTGGAGGTATGCTTATTTTAGAGTCTAATCTTACGGTTTCTTCTGCATCCAGTTGGGTGCTTGACTTTGGTTCTAGTGCTCATTTGTGCACTTCTATGCAGGATCTTGAGGAGAGCAGGAGGCTGAGGGATGGAGAGATGATCCTACGCATCGAGAATGGAGCAAGAGTTGTTGCTGTGGCCGTAGGAACCTACCCTCTACGATTATCGTTAGGATTAGATTTAGTTTTAAGAGACGGTTATTATGTGCCTACAGTAAGCAGGAATTTGATTTCTGTTTCATGTTTAGCACAAGAAGGCTATGTGATTAGTTTTCATAAGGACCATTGTAATATTTTTTTATGAAAATAATAAAGTTGCAGATGATTTTCTTATTAACGGTCTCTATCAGCTACATATTGATGTATCTGTATTTAATATTGAGCAAAATGTGAATGTCATAGGAATTAAAAGGCCTAGAGATAGTCTAAATGATAAGTATCTATGGCACCTAAGGCTAGGTTATATAGCGGAAGACAGGGTTAACAAATTAGAGATATCCGGGCTATTGAGTCCGTTGACTTCTGAGTCATATCTAGTTTGTGAATCATGCCTTCAAGGCAAAATGACCAAGCTTCCTTTTGTGGGACATGGGGAAAGGGCCACAGACCTACTTGCCCTAGTACATACGGATGTGTGCGGCCCATTTGATGTGCCGGCTAGAGGCAACTACATCTACTTCATTATCTTTACTGATGATATATCTAGGTACGGGTATGTGTTTCTAATGAAATACAAGTCTAAAGCTTTTGAAAGGTTCAAAGAATTCAGACATGAGGTAGAAAAATAAATAGGAAAGCCCATTAAGGTTCTTCGATCAGATCGAAGAGGTAAATACCTTAGTCGGAAGTTCCTAGACTATCTTAAGAACAATGGCATAGTCTCTCAATAGACTCCACTTGGAACGCCTCAACTCAACGGGGTTTAAGAATGGAGAAACCAAACCCTATTAGATATGGTCCGTTCCATGATGAGCTTCACGGACCTCCCCAAATTTCATTGGGGATATTGTCTCATGATAGTAATTTATGTATTGAATATGGTTCCCTCTAAAATTGTTCCTACCACACCATATGAGATATGGCATGGTAAGAAGCCAAGTCTGAATCATCTCAGAATTTGGGGTTGTTCGGCTCATGTCAAGAGACAGCAAGCGGATAAGTTAGAGTTCAGATCTTTTAGAGCTTAATTCATAGGATATCCTAAAGAGTCATTAGGATACTATTTCTATATTCTAGAAGATCACAATGTGATTGTGAGTCGAAATGCTATTTTTCTTGAAAAATAGTTTATTCAAGATAGTGGCATCGAAAGAATAAATAAGCTCAAGGAGAATGTCTTCCAAGAGCAACAAGCTAAAGAACCTGAGGAACCTAATCAATCAGAACCAGTCTTAACATAATTTCTTCCACCTCGTAGATTGACTAGGGTTTTTCATCCTCCTGAAAGGTACTTAGGTACCATACAAGTGGATGTAGAAGAAATATTCCTCATGAAAAATGGGGCTCATGGTGATGACCCCAAGACCTATGATGAGGCGATATCAGATATCGACTCCAAGAAATGATTAGAGGCAATGAGATCAGAAATTGACTCGATGCACTCAAACCAAATCTGGATCTTTGTAGATCCATCAGAAGGTATTGTACCTATTGGGTGTAAATGGATCGTCAAGAGAAAGATAGGTGCAGATGGGAATGTAGAGACATTTAAGGCTAGGCTCATAGCGAAAGGTTATAGTCAGCGTGAAGACATTGACTATCAAGATACCTTCTCGTCCGTAGCCATGCTAAAATCCATCTGCACATTGCTTGCTGTTGCAGCCTATTTCGATTATGAAATATGGCAGATGGACATGAAAATGGCATTCTTAAATGGACATCTTGAGGAAGATATCTATATGGAACAGTCGCTTGGTTTTACATTCAGTGATGATGATCACAAGATCTACAAGCTGCAAAGGTCCATTTATGGACTTAAGCAAGTATCTCAGAGTTGGAATACTCGTTTCAATGATGTGATCAAAATATTTGGTTTCATCAAGAATGAGGAAGAACCATGTGTGTTCAAAAAGGTCAGTGGGAGCACAGTTGTCTTCCTCATATTATATGTAGATGACATCCTCCTAATTAGGAATGATATTTCCATGTTGACCTCAGTCAAGTATGGTTGTCTAAGGAGTTCTCTATGAAAGATTTAGGAGAGGCATCCTTTATACTGGGTATTAAGGTCTATAGAGATAGACCAAATAGGATGCTGGGATTTTCACAGAAGATGTATATAGAGGAGATGCTAAAAAAGTTTAGCATAGAAAACTCCAAAAATGATTTATTACCTTTTAGACATGGCATTCATCTCTCCAAGAAGATGTGCCCTAGCACACCTGAAGAGATTGAACGTATAAGCAAGATCCCTTATGCTTCGGCAATAGGGAGCCTCATGTATGCTATGCTATGTACACGACCTGATATAGCCCATGATGAGTATCACAAGTAGATATCAGTCGAATCCAGGCAAAGAGCACTGGACTTCTATGAAATATATCCTTAAGTACTTGAGAAGGACTAAGGATATGTTTCTAGTCTTTGAGAATGGAGAACTTCAGATTCAGGGGTATACAGACTCAGACTTTATGTCTGATATAGATGATCGAAAGTCGACATCTGAGAGTCTGTTCATTTGCAATGATGGTACAGTCAGCTGGAAGAATTCCAAGCAGACGGTGATTGCTGATTCCACCATGGAGGTAGAGTATATTGCTACATCGGAAGCTGCGAAGGAGGCATTCTGGTACAAAAAGTTTGCCGCAGAGCTTGGAGTGATGTCATCAGATGCCATACCTCTTTACTGCGATAATAATGGCGCCATAGTCCTAGCTAAGGAGCCAAGGTCTTACCAAAAGTCCAAGCACATCAAGCGGCGATTCCATTTGATCCGTGATTACCTCGAAAAGAGTTAATGTTGAGGTCAAGATAGTGGACTCCACAGATAATATGGTAGATCCGCTGACTAAGTCATTAGGCCAACAGAAGATCAAAGCCCACCTTGAGAAGATGAGATTTAGATATGTAGCCAATTGGCATTAGATCAAGTGGGAGTTTGTTAGATATGTACCCTAGATGCCAGATTGGCTGACACATTTTTGTACAGATCTAAGGGCAAATTTATAATTTTGACTATAAATGAATAAAAAGATTATTCTTCTATCACATTGTGTATATTGTGTCTGTGATACATCCTTTAAGTTAGTAGGAATGTAAATTCATATTTTCAAGAGTTGAAAATTTAAGGCATGAATTTATATAACTAACTCATAAACAGCTCCTGACCATAGGATCATCATGAGGATGGTGATCGATCAAAAAGGTTGGTGTATGATCGCTTTCTTAGGATAGATGTGTCTTGAGTCTACGGTGTGGAGACACAGGAGTAAGAGTACAAATATTCATTGAGAATGAGAGTACTGAGCGTGACCACTTCGAGCAGTCATAAGGAAGTCTACCTTCTCGTCAATGACTAGCTCGATGCTGCAGTTGTGTGTCTATTTCTTTGACCTGAGGTGCATCGACAGTTCACCTTGAGTATGTTATAGTTTGACTATACCATAACTCGATCTCCTAGCTATTCGAAACCCTGAGGTATATGTTGGCTGTAGCATATTCATTGTAGGAACTAGGTCGCACCAAGATGGGATTTATCAACCTCGATAGATGAGAGGAGTAAGCCTATGATAATTGAAGGATCGAGTCCTTAAGCCCATGGCCATGGCAGAGTGAAATAATGAAAAAAATTTTTCCATTAAGGTTTCACATCAGACTTGGATCGATCGATTAACTCATATGATTGATATTGGGTTTGACAAGTTCACCTTAACCCTAATTTAGTCGGGACTCATGATAAAGAAACTCAATCACACAGGTAGCTGCACTGAGAGATTCATCTTCAGTTCTGATGGATTGCTACCACATACTACAAGGTGTCACTGGTGGATTTTGAGAGCAATTAGAATGATATTGATGATCGATCATTCTAATTATCTGAATCAGAAGAGTTCTGATCCATCGAAAGGAGTTTCAATGATGTCGATGATGAGATCATGACATGTCTCATTATCGTCATGATCTCATATCATACAGAATTGAACCTAATTGAGTCACACAAATAAGGGTTAGGATCTGGATGTCATCAATTGAGCTAATCCAATTGATTTGGATAAGATCCAATTAGGTTCAAGGAAATCGTGCTAGCACACGATTGAGCCTAACTTTCTCCTCGTGTAATCTTTTCTGTCTCTACTGAGCCAAATATGATTTGACTCATTTAGAGAAACTAGAAAAGTTTCTCTCAGTCTAAATGAAGCTTGTCTAGCTCAGAAAAAGCTTGTCATAATTCATGAGATGAATTTAAGACAACACCTGCTAATTCCTAGTACCTGCTAATTTCATTTTAGGACATCTGTCAAAAGTTGACATATGGGTCTTAAACTGAAGAGGGTTCATTGAAGGATTTTTGTGGAGTGTCCACAAGCCAAGCCATATCAAATTGGATGCCATAATCAGTTATGGTGTGAGCCCAATTGGATTAATGTGGGCACCCCAAGTGGATAAGGATTGGAGAGTCTTGATCAATTTTAAACTCTGGGCACCACCTCTATTTGTGCTTATCCATTGTTGGTGCCATGTTTTGAAGATAGATGGGGTTTTTATCTGATATGATCAATTGACATCACTCCACCAATCAAATTTTTTTTAGAATTTATTAAAAGTTTTGATTGGTCGAATGATGTGGCACTGTGCAGCATACAGGGTCTATAAAATCCCTATCTGCGCTTAGGGTTTGATAGTTTCTACTCAATACCCAGCCAAAATGAGAATCCTCTCCTCTTTCCATATCCTCCCTACTCTTCTCTCTCCCCTCTTCACATCCAAAGAGTTGGACGTCCATCTGGCAAAGATCCAAGGCATGGTGACGCCTGGAACAGGAAGGCTGCAGGACATCTTCGATAGGCTGCTACTCTAACTTCAGAGGAGTCTAAAGCACTTC